>NW_011888803.1:2454974-2521316 GCF_000151845.1 Pteropus vampyrus | reverse complement strand
ATAAGTAAAAGTAGTATTGGCAAACAAATATAGCAAATGTCTTGATGTGAAAACTAAAGTTTGCAAATTGCTAAAAGTCCCATGATCTGGGACTGCAGCATTTACCTGGTAAGTTTCTTTCCTAAATGAAAAACGCTTAAGATCTAAATATGAAAATAAAAATGAACCCTAGATGTATATACGATCTTTTGATTCCTTTGTTTCTCCTCCTGCTTTACCTATAATATGTAGAAAGGCACTAAAAATAAAATTTTAAACTATATGGGATTTTTCTGGAACATCAATAAAAGGAGCCAAGTGATTTAAATTAGATTTTATATTATTTGTCCAGTAAGCTTCCATGTTCAAAAATTAAGATATGTAAGACTGTGACAGCAGAGCATAAACCAAACACAGGATACTTTTGGGAGCAAGGTCCTGTTTGCACAGGTAAAACACTCATGAAGCCAGTCTTGTTAAAATGTCAGTCCTCTGACTGATACCACACTGTCTTCATTTACAGTAATTACATTAACAAGTCTTAAAATCAGATCATGTGAGTCCATCAACTTTGCTCTTGTTCTTTAGAATCATCCTGGCTATTCTAATTCCTTTGTCTTTCAATGTAATTTTATAATCAATTTGTCAATGTTTATAAAACAGCTCTCTGGAATTTTGATTAGGACTGCATTGAATCTATAGATCAAATTAGGAAGAATTATGACATCTTAACAGTATTGAGTCTTCCAATCCAAGGACACAAGATATCTCTCCATTAAATCTTTTTTTTTTTTTAATTTCTTTCATTAATGTTTGTAGTTTTCAGCATACACATCCTGTTTATATTTTGTCAGCTTTCTACCTAAAGGTTTCATTTTTGTTGGTGCTATTGTAAATGGCACATATTTTTTGTTTCCACTTCCAATTGTTCATTGCTGGTATGTAGAAATACGATTGACTTTTTATGTACAGATTTTGTCCTGTGACTCTGCTAAACTCACTTATTGCTTCTAAGAATTTTTTGGTAGATTCTTTGAGATTTTGTATGTAGACATTCATGTCATCTGAAAATATGGATAGCTTTGTTTCTTCCTTTCTAATTTCTATTTATAAGTATATTCCCAAGTATACTCCATAGGCCTCTAACTCTGTAGAATTTTTCTGGCATTATTGAAATAGAAATTGTGTCCTGTGTACTATCATTGAGAAATTTAATCTATATAATCATGCTTTTCTTAAGGAAATTAACAATGGTATTAAAACAGATTAAATTTAATAAACAGAACTCCATCTTTGCCATCCAGTTCTTACCTCTAATTCAATATGGTACCATTTATCTTTATTTTGTTTATATTTATACATTAAACAACAATTTCCAGTCTTTGTACCTTTTTTCATATCCAAATTTTAATTAAATTAAATTTTTAAAATCACTGGAAGGTTCACTTTCAACCAGACAGTATCCGTGTAACTCTTATTTTATTTGATGACACCAGATAATTTGCTATAGAGACATCCAGTTGTATCATAACTGAATGGTCTGGGATTTTCCTACCTCCTTTGTTGTCATCATAAGTTTACATGAACATGGTTATCCATATCTCCAATTGAATTATTTTAATAGATAAATTATTAAAGATGATTTCTTCCAAGTGCACTATATAACCTAATTCACTAGGTAGTTGGTTATAAATTCTTCTTAGACCTGGCTTTCCTTGATTTATCCAGGAATTAAAGCACTCTACTTAGATTATAGATTATGCTACAGGAATAAATTATAGAGAATTTGAGAGGAAACTACCTGAATGATTTTACTTCTTACTTCTTCCTCAGCAAGTCACTCTCAATTGAACTGTCTGTATAATTGAAATAGAAGTTATTATGTTGGCCTTAATGATCATGAAACTATCTCAGGTCTCCATTTCACCTGCTTCCAGAGAATCACTCATATTTCTTGTAGCCTCTTAGACCTAATGTTCATTTTTTATTATCATGACTGCTACAGATATTACTTGATGATATTGAAAGTCCAATTTTTTTTCACAACTTCTCTAGAAATAAATGGTTCTCAGTTAGATAGATCTTCCAATTCTCTTGATATTGTCCTTTGCAGGGAGACATTTTTTTATTTTACTGATGTCCAGCTTACTAATTATCTCTTCCATGGATTATGTCTTTCACATTGTATCTAAAAAGGCATCACCATACCCAAGGTCATTTAGTTTTATACTGTTATCTTCTAGGTGTTTCACAGTTTTTCATTTTACATGTAGACCTATGATTCATTTTGAGTTAATTTATGTGAAAGGTATACAGTCTGTATCTAGATTAATTATTTGCACGTGAATGTCCAGTCATCCTAGCATCGTTTGTTAGAAAGTCTACTTTCTTCCATTGTATTGCCTTTGCTCCATTATCAAAGATCAGTTGACTCTATTCATGGGAATCTATTTCTGGGCTCTCTATTCTGTTGTATAGGACTCTATGCTTTTGCCAATATCACATTGTCTTTATTACTGTAGCTTTATAGTAAGTTCTGACATTGGGTAGCATCAATCCTCCAACTTTCTTCTTTTCCTTCTATATCATATTGGCTATTTTGGGACTTTTGCTTTTCCATATAAACTTTAGGATCACAAAATATTCACAAAATAACTTGCTGGATTTTGATTGAAATCGCATTGAATCTATAGTTTGGCTTAGGAAGAATTGAGATCTTAGCAATATTAAGTCTTCCTATCCATGAACATGGAATATCTCTCCATTTATTTAGTGCTTCTTTGATTTCATTCATCAGAGTTACTTAGGTCTCTTTACATTGATCTTGTGCATATTTTGTTAGATTTATACCTAAGTATTTTATTTGGGTGGGGGGGGGATACTAATATAAATGGTACTATGTTTTTAATTTCAAATTCCACTTTTTCATTGTTAGTATACAGGAAAGCAATTGACTTTTTTATATTAACCTTGTATCCTATAATTCTTGCTAGAATTGCTTATTAGTTTCAGGAGTTTTATTATCATTATTATTATTATTATTATATTTTGGATTATCTACATAGATGATCATGTCATCTGGGAACAAAGACAGTTTTATGTCTTCTTTCCACATCAGTATGCCTGTTACCTTCTTTTCTTGCCTATTGCATTACAAAAAATTCTATCATGATATTAAAAGAAGAGTGGTGAGGGGACATTCTTTTCTTGTATCTGATCTTAGTGGAAAAATTTCAAGTTTCTTATTATTAAGTATGATGCAACTAGAGGTTGTTTTTATAGATGTTCATTATCAAGTTGAGAAAGTTCTTTATTCCTACCTTGCTGAGAGCTTTTATCATGAATAGATGTTGGATTTTGTCACATGCCTTTTTCTACATCTATTGGTATGATTTTTTTCTTGTTTAGTCTGTTGATATGATTGATTGCATTGATTGATTTTTGAATGCTGAACTGGCTTTGCATATCTAGAATAAATCCCATTTGAGCATGGTGTATACTTTTTCTTTTACTTTTTGGGGCTTTATTTGCTGACATTTTGTAGAGAATTTTTGCATTTATGTTCATAAGAAATATTGATTTGTAGCATTCTTTTCTTATAATATTTTAATTTCCTAATTTTGATATTTGTTCTGTGGTTATGTAAGAAAATGTTCTTATTTCTAGGAAATATCCACTGAAGTACTCAGAGGCCAAAGAGTCCATTTCTGTGACAAAAAAAAAGATATACAGGAACATTATGTACTATTTTTGCAACTTTTTTCTCTGAATTTTGTCAAAATTAAAAGCTAAAAAAATGCATAGAAAGTCAGTTTTGAAAATCTTATTTTCTTCACATGAACTCAAATGTGTGTTTATACTTCTTATTGAGTTTCAGGACATTTATTCTGTGGCCACTAAAATATTCTGACATATCTATAGTTGCTCCTAGTGCACAGCTATATCTCTAATTGGTGTCGTATAGGTCTAACTTGACCATTTTCTTACTGGTGAGTATTAAGGCCTATATCAATATTAAACATTTACAAATTTTATGTTTTTTTCGCAGTTTTATTCAAAGTTGGTGTAGATCATTGACTAAGGTGGGCAATGATAAAATTCATCTTTGAGATATGGTACTTCTGTGATCTGCTACCAAGAAAATTTCCCTGGGTCAAAGGGTCATAATCAAACACGTCTAGGATAAAGTGTTAATAGTCCAGTTCCATATTAGAAAGTCAATGATTTCCCAGGCCCAAAAGGACTAATGAAGCACAAAACAAAAAAAGTAAGAGAGAGAAACGAACAGAGAGAGAAAAAAGAATTCTTAAAAGGGTCATCTCTGAGTGCCAAGAAAATAATAGTGAAAACATGAGGGCACTGAAAAGGAAGAACCTAAGGACAAAGCTCACCTGATTTGGGAGATCAAATGATGAAAGAGAAAGAGCGCCACCTGAGAATAAAAACATCTGAGACAGGAGCTGCCTCTCACCAGTTGTGTGCCATTAAGAGGTTCACTTAGCTCTCTGTGGCTCCATTTCTTTACCTGTAAAATCATGAGTGTCAATTATATCAACGTTTCACCATATTTGGGAAGCATGGCCTTTCTTTTAAGCTGAAAGCATTTCTCTTGTATCTACATGATAGTAGCTGTACTTTTAAATACTCAACAACCAGGAAAATTAAAATCAAAAGATTAATAAGAAATCAATCATTGTAAATGAATTATTATCATATTAACCACTTATCTAAATTGGGAAAAACTTTACGTATATAAAGGCAGATTATCTATTTAGCCTAAAGATATGATATGAATGCATGGTATGGATATAAATTTTTTTACAATAATGCACATCCTCTACAACAATTAGGAAGCAGCCCCATGTTGCAAACTACATTTTAATATTAGAGATGGATATTTTCAATAAATGTTTTTGAGGTGCACTTTGCTTTTACGATGTGCACTATACTCACGGAAAAAATTAATCAGAAATCCTCAAGGTTAAAGGTCATAATTTCTTCACACAACAAAGAAAATGAATATACATATTTACAGCTAAAAGAAAAAATTCATTACCTGAATTAATTAATATATTTTGCTAAATTTAAAATGCTGAATTCGACCCTATGTGTTTTCAATTTAGTAAGAAAGTTATTGAAAAGTAACAAACAGTTAATTCCGTGCCAATTAGAATGATAATATATGCCAAAGACTAAGTACTGGTAATACAGCAGTGAACAAAATCAACAAAATCTCTGTCCCAGTGGAACTCACATTCTAATAATAGGAGAAAAAAGACAAATATATAGTGCTATGAAGAAAACTAAAATCACATAAGGAAGGAGATAGGAGTATTAAAGCGAGATGCTATTTTGGATAAAGTGGTTCTGGAAGGCATCTTAGATAAGGTGACATTTGAGCAGAGGTATGAAGGAAGACAGGCAGCAAACTATGAAAATATTTGAGAGAGGAAGCTTCCAAGCTGAAGAAATGGCAAGTGCAAAATTTCTGGGGTGACATCTTGCTTGGAAGATGACTGGACAGCAGAGATACCCATGCAACTGCTGAGGAGTAAGCAAGAGGAAAGCAGTAGAAGATGAGGTGGCAGGAATAGATGGAGCCCAGGGCAGGCAGAACCTTGTTGGCCATGGTAAAGACTGGGTTTCATTCAAACTAAGAAGGTGTTCGTTAGAAGGGTATGGGGCCAGATAGTGACAGTTCAGATTTAGATTTTTAAAGACTCACTTTGCTTGCTATGTTGGTAAATGACGGATGGTGGGAATGGCAAAAGTGGAGAAGAGAAACAGGAGACTATTGTACTATTCTAGTGAGTTTTTAAAGCACTTATTAAACACTCACTATGTGCTAGACACAGTGCAAGTTGTGGAGATTTTTTAAAGAAATAAAAAGGTGTCAAAATAAAAAATAAATGGGACTACATCAAACTAAAAAGTTCTTGCACAGCAAAGGAAACTGTCAACAAAACGAAAAGACAACTGACAGAATGGGAGAGATATTTGCATATGATACATTTCATAAGAGGTTAATATCCAAAATATATAAAGAACTCATACAACTCAATACCAAAAAAAAACAATCTAATTAAGAAACGAGCAGAAGACCTGAACAGATATTTCTCGAAAGAGGAAATACAGATAGTCAATAGACATATGAAAAGATGCTCAAGGTCACTAATCATCAGAGAAATGCAAATTAAAACCACCATGAGATATCACCTGACACCTGTCAGAATGGCTATCATCAATAAATCAAAGAACAAGTGTTGGCGAGGATGTGGCGAAAAGGGAACCTTCACACATCGTCGTGGGATTGCAAATTGGCACAGCAGCTATAGAAAACTCTGGAGGTTTCTCAAAAAATCAAAAATGGATCTACCTTTTGACCTAGCAATTGCAATTCTGGGTATTTATCCAAAGAAAACCAAAACGATAATTCATAAAAGATCTACGCACTCCAATATTCATGGCGACACAATTTACAATAGCTAAGATATGGAAGCAACCTAAATGCCCATTAACAGACAATTGGATCAAGAAGTTTTGGTTCATATATACAACGGAATATTACTTAGCTGTTAAAAAAATAAAATCCTGCCATTCGCAACAACACGGATGGACCTAGAGGTTATTATCTGAGTGAACTGAGTCAGACAAAAAAAGATAAATACCATTATGATTTCACTTACATGAAGAATCTAAGAAATAAAAAAGAACAAATGGATCGAAAACAAATCCACAAATATAGAGAACAATTGGGTGACAGCCAGAGTAGAGGAGGTAGTGGGGCTAGGAGAAAAGAGTGAAGGGTTAAAGAAGTACAAACGACGAGTTGATAGTCACGGCGATGGGAAGCACGGCACAGGGAATGCAGTTAGCATCAATGTAACACCGAGGTGTACAGCCAGAAGAAAGAGCATATAGTACATTGGTTAGACATTTATAAACTATATAAATGTTTATATAGTTTATAAATGTCATTTATATATATAAAAAGACATTTATATAGTTTATAAATGTCTAACCAATGTACTATATACTTGAAACTAACAGTAAAATAAAAATTTTTAAATCAAAAAAATAAAATAAAAATGACAAAAAAATTTTTTAATAAAAGAAAGAAAATGGTGTCATTGTCCTCTAGAAGCAGAGAGTAAATGTGGTAGAATCTTAGATTAGAGCACAGATAACAAAGTAGATTCCAGACTGAGGGGAAAATATCCCAACTCTTAAATCCTTTGCCTGATTTAAGGGTACAAAATGATAGGTTGCTGGAGATTAGGGAAAGAGAAATTGTTAAAAGATTTCATTGGAGAGAGCTATGCTATATGTCCCATCCTTTCAAAAGGGAGCACTTTCCCCTAACCTCGAACCTAGAGGGGTTTTGTTATGGACTAAAAGTCTGTATTCCTCTAAAATCCGTATGTTGATGCCCTAACTCCCAATATGATGTTAGGTATTAAGAGATGGCATATAGTATGAGGATGTGGGACCTTTGGGAGATAATTAGGTTTAGATGAAGTCATGATGGTGGAGCCCCCATGAGGGATTAGTGCCCTGGTAAAAGGAAGAGACATCAGAACTCTCAAGTTCTAAATCTCTCTCTCTCTCCCTCTCCCTGTCCCCAACCCTCTATGTGAGGATACACCGAGAAGGTGGCGCTCTGCAAGGCAGCAAGAGAGTTCTCACCAAGAATCGAATTTTCAGGCACCTTGATCTTGGACTTCCTGGTCTCCAGCACGTGGGAAATAAATGCCTATTATTTCAGCCGCCCAGTCTACAGTATTTTCTTATAGTGGTCCGAATCTCTGGGAATTTATCCCTTGCAGTGAGAAGGTACATTGGAGTGACACCTGATGCCTTGAAATTTTAAGACAAAAGTCAAGCTGACTACAAACTGGTAGAAACATCAAAGGAAAGTGGCTTGTTGGCACTGGTTGGGAGCTCTCAGAGGCAAAGGTTGGATAAGTGTTTATAGAGACCAGATTGGGGCCACACAAGAGTGAAATCATGTGGAAACTGTCTTTAAATTCTGCTCAGTTGGACCCACTGGAAGGAGGAAAAGCCTCAGAAAAGAGAATTCTTGCCTAAGTTTTTAAAATGATCCAAATTGTTTCCATCAGCACTTGCTATAGATATTTTGAGGAATAAAAATATGTAGCTATTGTTATTCTGTTTCATTTGTGTTGTATGAACCTTAGGTAAGCATAATTAGATATGTTTACAGCACATTTATCAATATTGGTTCAGACCCAGTTCCTC
Organism: Pteropus vampyrus; assembly: GCF_000151845.1. Lineage (NCBI taxonomy): Eukaryota > Metazoa > Chordata > Mammalia > Chiroptera > Pteropodidae > Pteropus > Pteropus vampyrus. The sequence continues at coordinate 2,513,078 of NW_011888803.1, read as the reverse complement.
ATCTCCAATATTCTTTATCCCCACATCATACTTGTCTACCTCTCTACCCTTCTATACATATCCAGCGTAGTTCATCTGTTTCCCTTAAAAAATATAGTTTTGAAATGTTAATAGCTACCTATTTTGATGTATTTAAATCTAATTCATCCCTTTAAAATTGTATTATATAAAGTTAATAGACAGTTTATTTATCTATTACTCTTCTAATCATTTCAGATGTTTTTAACTCTTCATTATTTCAAAAATGTCACAGTGAACATTATTATTCATACCTTTTCATGCACATGTGAAAAAATTTCTCTGCCAATGTGCCTAGTCGTAGAATGTCTAGGTCTTTAAAATATAAACCTACTCAATTTCATTAAATACTTTCTCAATTTCTGCAATTTTTTTCTTTAGTTTTGCTCACTCACTAGCAGTTTAAAGAATTCTCATTTCTCCATATTATTGCCTCTACTTGGTATTATTTGCTTTTCAATTTTGAGGTATAAGGTTCCATCTCATTATCTCTTGCTGGAGATTTATAAATGTATCTTAAATGTGTTTTAAAATCAAATTTCTCAACCTAAAGAAAATGGAAATAATAGTGCCTACTATGTGCCAATAACTCTATAATGAACTTTCACATACATTATCTTTCTTAAATCTTAAAAGTCATTTTTAAAAATTATGGATTTTTATCTTTTTTTTTTAGTTGAAGAAACTGAGGCTCAAATTGTTAAAGATATAAATAATATGACAAACAAATAGTAAAGCTGGACTCAAGCTCACTTTGATTCCAAACCTCTTGCTCTGTTTATGAAAGCATATTTTCCTCCTAAATGCCTCTAAACATAAATATACAGAAAGGGGATGCAATGTATGTGTCTTTTCATTTTGTTCTCTCATAGATGTTGAAAGACCATTTATCACAACAAAAACTAAGCATTCCTTATGATGTTCACTTAGAACTAACCTTATGCTACTTAGAACATTAAAAATTGTAACCCCGAGTTAAAATAATTCACCAACACCAAAGGTAGAAACAAAGCAATAAAAAGAAAAGATAAATCATTCTAAAGTATTAGCAACAATCTAAGGAAATAATGGCTTTTTTTACTGGCAGCATAAGCAATCTATCTTTCAGTTGTTGCTGCTAAAAGGACTGGTGTGAGCTGAATGTTATGAAAACACTTAATCTCTTACATCTCAAGAGAAACTGTAATTCCTGGCCAGCTACTTATTCTAGGCTCTGGAAAGACACAACGGTCACTTGGTGTCTGTGCTAAGCAGCCCAGTGATATTGGGATTCTTAAGGACAAACCTGGGGAAAACGTTTCCCAAGTAAGCATTTTCCCTATAGCATAAATTCCAGTTTGAAAGTGTTTATGTTTGTTTGCCTGTATTTGTGATTGTGAGAGGTAAGAACATCACACTGTTGGTGGAGTGTTTACATCGCTCTCTACTCAGAACCCCAGGAAAGCACATTAACTCTTTTAAGGCCTTAGGAGAAAAAATATAAAGTCAGTCTCTCTAATTCATACCAAAAATTTATTTTCCTGAGTGTTTTGAATACTCTTTAATTGCTAGAAATGGTGAGAGAAATGACTGTCTCTGCTTCTGCGTGGAGGCAGTTTAGCATATGGGTAGTAAAATTGAGGCCTGGCATCATGGCCCGGTGCTAACTGGTATGTTGGAGACAATGACACCTCTCTCATAGGTCTGTCATGAAGATTTAATGAGATAATATATGTATTAGTTTGCTAGGGCTGCCAAAACCAAGTACCATAAACTGAGTGGCTTAAACAACAGTCATTTATTGTCTCACAGTTCTAGAGTCTAGAAGTCTAGAATCACGGTGTCAGCAGGGTTAGCTCCTTATGAGGGCCATGATGAAAGACTCTGTTCCTAGCCTCTCTCCTTGGCTTATAGAAGGCCAAGTGATGTGGAGAAGCTATTTCCACATCAGCTTCCCTCTACACATGTCTTTCTTTGCATGTGACATTCTTTTTATAAGGACACCAATCATATTGGGTTAAGGTGTCCACCCTACTCCAGTATAACCTTGTCTTAATTAATTACATCTTCAGTGACCCTATTTTGAAATAAAGTCACATTTTGAGGTATTGAGGGTTACGTCTTCAACATATGAATTTCGAGGAGATAAAATTCAACTCAACAATCTATATAAAGAGCCTGATTCATAATTAGACCTCATTAAATATTTAAATTTTTAGTATTTATGGCCAATAATTAGGCTTCTGCAAAGAATGGGTTCTAAAGGATATCTTCACCAATAAAACCAGTGGTTTTTTCATTTTCTTTTTATTGAGGTATAATTGACATATAAAATTAGTTTCAGGAGTACAATGTAATGATTAGATATTTGTATATTTTATGAAATTATCACCACAATAGGTCTAGTTAACATTTGTCACCATACATAGTTAAAAATTATTTTTCTTATGATGAGAACTTTTAAGATCTACTCTCTTAGCAACTTTTAAATATATAATACAGTATGATTAACTACATATTATAACCATGCTGTGCATTAGTTTATAACCGAAAATTTGTACCTTTTGACTCCCTTTACCCATTTACCCTACCACTCCCCCACACCACCACAACCTCCTCAATCTGTCCCCTCTCCCCCGACATCTGGCAACCATCAATCTGTTCTATTTACCTAAGAGTTCAGCTTTTTGTTGTTTTGTTGGGTTTTTTGTTTGTTTGTTTTGGCAGGGGGGCGGTTTACATTTATTGAGGTCCTCATTACTCTTCTTTGAGGCCTTAGGACATTGATTCTTCTCTCCAACAGATTTTCAGTCAGCAATTCAGAATGTAAGAACTAGAACAGCTTGAATCCAATTGTAATACTTTATTGATTGCCCTGAAGTCATACAATTCAGAGAGAAATACAGTGGCACTATATCATATGCCTGTGTGTGTTTTATGTATGCGTGTGTTGTATAATATCTATGAATGTTCATGTTACATGGACAGGCACATAAACTTAGTGTGTGAGGTTCAGAGTCAGAACGAACTGTGCTCAAATTCTGGCTATATGATTATTTACTTCTCTGAGTGTCAGACTTGTAATCTGTAAAACTGATCAACAGTCTCTATCTCAAAGTGTTGTATGTATTAAACAAAATAATATATCCAAAACATCAGCGCAGTTCTAGTAAAGATGAAGCCACTTGTGAAATGCAAGCTTTACTAATATAATTATTTTTCAGAGGAGTGACACCATTGGCATAGTTAACTTGAAAATGAACTGCGTGTTTGGCAAAAGAAGAAAAAGAAAAAGAAAATTTACAAAGTGTGTAAATAGTGATGAAAAATGTCTTACATAATATTCTTTATTACATATAACGTATTTCTATATTCATTATATATACATAGTACTCTATATTTTTGTATACACAAAACTTCAAATACTGTGTTTTATAGATGCTACAACAGTTTGTCAAAACAATTCTCACTCATTGCCGGCTGTGCTGACTTGGGAAACTAACCAGCTATTGACGAGCCTCCCCTGGAGGTTACTGCCACCAAAACATCAGACTCTTGTCATTGTTTGCCAGATCTCTCTGACCTTTACTTCCCCAATTTAGAAGAATAAGCACCTCAAGAAACAGTCCTAGACTTGGTTTACACGATCCTCATTCCTGCTTTTCACTGGAGTCTTAAAAACATCATAAAATTTGGCAAAACCTCTTGGATTAACATAATCCCCAACACTAATTGAGAATGCAGTGCTTTCCTTCCCAGCTTTGCTTGATTTCTAATTTAGTTAAGCCATGCTGACGGGAGTGTCCTGCCTGCTCCTGCCTAGGGCCCAGACTGTGCTCCGAGAAAACAAATGCGTCGAAGTGTTTAATCTGCCTGATTTGTGGAATTCTCCATGTACTCGATTTGATAAATTGCCATGTTGATTTCATTCACGTCAAAAATAGTTTCAGTTCTAGATTTGGAGAAACAGGATTCTAAGCCATAATTTAAGATGTAATAAACATTTATGCTCATCAAAGCAGCTTGAGCATATCTCAAATGCAACAGCATCCCTGCCTAATCTGTTAAATAATCATTATTCTTTATTTTATCACGGCAGAAGACTCACGATTTGTAAATAAAAAGCACATCGCAAATGGATTTTTCCCTGCATCTACTAATTGCTGCCTTCATTTCCACTTTTAAACTTTTCTACATTGATTTCTAAAATACTCAGTACAATATTCTTCACTTAGTGAGTTCCATAATGCACTGTGGTGATCAATGGATATTGAAGAGGCACGCACCAACAAGATTGGGTTCATTTTATTAGTGATTAATGTATTTGATTACTCTGTAAAGGGTAGGACTTCTGGGACCCTGATACTTTTAAAATTTCTTTAAAACTTCATAAGCATAGTCAATATCTCCCAAATATCAACCACATTGATTCCAGGAATACATTACCGAAGCATTCAAGAAATGAGTGGCCAATGATTAAAAAATTTAGCAAAAGATCTTCCATAATGGGTTTTATTTAGCCAATTCTAGTCCACAGGAGGGAAAATCTTCTATTTACCAAAAGCATTTAATAAAATCAATTGCTTTACAAAATAATGTTAAAAACTGTAAGAACAAAGCAGATCTTCTTAGAATATTACTTGCAGGATAAATAAGCTGTGGCGTAGAAGAAATAACATAATTAGTCACACAATTAACTTATTTTTGAATTTTCTTCCAACATGCATTACCTAAAAATTGAGCCAAGATCAAAGACAGGCATTTTAGGAAAAATGAAAAAGGAGGCAAAGAAGGAAAGATACACAGAAAAAACAAGAAAGCATTTTTGTTTTTCTTCTAAAGTAGGAGGGAGTGAGGAAACCAAAAGGGTGGAAATCTGAAAAGCAGTAATGGGCAGACCAAGGTCACTGGGGCAGGGGCCCTTACCTGAACCTTCATGCAGTTCTGGCCAAAAGGTGCAGTCAGTCTCACCACAGCCCAGCTTAATCCAGGAAACTGTCAAACCTTGAATTTGTTCTCAGCCTTTGTTTTTACTTCACTTGATATTCCATCAACCCCCTTACTTCACTGGTTTTCCAAGTGTTTTTGACAAGTGACTGATTTTTTTCTCCTAAAACTATGAATATATCTTTTAAATTATTTATTTGACTTCTGTGAATTTATTTTGTGGTAAATGAGTTTGTCCATATTACTTCTTTCTAGAAAAAGAAAAAGTCTATTAGTTTACTGATATTATTTAATCTTCTTTTAAATCTGTGTAAATATCTTTGCCTAGCTACCTAGTGCCCTGCTATCTCTACAGACAATAACTTTGTTTATACATTATGGGATACATGGTAATATGAAATCGTAGGCACAATATGATGTATAACCACATTTCCAGAAGAATCTTAAAATCTTAACTTAAAAATTCTAATTTCATGGAGGACTGTCTTGTGTTTTAGCCAAACCACTTCACCCCTGCAGGTCCTCCCTTGCAAATTTTACAAGCTCAGTAGCACCAATGCAAAATTACTGCTATAGTCTCACTAAACTACTAACCAGATGTGAATCTGGTTTAAATCTTTGTTTAACATGGTGGCCAGGACATGGAAGATGCTAAGATAGATAACTGAATAAAAAAGTTGTGGTACATATACACAATGGAATATTGCTCAGCTATAAGAAGAGATTAAATACTGCCATTTGCGACAAGATAATCATGCTAAGAGAAATAAGCCAAATTGAAAAAGTTGAAAACCACATGATGTCACTTAAATGTTGGATATAAACCTAAAAGCAACAAATGAACAGGCCAAACAGAGACTCGTGGACATGGACAATAGACTAGTGGTTACCAGAGGGTAGCGGGGAGGAAGGAGGTAAATGGAGTAAAATGGGTCATACATGTAGTGACAGAAAGAAATCTAACTATGCGAGGGGAATACAGAATGCAATATATATGCCTTATTGTTAAATTGTACACCTGAAAGTTACTGGATTTTTTTAACCAATGTCACCATTGCAAAAACAAATAACAACAACAATAACAATCTGTTTAAAATATGGGTTCAGATTGTGTTTTAAATTTTTCTGCGATTAGAAAATAAATTCCCTATTCCCTCAGAATGTCTTCGTTACTTTGTACTGAGCAATAGCAGTGTGAGGGAAGCTGTGATGTTGTTGGTAGATGCACCACAGCTGCAAAGAGAAATGTCATTACAGTCAGTAACAAGGAAACCTAACCTGACAGCTAATCGAGATCTCCTGTTGGGTAGGGAACACTTTCTTCATCTTCAATAACCACTGGAAAAGTGACCCACATCCGATTAGAAACTCTCAGTCCTGTGGGTTCACACATCAATGTGATGATGGCATTGTATTCATTTCTTCTTTCTCTTTCTGCTTCAGCTTCATGGAGAAGAGTTTTCAAAAAGTCAGAAAGAGCAGCACCCACTTCTGCAAAACAATGTAGAACTTTGTTGCTTCAAAAGCCTTATGTTGAGTAATAGGCTGAAATTAGCCATTCTTCTTCTCCAAGTAACTGACAATAACAAGGCACCATAACTATGATATTACTATCAAGATGGAGATTTTATTTCGACTACCCTAGGTTATTTTATAAGTGTCTACATTCAATAAAATTTAATCTGCAATACTTTCAGGTATTCATATCCTAAAAGAAAAATCAAACAGGCATATAAGAGAAACCAGCTAGTTAGCTTGATAGAAACATATTGTACCCAAATTACTTTCCCTGTTTTTGTTCTATTTTCTATTTTGCTACTAAAAGACACATTTAGTATGCTGTGCCTTTCCACTGGATTACTCTTGGTTATGACTAGTCCTGGGATTTTTACTTCATGGACTAATCCTACATATTTTCACTATTAACTGATGCTGTGATTTACTTAATTTGCTATAGGGAAAGAAATTGGAAGAATTAGAAATGATTAAGGGATGGACAGAACAAATTTGGTATTAGATAAAAGTTTTCATCAGGCCAGAAGAAATTTCCTAAATCCATGTCAGAGAATGACATTTTTTTTTCCTCAACTAGTTTGCATTTAACACTTTATCACTTAGTCTCAGACATTTCAAGGATAAAACCACATCAAACACTTTCTTGGAGCACGAGCAATATATTTTGCTAGGGAACAAGTAAGTAAACACTAGAAGACAAAGCAACAATTTAATCATTACTTAGTATGGTCCCTAAGTGACTTTATTTGATCCTTCCTGGTTATCCTACTTTTTAAAATCTTTTTTGTTAAAAATTATTAGGAAGACATTAATTAATAAAATCAAATAAATTTCAAGTGTACAGTTCAACAGTATGTCACATGTATTGCATTGTGTTTTCTCTACCCAAAGTTAAACTTCCTCTGTCACCAAATATTTGACCCCTTTTATCCCTACTATATTTATTTATTTGTTTGTTTGTTTGTTTATATTTTTTCTTTAGTTTTACTTTATTATTAGTTTCAAGTACACTGTACATCAGTTAGACATTTACATATAGTTTATAAAACAATCCCCCTAATTGCTCTTTCTCTCCTCTGGCTCTCCACCTAGCCATTACATTAATGCTAACTACATTCCCTATGAACATCTATCAACTACTAATTTGTACTTTTTTAACTCTTCACCTCATTCTCCCTGCTCCCCAATCCCCCTCCCCTATGGCCAACACCAGATTGTCCTCTATATTTGAGTTTGTTTTTGATCAGTTTGTTCTTTTTGTTTCTTAGATTCTGCATATAAGTGAAATCATATGATATTTATCTTTCTCTGTCTGACTTATTTCACTCAGCATAACCTCTAGGTCCATCCATGTCGTTGAGAATAATAGAATTTCATTTTTAAAATTGTTATCCTTCTTTTCAATGAATGTTCAGGAGGCAGTAAGCCATCCTATTTATTCTCTCAAAATTTCCAAGGATATGTGGTAATATCGATGACTGTTGGAACTTTTATTATTTTATGGCTTTCAGCTTTAGAATTTTTCTTATGTAATTAGAATCTAAGATGTTAGTACTCAGAAAGAGTCACAAATCATAAGCCAAGAACAGCAAGAAACTATGTTTTCTCATCAAGAACTGTGCTTGCCAAAATGGTGCTAAGAGATTCCGATAAGTATGCCATGCAAAAAGATTTTGCTCCAGCTACGACATATTTTAATCATTAAACAAATTAAACAGGTTTTTGTTCTATTGTAGATTTTGACAAGCCCTAAAAAAGATTTAGAATGAGTTTCTCAAATGTATTTGACCAGGGAAGTCTTTATTTAAATGACGTCAATTAACAATTAGTCTTTTATACATTACAGTTTTAAAGATGCTACTATATGAATATAGAAATTCTAAAGGTGCAAAATACAAAAGTCAAAAAGAAAACATCAATATTGCACCATAGTCCTTCCTGATGCACAAGAAAGTTTCCATACATCTAGAGCTAAGTGATTCCTGTAACTGCATCTTCTACTCCCTGCCTCCAAGAGCTGAACTATTCAATTCTTGGTGATTTTTCTTCAGATAAACTTCCTCATCTACAGCAGTGCAAAAAAGTGGTACAAATAATTTTAAAAACTGGGAATTTTCAAGCCTATAGCATCACATTTGTATGCCACACTTTGGTGATTCACAAAGTAAAGTCATTTAACATTCCCATGACAAAAATTAAACTTAGATCTCACTGGAGAGGTTAACTATCTGAGAATTTTCTCTTGTCTTGCCAACCAACACTTTATCAGTGCAATTCTTCTAACAGTTTTTTAGAGGGCTTTTGGGGGTACGGTTGCTAACATAATCCTCTACAACAATAACAGTTATGCTGTGAGAAGTGCAAAAAGCTTTTTTCTTTAATTCAGTTTCATTATAAAATAATGATAATAATACATGTCTCATGGAGTTTCTTAAGGATTGAGAAATGTGCATCACCAGAAATGAACCCATATTTATATGGTTAATTAATCTGACAAAGGAGGCAAGTATATAAATAGGGAAAGGACAGTCTCTTCAGTAAAATCTAAAACAAACAAACTAACAAAAAGCCAAGCTAATAGATACAGAGAACAGATTAGTGGTTGCCAGAGGTAGGATAGATGGGTTGTTGGATGAAATAGGTGAAGGGAGTCAAAAGGTACAAACTTACAGTTAAAAAAATATAAGTCATGGAAATATAATGTTCAGCATTGCAGCAATAGTTGATAATACAGTACTATTATTTAAAAAATAATATTGAAAGTTGCTAAGAGAGTAAATCTTAAAAGTTCTTTTTATAAGAAAAAAGAATTTGTAACTGTGTATGGTGACAGACAGTGACTAGACGTATTGTGGTGATCATTTCACAGTGTATACAAATCTTGAATCATGTTGTGTACCTGAAACTAATCTAATATTGTATGTCAATTATATCTCTAATTAATTATTTTAATTATCTAAAAATTAAGAATTAAATTAATTTAAATAATACATGTAGTAAGGATGGGTGCAGGGAAAGGGTACGGCTTTATAAAAATATATGTTTTTCTCCCTCCACACTTTCCCCAGTGGAGTAAGTTAAATTTGAAGCAATTAGTAAAATAAAATTAAGAATACTTACCACCACCGCCACCCCAAAAGGAAATATGCATTAAGGAAAGTGACTGGAATAAAGTATACTCAAATATGTATTTTTCACCCTTCTTCCCTGTACATACACATATTTCCCCTTTCCCAGATGGCTCCTTGAAATTGGTACGGAAATATATAAATATTACTAATGTCAAGTGATTTTATTACCCCAAAATTTCTTAAAGACAATTATCAACTGAAAATAAATATTTCTTTTTAAAAATGTACATTCATCCTGAATAGTAATTTATTAAATGTATTTACAAATATATGCAGATATTTCTGAAGATATACTAAACATGGAATCCTTTAATCATTTTTAATTAACATTAGACAAATGGAATTCTTAATAATGGTTTCAATGTCCAGTTCTGTAAATTAGGTAATTCATGTAGCTCTTTAGTTGTAACGCTACATTAAAAATTTTTTTGTGTGATAGCAGTGTAGCCTGGAGCTTCAGACAGTGGTATTTTAATCTTCTGTGCTTTTAAGCAAATAGTTTCTCCACGCTATAGATTTTGTCTATTTATAATGACATACTAATATAACAGAATAACAACAGCAAGTAAGGATCCAATTAAATAATTAATAAGCTTATAAACCTACAATTCCAAGCAAGAGAATCTGATTTTCACAACTTTTTAAAGAGGCCTACTCATGGTCAAATTCAGTTAGTGTTGGGGTACAAGCACCCCTGATAATAATAGAAGGAGGCTCAGCAATCTCAGAAGAGGGAGGATGATTTATAAGCTGCTCAAACTCTCCAGAGAGGATCTGCCACAGAGAAGATAATGAAGATCTTTGTATGTCATGCTAAGTAGTTTGAACCTGTTTTGAAGGCAGTGAAGAATAAAAATAATTTGAAAGCAAGTAGGTAAAATCATCATTATTTTTTTTAGGAAGAAAACACCACATTCAATCCAAATGGTCAAAATGGTGATTCTTTGGGAAACAAAATAGTAGGGAAAAAACAGCTAGGTGCTGTATTTCAGCTAAAATGTGATGATACTTAGCTGTAGTGGCAATTGCAATGAAGAGTAAATTGAAGTTTACGTGTTGGGACTCAATAGCCATCTATTATCTCATAACCATCAGAGCAAAGAATGACTTGTATTCGTAAATAAATGTATCATTAGGCAAGTGGAGGTTGAACCACACAGGCTTTTTCTCAGGTGGTATCAATAGTTACAAATTTTAAAACGACATTCTTTCCTACCTGTAAAATGTACTCAGAACTACTATTAAAATATTGAATTTCAGGGGATGGTGATAATCTTGTAAAGAATTACTGGTAATGTTTATGAGAGTTAAATTATTTCCAAGGGCAATGTTGTAAAGCAGTGGTTAATCATCCTCCATTCTTGAAATATGCAGAATTTTTTCTTCTAAGGCTAATTTTAGCTTCTTTAATTCTTGGTATATATTCGAACTCTCTGTTTTTCATTTTCTTTTGAGTATTATTCTGAGGAAATCTCTAATCTTACAAAACTGAAATCATAAAGTGATGACAAATTGTCATAATCTTTAGGAGACTATATCTTGTTGCTGTTTTCAACTTGTCTAATAGTTCATATTTTACAAATTAGTATATTTGTCACTGAGATTTCAGATGATATATTTAAAGAAGTGACTACTTACAAAATTTTTACCTGTTTTTTATGTTTGATGGCCTTTGGAAGTTTCCTAGTAACCAATGATATATTACTCTTAAAAAGGAGAGGAACTTTCCTAGGTAAAATTGTATTTTGAGAAAGCACAGACCGGGCTTTTGCCTCTGTAGCTCTTTTGTCCCTTACTTTAGAAATACCACTTATTTGGATTTGTATAAAAGACCTTATATTTTTAACACGCGTAGAATAAAATTTTGTGTTCAAGTACGTTTATTTAGTTTTGGCCCACTTATTCTCTACTGTCACTCTAATTGTTTTTAATTAAATCTACTTAATAATTTATTTGTTTGAAAAGTATTAATATTATGTTTTATTCGGAAACTGGAAAGTTTCAGTACCCTTCTGGAAAGCCAACAACTGACTAAAGATTTATTTTACTAGAGTAGAAAATTATTTTAAGACCATCTGGACTTAAACAAGAGTGGAAAATGCAAGGATCAAAGAAGATTATAAACATTGGAAATGTAGAAAGGAAAATATAAAATTTATCCAAATAGCCTTGTCCTTTTTCTTTTTTAAAAAAAGGCTTTTGGTTAGAATTATGAAATGTAAGCGATATTTTCAGACTACTATGGGAATTTTTGCTGTGAACATGACAACAAAAATCCTTTTGACACCAGTAAGAGATTTGCAACCAGCTAATCTGTGGCCTCATTATGTCTGTTTTTACTTTTTGTATATGATTTTCACTGTCAATCTATATCATCCCATGTTCTTCTAGCTTTTATGTTTTTCAGATCTAATTTGTTTGGGGTTGAAGAAAAAAAAAAGGAGTTAGAAAAGGAATTAAATTGTCAGTACTAAAATAGTGGTATAATTTTACATTGTCAAAAAGCTTCATGATTTTTTGTATGTTTCATATCATGCCATCTGTGGCTGGTTAGCCTAGTTAAATAGTCCAGTGGTTCTCAAAGTATATTCCTCAGACCAGCATTGCCTGAGACTTTGCCCTGTGACCTTGCTAGGAATGTTCTACCCAAGACCTACTCAGTCACCAGGATGGAGCCCGGCAAACTGATTTAGCAAGCCCTCCATGTAAAAGTGATGTACACTAACATTTGAGAACCACTGGATAACAATCCTGAGGTAGCAGGCTCAATTCCATGTGGGCCAGTTACTATAACTTTACCTTAATGTCATGGACTATACTCTTGTTATGGACTAAATTGTGGCCCTCCAAAATGCATATGTTGAAGTCCTAACCCTCAGTTCCTCAGAATGTGATTGAATTTAGAGATAAGATTCTTAAAGAATTAAGGCTAAATGAGGTCATGAGGGTGGGCACTAATCCAGTATTATTGGTGTTCCTACCAGAAGAGGAAATTAGACACATCCAGAAGAGAAGTGAAGATAAAGGGAAAAGACAGCCATGTGTAAGAAAAGAAGATAGACCTCAGGAAAAATCAACCCTGTTGACACCTTTATTCAGACTTCCAGCCTCCGGGATTGTGATAAAATAAATTTCTGTCGTTTAAACCACCCAGTGTGTGATACTGTGTGATAGAACCTTAGAACACTAATAATATCTCCTAGTTAACCCACTCACCCATGTGGAAACTGTTGTTGGTCACAGAAGACATAGCAAAAAAGGGAAAATAGCATTACATAAAATTATATTTCTTCCTAGAAAAACAATTCAAAGACCATGCTCTACTAGTGATAGATATTAGTGTCATTGTTGACTACTAAGGGTAATGTAACTTTTATTATTGTGTGGTCTACACTAATGTTTCCCAGTCTGAGTCAATAATAGAAGCTAGATAAACTAAGTTCAATATTTCAAAAAGCTTAACAGAAGTCTATCCAAAATAAGATTTCAAGAATATAACTAAAACTTTTTTTCTAAAATTGCAATCATGATGTTGAGTCTATTGGTTATACACCTGGGTTTTAAAAAGTTAGATCCCCAACTTGCACAACACACAAAAAAAATAATTTCATGAAAACTACAAAATCTAGAGTTAAAAAACAAAACTTTAATTGTAGAAAATGACAGAGGGAGATATATTTATAATCTTTGAGGACAAAAAGTCTTTCTAAACAAGAAATAAAACAAAGAATTCATAAAAGATTAGTTCTGCTTAAGTAAAAATGTAAAATTCTTGAATAGTGAAAGATACCTTCGATACAGAAGAAAACGGCACCTTGAGAGAAAAGTATTTGTAACACATAAAAAATAAAGTGTTAATATCTGGTATGGACTAAATTCCCCACCCCACCCCCCTGGAAAAAAATAATTGTGTGTTTAAGCCCTATCCCCCAAAGTGATGATATTTGGAGATGTGACCTTTGGGAGATATTAGGTTTAGATGAGGTCATTGGGAAGAGTCTTCATGATGGGATCACTGGTCCTTATAAAAAGGAACTAAAGAGTTTGCTTGCTCTCTCATCCTGCCGTGTGAAAATACAGCAAGAAGATGGCTTGGAAGAGAGCCCTCACCAGGTACCTTATCTGGTAACACCTTGATCTTGTATTAACCTCTAGAAATGTAAGACTATGGTATTTTGTTATAGTAACCCGAGCTAAGCGTAATATTACGATTTATAAAACATATATATTTGGTCATTCAGATGACCAAAATATATTTTCATATAAATTTGGTCTTCCTCCACAATTTCCAAAAAAAATTTAAAAAATAAAAAATCCTTTGGAATTTACGTTAAGAAGAATGAAGATGTCTTTTGTTATCTTAACAAGGTGACTTTTGGAAAGCACTTAAGGATAGGGTTTGAAGCCAACCACGTAATTAGAGGATTAGAACTTTCAGTTCCACCCTCACACCTCTGGGGTGAGGAGAAGCGTTGGAGATAGAGTTCAATCACCAGTGGTTGATGATCTAATCAATCATGCCAACATAATGAACCCTTCATAAAAACCCAGAAAGAAGGGTTTCAGAGAGCTCGTGGACTTGCAAACATATGGAAGTGCTGGGAGAGTGGCAGGCCCAGAGAAGCCATGGAAGTTCACTCTGCTTCCTACATACTTTGCCCTATGCATCTCTTTCATCTGGTTGTTCCTGAGTTGTATCCTTTTACAAACTGGTGATCTGGTAAGTAACACATTTTTCTGAGTTCTGCCAGTTGTTCTAGCAAATTAAATGAGCACAAATTAATTGAAAAACTCTGATTTATAAGCCAGTCATAAGTACAGGTGACAACCTAAACTTGCCATTGGCATTCTGAGTTGGCAGAGGGCGCAGGGGGCGGTCATTAGAACCTCCGATCTCTAGCCAGTTAGTCAGAGGCACAGATAAGAGCCTGGGCTTGTAGCTGGCATCTGAAATGAGGTGGGGAAGTAGGGGGAACAGTCCCAGAGGACTGAACCCTTAACCTGTGAATTCTGATGCTATCTCTGGGTAGATAGTGTCAGAACTGAGTTGAATTCTTGGACACCTGCTGCAATTCCCCCACACACATATACACACACACAGGAATTGGGTCCAGAATCCCAAAAGACTAAGATAATGTCCTTAATATATATAGTCCCCCTGTAAGTCAATAAGAAAAATTTAACATATTAAAAATAGAGAAAGGTCAGGAACGGGAAATATATAGAAGCACAAATGACTAATAAAGATATGAAAAGAAGCTCAACTTCATTAGCAATGGGAAATACAAGTAACATAACAAAGTCCGACTTGAGTATGATTTCTTTTTGCCAATCAGATTGTTGACAAGAAAAAGATTACTGAAATACCCAGACGGTGATGTCAAGAATAGGGCATTTTCTCTTAGAAGAGAATGAGAATGCATTGCACAATTTAGCAGTACATAGCAACACTGTAAATGAGCATGCACTGATCCAGCAATTCCACAAAACACGAAGAAAAAAGTATAAAAATGTGCATGTTGAAAAAGCATTATTTGAAAGAGGAAAAATAACTGGTACCTCTATAATATGTAATACTATTTAGCTGTTAAATATTCTGTACAAACTGACATGAGCTGTTGAAATAAAGAAGTGTAGAACACAATAGCATGTCTAGTATGATCTCATTTTTTAAAACTAAAATTGTATAGGTGTATGATTGTTTCATTTAACATGGGCAAGTTAGCACTACAACAGAGTGCATTTTGTTAATTTGGGTTTTACCAATGAGGGCTTGAAAATAATTTAAATGATATTAAATATGAAACTCTAAGACTGACTTTATATCCTTTTATAAGTAGAAATGTAAAATGTACTTCAAATTCATAATATAGTTCCTTTAGATTTCAATAATTCTGCCTCCATTTTACTATAAGATATATGCAAAATGGGATTTTCATTACTCTTTCATAAACTATCTAGATTTTTAACTAAAAATTTTACTTTAGCAAGTATGAGATTTTTCAATAACATAAAAACCTTCAAATTACTTTCTCATAATTGCCTATCTTGATCATATAACTTTCAGTTGATATATCTTCAAGGCAAAAAGATGGCACTGCCAGAAATTCTTTGCAGTAACACACTATGGAAGTTTTGAACAGAATACTTGCTATATAAACTTATATCTCCAGATTACTAAGATTTAATTTTAGCCAAGATTTTGACTTACTGCATATACTGTCATTTTTGGAGAAATGAAGGAACTCTTCTCACTTGGAGAAAAAGAAATGTAGTTTAATCTTGTTCCAGCACTATTATGCTATTATATAGCAGGTTTTCTGACAGTTTGATAGAATTCAACAGCACGAGTACATATATCAAGGTACACATATTCCACGATAAGGAAACAAAGTGCAAAGGCAAAACTATATTTCGAACATCCTCATTTGGTAGAAAAGCAACAATTTCAGACAATACTGCAATTAGGCAATGCTTGTGCATTATACAGAAATGTCTCACTTCTTCCATTTTTAAGAACAAAGTTTTTCACTATTTTATCGTGGTTTTTATCACCTAAAATATCTATTACTTGCAAACAGCATTTGTGGCATATATATTCATTTCATTCTGCCTCTTCTTTATAGATTGCAAGATATAGGAACAAGTTCTCAATCTTTTCATCCCATGACATTCCTAATAAATTTAAAATAAAAACATGGTTCCAGTTTGAATTATATTAGGAAGGCAAAAATGAAAATAAAAAACGTTGACCTAATGTGGAAATCATCAGTGCTATTTACCAATTATTTTCAGTTCTTCTCCTGGGCATATCATAGTATATCACTTGCTTTGGCTAGAGATGTGTGAGAAAAAGTAATACGTATTACCTCCAGGTGGAAGCTCTAAGAGCCAGTACATGATCCACTATGCTGTTTTTTCCCCTGTAGCTAGCAAACAGTAACATATAAGGTGGTGGCTGCTTGGCTACCTGAGGTCTCTGAGTGATTACAATGAGCAGAGTTTCCCTTCTGAGTAGACAGGAGCCATAGTGAGATATAAACCTTTGCGGGTTGTTATCACAAAAATACTTTGGCTATCCTGACTGACACACCAAAGCCACTGTGTTTTAGAAATTATCAGATTCCCATAAGAATTATGACCTACCTAAGGAAGGTAAGGCACAGGAAAACAGAAAGAAAGCAGATGTCACAGACGAGTGGTCAAGAAAGGGATAACAAAAGGTAATAATGAAAAACAAATTGAAATTCTTCCCATCAAGATAAAAATGGGAGTTTAGGTTCAAGAGCTCCAAGTCTTACATAACCTTCCTGAAAATAACCACTCTTGATAAATACCAGCCCAAGTTTATTATAAAATCATGTTTGAAGTTTTAAGCTAGTCAAAGCATCACAATTACTTGTAATGCATATTGATGCAAGCAACAACAAAAATATTATATATATATATAATATTTAACCACATACAATCCAACAAATATTAAGAGCACAAAATATATTTATTTACATAAGACATTCATCTACTGTTAAAATGTGTCAATAAGAAGTTGAAATCCAGTATTATTTATTAGGTGGTAAATATTCTGACACCCAGAAGAAAAAGAAACTGTATATTTCCTTCCTATGTATTCTGACCTTAGACAGTTTATTAAGTTTGAGCAATGATGGTAATATAGGTGAAGCTAGCAAAGAGTTTAACAAAAAGTTTATGTAATTAACAAGTATTCTTATTTGGGTTCTAAGATTAGGCGCAAAACTAAAGCAAGTTTTTCTTTTAAGTCTAAAAATGAGCAAACAAGACTGTTACATCAGTTATATCTGTGTGTGTGTGTGTGTGTGTGTGTGTGTGTGTGTGAGAGAGAGAGAGAGAGAGAGAGCGCTTTTAGGTATCTTCCACTTCAGCAATATAGATAAGTAGAAGCAAGTTGTGCCTTTAGAAAAAAAAAATTAAAGAAATTTATTTCTATCATCTAGTTAAATCCATCAGTAAAAAATCAGCTAATTATGAGTCAGCATTATGTCTTTGTATTCATAATCATAAAAACCTATGTGCTGTTGGGTTTTTTAGTCTCCTTTTTTAAAATCTTCGCTAACATCAGAAAAGCCTAGTATTTTCAAGACATTTGCCCAAATAATTTTCCAAAACTATGATCAAACAGTATGAGAAGTTGCTTAGATACTATTTTCCCCGATGATGAAAGAAATTCAGGTAATCTGATGGTCTAATTATGAATTTTAAAATAGAACTTAAAACTTCAAAATTGGTAAACTTGTTGAACAACGCTTGTACGATTTATTTTTAGTAATCTGAAAAAACATACTTCTACTTTGAACATTTGTATGAAAGTTATTGGTGGATGTTCCATTCTATTATTCGTTATGCAATAAATTGCCAAACTACACTAAAAATGTGTATTATAACAGGAATAAAATTCCAAAGTCAGATATACATATTATTTAATTTTCCTTGAATGAAAAGCCTAAAAAATGTAAACTCATTTTCTTTTACTGAATTTTTTTTCCAATTTTTGGTGTCTACTTCTTGGATTTAACGTCATCATAAAACTAATTTAATTGTCTAAACCTGTACTCAGATAATATAGATAATCTTTCCAGGATATATACAAAGCCCCCTATCAGTCCCCAAAACATTGCATGGTAATGATTTGTCACATGAGGTTATGTCACAATATTGCCTCAATACAGATACACATGGCCAGGGTGACAACACAGCAATAGAGCAACAATTCTGCCATTTGGTTAGAAGAGTCCTCAAGGAGAAGAGGCTTGGAAATTTGAATAAGAGTTTCTCCCCCACGATACATGGAAGTGTTTGCTGCAACATCCTACCCAGCATAAGGAAGAAGGATGGAGCTTTGGTTCCTTGTACCTCAGCTCACAGGATACCTACACTCTTAGTAGCTGTGAGAAATAGATATCTCCTCTAAACCATCTAAAAGTTCTTCTGGGCTTTAAGTCCTCTTGAAACAGAAGAGAACATTTATATAATATAACAGCAATCATAAATTGCAATGGCTTTTTTAAGCATATACATTGGATATACACACACGCAAATATATGCATTTTTATACATATATATCACAATAACCAACATGTAATTTTCAGTTTAAATTAAAAATGTACAAAAACTTTACAATTCCATGGTCATTTTGCAACAAGAAATTCTTGTAATTTAATTTGGCAAGTATTTATTGAGCATCTATGATGTGCTCTATAAATGAGAATAACCTAAATTTGTGTGATTAATCATTTATTGGTCTTAAATTAATTATATCATGTACCAATGTGTATATGTGAGTTTCTCTTCTTTAAATTTACTGGGAAAAAAAATGGTTGCCTTTAAATCTTCAGTGAAGTTATTTGCTTAATTTATTTTAATTTATTAACAAGAATTTTTCAAAATTCACAAAAGTGAACAACTTCTGATGTAAAATAATTCAAAAGCAAAACTTTGTGAACATAATTTAAGTCTAGTTGAACTGCACAAATTTCCTGGAAATTCTGAAAACAGTCTCACAGGGAAAATTAATTTTAACATAGACCCCAGTTAATGAAGGCAATCAACTGTTTTACAGAAATGCACTTCATTATCATAAAGCAGAACTACCTACCCTATGCTCTGATGGACCTAAAATTTTGAGGGTTGCATTATACAAACAAGCAAAGAAAAAATCTAAAGTATTATTGAGAAATTTGGGGAGAGATTATTATCCCTTGACCTCTTGGTTAACCATTATAATGATTTTCAGAAGCCAACTAATCACCAGTCCTCCTCTTGACATTATAGCACAGGCTTTAGAAGATGCCATCTGACAGATTTAATGAAGCCACTTTCAACAGAACTTTCTGATGTCCTTTTGAGTGTGTGTGGGTGTGTGTGTGTATGTATGTCTATGTACAGGTAGGTAAAAAGCAGAAACACACTACCTGCAGATAGTCATTGTATATTAAATACAGATTGTAATTTTTTTGTTCTCTGACAGAAATGATGGCTCAAAGTAAAGCAACTTTGCCAGTGTTCTTTGCACCTATCACTAGGTTTAAGGTTTATTTATTTATTTATTTATTTACTTACTTACTTACTTACTTACTTATTTTTGCATTATGTATGGCAGAGCTTCTTAGGAACTGCTGTAATGCAAATCACCTATATATGTGCTAAGACAGAGCCTTTTTTTTCTCTTAAAGTTACTTACTGTACACTAGACTTTTCAAAGGAAAAGGGAATAATTTGAAAACTGAAAATCTGTGACTTACCAAGAAAATCCTCAATCAACAATTGACCCTCATAATAATAAATGCGAACAGTCATATTTATCAAATATGACAAGGATAGGCTCATTTTAAACAGGCTCGCAAGATCAGGCAACCTGACAGCCACACCTGGTGTATATGGAGGTCATTATAAACAAACCACAGTGAATCTCATGTGACATGACCATACATATAGTTACTGAGGTTACAAGTGACGGATAAAACAGACCGGATTAAAGAGTGAGGGCACTCCATGGCATTAAACCTAGTCTATAAGGAGTAGCTGCAGAGCAGTGACTCTCAAATAGGCATTTCACTATGCAGGTAGTTTTAAAATGTTCTTTGGCAAATAGGCCACATAAATGATTTAGGATTTAACAGAGTCACTCATTCCAAAAGCACAAATAACACAGATAAGCCCAAAATTGTTTTCAATTTGACTCCCACAGCATTATTTCATCATGTTTACCTCGTTGACAAAACAAAGTGAAAATGTGCATTTATACAGTTAATTTAACAAATTTCAAAAGCCAAATCTGACAAAAGTGCTCCAAACTACCTGCTGAGGTCTGAATTTTCCAGTTAGGCTTTATACATATTTATACAATCAACTAAAACACTGCCAAAATTTTGTTAATTTTTTCCTAGACCTACATTAACTTAATTGTCCAATTAAACTAGGTGCTTGCTTCTCTGTATCTGGTGACTCAGAAATAGCAGCAACCTTTAAGGAATTTTTAATGGAGCTCAGTTCCCAAACGTGTAAGCTGATGACATGCACTCCACAGCAGCGTCTGGCAAGCTTGTAGAGATTCTTAAGGACAGCCTTCCGCAGAAGAATATACACCCAGGGATCCAAGATTTGATTCCATGTTGCCATTCGGAGAGCAAAAAGTATTGTTTCACAGGTCTCCATAGAACTATTTCCATTTATTCCAATGTTGGCCATCGTCACCTGCAAAACAAACATAAGGAAATTGATTGATAGACATTTTCTCAGTCCTACAGTTTTTTTTAACTTACCTAGCTACGCTTTATGGTATTGATTTTACCTTCCACAAAGAGATGTTATTTTGCAAAATACTGACAAAAAAAAATGAACAGCAGAAACGTTGACACATACATCTGAATCCTTTGCATTCAAATTGACATCAGAATTACAAAAAGAATAACTTATATGGTGAGTCAAATATGCACAAATAGAGTAAGTCAAGAGAGGACAAACAATAATACTAGTAACTGATTTCTTTTTTTACTTCTGAGAATAGTAAGCTCAAAGCCAACTCATTTGTATATTTCAATGAAAAAAAAACTAAAGTATATTTAGGTAAATAAAGTATAGACAAGTTAAGGTATATATAAACTATAGATAAGAGTTTTTAAAAATGATTTTAGAGTATCTGATATTAATTTGCACATGGCATACAATATTTTTCTGAAATGTTACTTTTAGAATTTTCTGCTTGGTAACTACTTGGAATCCTTGATACCAAGGATTCCTATTTCATTTTCCTTTTTCTATATCTCTCACCCTAGTCTTAATTTAACTTGTTAAAACATTCCAAAAGTACAATGGGATTTTCTAAGGGTTTTGAGGAAATGAGTTCTGGTCTGTATTACCACTGAGACTTAATGTAGATTTTGGTCTCATGTGTCCATTTCCTGACCACCCATGATGTAAAAGAGACCATTTTATGGAATAAGTTCCATAAATGGTCCCAGCTACATGTTAGAACTGGTTTATCACTGAGCCCAGCTTTGACTTCCAAATAAATAGTCGCAGGACAAACGAGGTGGCAGGGGAGGCGGGGGTGTTGGGGGGGTAGTAGAGTTTGAAAATAGTTTGGATATAAAAACAAATAAGAAATAAATTAACAAAATTTAAGCTGAAAAATTAAGGGAGGCTTGGACCATTACGCCACCAGGATTAAGAGACGATATAATGAAGCCTAAAACCAAAAAGAGAAGAAAATCAAGTCTTCTTGGTCTCCTTACTGGATCATTATCGAAGGAAATGTCTTAATTTGGCCTGATGATACTACCAGTTGAAAGATAAATGTCCCTTATCAAAACCTTCATTATCCATGCAACAAAGTACAATCTCTTTAACTGCCTCCTTGATGATGCACCTGAATTTCACCTGTACAATCCAATCTCCCCTGCAAATATCCTAGCCTCCAACCGCTGTGAAGGCCTCACTTGTCACAAATGGACCACAGCCTTCTGAGCTTTGGCTTGTGTAACTCTCTTTGTTTTGAACTCTTGTTTCCTCCTTTCTCTGCCTGACAAACTCCTATCCATCCTCTGAACCTCACCTCCATGAAACTTTCCCCAACTTATTGAGATGAATTAGCAAGTAGCTCCCATTTTTGTGTTCCCACAGCACCCTGTCCACCCTAGTAATATCACTTACGACACTCCAAAACAAGTATGCGTTTATCTGTATATCTATGAGCATCTCTTCTTTTCATTTCTAATATCCAGAAAAAAGCTCACACCTAGGAAGTACACAGTAAGTGTTGAATGAATAACACTGTATTCTTTTTATTCATTGAAACTATCTGATCATCCATCAGAATGGCCTAATATTTTGAAGCTTGAAATGTTTTTAAAAGTTTTAATACAATAGTTTTATAAAGTTTTAATCCACTAGTGAAGGATTCTGAGGTGATTTGTTGTCACCAAAAGAAGCAAGACTTGCAGTCCATGCAGATCCCTTGGGAAAAAGGTTTTTTCCTTCAGGGTTCATTTCCTAGGGGAATAATGTGTCAAACTGCAGGCCTAAAGATTCTGTAGATAAATCAGGCCAAACAAGTTTCAACACAGAAAAAATTACAGTCCCCACACAGTAGTACCTAGATCAGGTATAGACTCTTACATCACTGTTCCCCAAATTGTTCAACAGGATTGAAGAAATAAACCTATACGGGCCCAGTTTCTTTTAGAAGAAAGTGGGGCCAAGATCCAATTGACAGTTGGACTGAGATATTTTCACTTTATATTTTTTCTTTACTCATCAAATATTTGTTGATTATCTGCTATGTGCCAGGTGACGTGTTTGACACTGAGGGCAAAATAGCAGACCAAGTAGATATGTGCCTGACCTCGTAGAACTTACAATATTTGCTAGGTTAGGGTGTGGTGGGTGGTGATTCAAGGATGAATGGTTAAATATTTCTCTTGCCTCATGAATATTAAATGAATGCATTTCCTATTAATGACTAAGTATGTTCCTGGGGAACCCAGAACCCAGCCAAGACACTCTGTGTAGCTGGGAACAAAGATGGTCAATGTAATTGCATGGAACAGCTGGGCCTGGCTCAGAGATGTGCAAATTTAAAACGCCTAAGTTACATGACAGGCACTTCTCTGATTCTCCTCCCTCCTCTGCAATCAGCAGTGTGTCTGTCACCAGCCGTAAAAGGACTTTGAGTTCTCTGCTGAGGACTAGCCAGCACCCAGGCTTCTCTCCAGAATATCGCTGTCCCCAGGCATTAACTCTCACTCTCTCCCTCCTTCCACCCCAGGCCAGTCTGGAAGAGGTTGCTCTGGGGCCTGGCTTGGGAGAATCTAATCACTTAGCCATCAACAAAGATGTAGGCGGAATATTTATATAAAATGATTATGATTAGTACATTATTGATAGTAGCATATTATTGAAAACTTGAGACAACCTAAGTATCCAACAAAAGATAAATTATGGTAATTTCACATAATGGAAAAATATGCAGGCAATAATGTTTGTGATTCAGTATTAACTCTTTAAAAAGCAAGTTACCAAACTATATTGACTATGTGATCCCAAATCCCAAATTTGGGGGGAAAAAATATATATATATATATATTTTTAAATATATATATTTATATATATATAAAATTTTGTGCATGCATAGAAAAAAGATTAGAGTATATTTCACCGTTTTCATTGGTAAAATCTAGATAGTAGAAGGACAGAAGATTTCGATTTTTTCCTTTGGTTTATCTCTAATTTACTAATTTTTTAAGATAGGTCATGCATTGCTTTTGTAATTTGTGCTCTTTTCTCAAGTAATTTATTGATATATACTATTGCACTAAATCAGAACTAATGTGGATTATTTATGCATGTATATGTGTATGTGAGTGAAGTGCCACAGAATTGCTTGAAAAATTCAAGCCTTGATAAGACTGGCACAAGTGTGGGAGCTAGAGTAAGAAAGAGGCAAGTCTGCCATTTTCCATGGGCTCTGTCAACAGTCACCGCACAAGCCCTGAAAGCATTTTTCTCTGGCCAGCCGACATGACCTTGGATTCCAGAGAGTCGTGTACAGATTCTCATCACAAACACAGCCTTTCGTCTAGTTTCCAAGAGGCACCTGGCACATGGAATTATTATGTGTTGTTGTCTAAAATACCTTTCTTTAGACCTTGGCATGTTATAGTTGTTCATCTTTGTTAATGATTAGAATTTTGAGAAGTGGACAGGGCAAAATATTCAGATATTATTTGGGAAAAAAACAATTAATTAACCTGATATCTCTAAGACATTCAACACTAAGATAAGAGAGAAATACTGAGGTCAAATAAGAGTATGAGAAGAAGAGTTCGTGTTCATTGCCAGTTGCACAGAGCAAAATAGATAACACTTGTAATAAAATCTCCATTTATCTAGGCCACACAATACAATTAAATCAATTGTTAAAGTGATCAAAATTAATGAATCTGCCAGGCTACTTCACTCATAAGTAACAGCTCATGTTTATTAAAGTTTTATTCTGTAAGCTAGTCCATCATTTCCTACCCTGTCTGTGTATCTGTTTGTCAGTGTCAGTATGCCAGTGCCTATTCACAATTAACAGCCATGGTAAATTTTAAAAATTATGCTTCCATTTCTTTGAGTAATCACAAAAGTAAATCAATCCAGCCCTGAGTAGTTTCTAAGTATCTACTACGTCCCGGTATTGTGCTAGATGCTAGTGATACAGAGATGAATATTTAGAAAAATCCTATGTAACACATGATATATTTTGTTTACTTATCTAGGTTTTTTTCTCATTCTTTTTTTTTTATTATTAGTTTCAAGTATACAGTACATTGGTTAGACATTTATATAGTTTATGAAACGATCTCCCGGATTCTCTATCTTACCTCTGGCTCTACACATAGCCATTTCCTTACTGCTGTCTGCATTCCCTATGCCATGTTCTCCATCCCCATGACCCTCTATTAACTACTAATTTGTACTTCTTTAAACCTCTACTGCTTTCTCCTAGCCCTGCTCCCCCAGGCCTCTCCCCTCTGGCTGTCACTCATTGTCCTCTATATTTGTGGATCTGTTTTCAATTTATTTGTTCTTTTTGTTCCTTAGATTCCACATGTCAGTGAAATAATATGGCATTTATTTTTGTCTGACTTATATCTAGCTCTTATTACTATCTCTCACGCTAAAATATGCTTTCCTGAAAGCATGTTTTTGTTTGATTGATTCTCTGCTATATCCCCAGCACCTGGCATACAGTAGGGCAGTCAATATTTGTTGAATGAATGAAGTCCCTATGAGGAGAGACTGACAAAAGCAAAGTTATGATGTTGCAAGTAATATGATAAAAACATGTAAAATGTGTCACAGGCAGGGCTATTTAATTGTACATGATCCCAGATGCAGTCATTAAAAAGTGTAACTTTTTGAAATTTTTCTAGGACATCAAAACCAATTATTCAGACTGAACAAATTTTGAATTTATGGTGATTCTACTGCAGTTTGTCTCAATTTCTTCTTGGCACTATTTTTTAAAGAAATTTAAATGAATATATAATCAAAACTATTACTGGTAGAATGTCCAACTTCTTTAGATACAAAACCATTTCTTAGAATAATATCAACATCTTTTTTCATATGAACAATGTCTATGACAATTATACATGGTTCTCATCTAGTCAGTGAAGCAGGTATTTTCCCACATAGTTATCTTATTCCAAGAAGCACACCATTCCTTTCCTCTTTTCCGTCATTACAGAAGACTAGTTCAGGGACAGTTTCTTCGGGAAATGAAAGAGTACACAGAAGTATAATTCATTGATTGACAAGTTATTGTCCCTCATATCATCATCCAAAGACTTATCTTTAGGTTTAACACTTGAATAACACAGAGCTAGGGAGCTAATTGTGATTATGGGATTATAACTCAGCTTTACCAGATAATGAACAAGTTCCCTCAGGAAACCTTGCCTAAAGACCATTCCATTATATCTCCATGTGAGAAGTTTAATCTATCTGTTAATTTGGATACTTAGTGAGTAAAGAACTATGTATCAATGGTTGATTTTAAAATGTCACAGCACCTATGAGTATTTGCAAATGAGAAGTGTCATTTTAATTCAACTTCAATGACAACTTTAGAAAAGGCACATTATATAAATCACTGAATCCATCTCAATTCAACAGGTGACATTCAGAGTTAAATATATTTGTGGCGATTTAACTAAACAGTGTTTATCTTTGAAACAGATTGTTTCATTTCTGCAACAATGACTATAAGACCCTTCAGGAAAAATTTATCCTTGTGCAACTCTAATATGCTTTAAAAAAAAAAAACTGTAACAAACTGAAATGTAGAGGCTTTTTTATATTTAAATTATATATATTTTTAGATCGCTGAATATAAAAGGTAATAATATTTCAAATCATTACTCATTTATTAAATACTCATTAAAATTAAAACAATATTTTGCACATGGTGAATGATTCAGAGTTAAGACAGAAATAATACAACAGGGAGGAATAAAAGGACTAATTCTATTCTTATACCCCAACTCTAGAATAGCTGTGAAATATTGCCCACTACCAAAGTATGTATCAGTGCTGCAAAATACAAACACTTGTGCCAATTAACTTTCTTCTGCTTGATTTGTTGGCAGAGGATTAACCAATAGCCAAATTGACAGCACATTCCTGTCTCTCTCTAAAGACTTTGAAAGTGGTAAAGAAATAAGAAAAGAGGATATGCTATGTACATACTGCTCCCTTCAAAATAGGACAATCCCAAATCAAAATACTTTATATGCATCTTTATTCTTTCATGCCAGCGAAGAAAATGATGTTTAAAATGAAAAACTTTAAACTGAACAATCCATAGAGAAGAAAAATTGTGTGATACCTGGAAAACCAAAAAGTTAATCTTTCTAGAGAAGGTTTATTTATAGAATCCATGTTTTTTCCTTTGCTAGTCCAGTTTCTTCTCCCAAGCCTGCACTATTTTTGAGTTTATTTAGTGGGAAACTTTATTTCAGAACTCCTAGGA
Source organism: Pteropus vampyrus (assembly GCF_000151845.1). Taxonomy (NCBI): domain Eukaryota; kingdom Metazoa; phylum Chordata; class Mammalia; order Chiroptera; family Pteropodidae; genus Pteropus; species Pteropus vampyrus. Next base: position 2,485,934 of record NW_011888803.1, on the reverse strand, counting down.
ATAATTGTCCCTGGTCCGCTGATGCTAGTCTTTACAAAATATTGTTGTAATTTCTTTTTATGACACTTTTTGAAGGAATGAAATATAGTCATTTATCCCAGAATGTCAACTACAACAAAAATTAAAAATAAATAAAATTTATATATATTTTATGTCACATGTAGTAATTTCTCTAAGGAAATAAAATAGGCTATAATCAAAAGATATGTCCTACAGACCAAACAGAGATTGTACTGAATTACAATGAAAGTAAATTAGTCATAACTGAATGAGAACAAATTGCATAGTTAAGAGAAGGTCTTTATTACCAACTACAGACTCTGTCATAGAACTTGACCACTATCAAAACATAGGCCAGCACCAAGCCACAAGAACTGGTCATTCTGGCAGTTATGAAATCCTGAATCATAGGAAAGGCTCCTATAAACCAGAGTACCTTGCTATATCATCTAAGAGTGAGAGATTTGGACACAAAAAACTACAGAATCTAGAACTGAGTATTTCTCTATGTTAGGAAAGCTCTTTTTCTATTAGGCCTTCTAATGCTCATAACAACCCTATCACAAATGTATTGTTGTAATCTACATTTTACAAATTAGGAAATTATGGTTCAGCAAGATAAGAGACCTGCCCCCTGGTGTCAGCCTGAATAAAAGCCTTTCCAGGCCCTGTTCTAATTACTACACTAGATTGCCTAGGGGCCCTGCAGTCTACTTGCTCAATCTTCTGCCAAACTTCACCCAAGAGAATGGAGAAAGCTTCCTAAGTAATGGAAGACACTTATAGAGAGCCAGGATCTCACAATAACCAAGCCTACCAAGGAGGCCTGCAGAATCTGTTGCAAAGTCAAGAGCTGCTGCTCCTGACAACATCTCCATCCACCCCAAAACAGAGGTGGGGATAGAAGGAGGAAATAGTACAGAATTGAGGCCCTGTTCCAGTTGTAAAACTGCCCGAAGAAGCCCTTCTCTTTCTGCCTCCAGATTAACACAGGTACAAACACCTTGCCCCAAGACAGGCCAAGGTTGATATAGCAGGGTTTAGAACTAATGTCTCCAAGTCAGAGGGATCCGAGAATTTTGTCCAAATTTTTCAGCCCAAAGCTAGCCACGGTCTAGAGTAAACAATTTTGTTTTCATATAATCACTGCCACTGAGACCCAAGTTTATTTTTCAGAGAGTAAAGCAAAAATCTAATTTAAGGGATTCTGAGAGCAGAGAGAAACAAAATGTGCTTCATTTATTATATACACATAGAATTGTCTACATCACTTCACATAAGGAGACAGAATCACAAAATCTTAGAGGATGCATACTTTAAAAATAACACTTATATTTTTCTCCATTTCTTCAACTGTTCCTCATACGACATGGTCTGCAAACCTCTGGATATCCATCTCTTATACTCTAGTTTCTCAATCATCCTTTAAAACAATGCACTGGTCAGAAATAAGTGCCAAGCTCAGAGGAACAATCATTTCCTGAGATCTGGACAAACTACTCCTATTTGTGCTTCCATGATTGTGTCAGCTACTTTCTCCTTTGCGTAGCTCCTTGTGAATTGATCTTAACTCCTAACACATTACAGAAAATAAGCTTCTTACTTAATTTTCTCAAAGTGACTATGCAGAGCAATACAACCTTCACTTTTCCCTACTTGTTTCCAAATTATTCGGACTTAAATGTGTGAATATACAAGTATTTAAACATAAATATATAGAGTTACAGTCACGTCTCCATGACTCTATATTGATGGCTTTACCTCCTGGTATTAATATCCTTTCTGGAGCCTGACACATTAACTCTCAGCCAGCATATGCCGGAAGTCATGGATAAGGTGTGAAACAACAGTAGTAAAAGAAAACTTGTGTGAATTCATGTTTCAAGGAATACCTCAGCCTTTTTGAGACCATTAATCTCTAGTTTGCCCAAAAGTGTCTATTTACTTAAAGTTAAAGGAAAGTAGTACAATTAAAGTGAGTTTTAAATTTTTAATTTTTTTAAGGTGTTAAATCAAACATCTCCCCAGAAGCCTTTACTATTCTTGGGGAAGGGTTATAATCTCTGGTCAAAATTGAGAATCACTGGGGAGGATGAAGAGGAGAGACAGATGCAAAGATTCCCACCTGGTTAGATCCCAGAAGGATTTGGGAGCTTGGAAATGGAAGATATGGGGAGTGTGGTGAGAAGGTACATTCAAGATGCTACAACAGACTTCTCTGTCTTAGACATCTTTATCTCGCCTAAAGGACTTCTGCCATCCTCGAATCTTCTGCATAATAAGTTGTTAGATCCAACCACTGTTAAACTCACTGACTAATCAATTAGTTTAATTTAACCATAGAGAAGTTTTGGTTCACACACTGCTGGCCATTAAATATTCCTGTCAGTATCTGACACATTCAGCCATCAGGAGGGTGCAGGAGGACCAGGTCCACCAGGTTGGTTTAGGCATAGTAGGAAAAACTGAAGCCTTTACCTCAATGTGTCTTCAAGGAAGCAGGGGAAAGGGAAGAGAAAAGTCATTTGAATATATATATATATATAACTATTTTTCTGATGCTGCAGATAAGAAAACTAAATCACAGAGAAGTTTACTTGCCCAAATTCACATTGCTGGTATGTGACAGAGGCAGAATTGAAACCCAAGTCTATCTGGCTTCAAAGCTTGTGATCTTTCACTATACCATTCCCAGTAATGAGACCAGTAGTAGTATGTTATATTTATGAACAAGATGATAAAAAGAAAATAATAGCTAACATTTACTGAATACTTGTTATATTCCAGGCACTGTTTTAATACTTTATATCTATTATCTTATTTAATCTTAACAACTCTGAGGAGAGCAATGTGTTCTCTATTTTAACACAAAGATGCTGAGGCATGGAGAAATTAAGTAACCCAAGGTCACCCAACTAAAATATGGTGCAGTTAGGATTTAAAGAGCGGGGGATGGGAAGGATTCATGTATTGGCCTCCTTGGCATTAGCAGATCTCATTTTTAACTCTCTAGTTTTCTATTTCTGTTAGCCTTTCTACTGCTGACTCTAGCACTCTCTCACCCACTATTTCTATTAATATACTTTCACCAGTATAGATCGGGAGCATATGCTAATAAATGTATTGCTCCAGATCTTTTATGCCCATAACAACCAATATAACTGACAGGTAAGTCATATGAGTTGAGTACCACACAACTGAGGTGTCCTTCAGAAAGATGATTGTCAAAAGGATGCAAGAACAGAGGAGCACTGTCTGTCCTGGAATGGAAAAGGATTTTTTTCTTTTTAAGTGTTAACTAATAGATGTAAAGTGAAACATAGCTCAGCATCTTTTTTTCTCCTTTATATCTACCCCATATGCATGCCATGATTTTCTGTTTTTGTTTTTGTTTTGTTTTGTTTTTCAATTTAAGTATAGTTGGTATACAATATATTAGCCATATTAGTTTCAGGTATACAAATGATTTTCATTTTAACAGTCTCCTCTCATCCTTTTAACTTTTGACTTGTCTTCAGATGTTGTTTTTATTTTTTTTTAATCCAAACTTCAATTTGTAATCATTATTCTGTCATTTCTGTTCTTTGGCAATGATGAAAATTAAAAATCAGTAGGCAGAATGTTTAGATCTTAGAAGAAGAAAACATGTGTCTGAAAATATGTTTGTTTTTATGTCTTGCCTTGTTGAAATAATTATTTCATTTTACTTTGAACTGTGCTTTTAACAGCATTGTAAATTCTGGCTCTTTCTAGCCATGATTATCTACCTTCAACCCATAGTTAGGCTAACAAAGTATTGGTCATACTTTAAACACTGGCAATGATAGATGCAAAAGAAGACATTTTCATCCTAATCAAGAAATGTTTATCTAACATGTCATAACTAATGTAATTATTAGAACTCATCTATGAATTAAAGAGAAAACAACTAGTTAGAAATAGTGTAGGAGATGCACTGTTTTAGGAACAAAAGACTACTTTGACAACTGGCAACACTCTGTTAATTGCAAAAGCAGACTGTAGCAGAAAGGTGTTTCAGTAAAACACCCACCCTGAAACACATTATGTTTTTCCAAAGAGAAATGTCCAACTGGCAAAGTTGGTTTATTATTACAGAAGTTTGTAATGTTGCTCTCGGCAACAAATTGAGACACAAAATACATAGCTAGGAAGGCTCTGAGTCAGGACTATAACCAATGTCTAATTAACTCCAAAGTATAATTGAGTATAATTCAAAATGAAATTAACTGCAAAGTATAATATGAGTATAGTTCAAAATGAAATCAACATATACATCTGGTCAGGAAAAAAATTCAAACCTTGCACATTATCAGTCAATTTAATTAAAAATAATTCTGTTTCATGGTGATACTTGAGTCAGTATGGTTTTTTTAACACAAAGATAAGAAAATTTTTTGATCATTAAGATTTTTTTACTTTCCAAATTTATTTCTCAGGAATTATGTAGTTATATTTTTAATTTCCCTTCACATCATCTAAATAGCAAACTGAAATTCATCTTCCTTAGTTATAAGTCAGTGTATATTCTAGCATTCACTTGATAACAGCCTATGGGCCTAACTCTGATTAAATTCACCCTCTCTTAGGTAATTTTCAGCACTTAAATACACACATTACCTTGATTTTAGTTCCCTGAGCAGAGAACCCAGTTGAACCCACCCAGACTTTTGACCTACAGAACTATGAGATAGATAATAAAGTAGGCACTGTTTCACACTGCTAAGTTGGTGGGGATTTGTTACATAGCAACAGAAAACTAACACAGTACTCATGAGGGACTTAAAATTAGAAAACAGTAAAATTCTTATACAAAAACTTACAACAGACATTATACTTAATGAAGAAAATATAGATGCATTTTAAGAGCTGGAATGAGTCAAGGATACCTATCATTACTACCACTGCTCAACACAGTATTGTAATCCCTGGTTAATACTACAAGGAAAAAAAAAAGAGGTATATAAGAATTGGAAGAAAAGAGATAAGCTTTTGTTATCTATAAATTGTTAGAATCAATAAATGATTAAAATCAATAAAAGAGTTCAGCAAGTTGTTGAATACATGACCAACTTAGAAAACAGTTCTCTACACTATTAACTATAAACTATAACACAAAATACCATTCAAAATAGCATAGACATTATAAAGTATTTAGGAATTTATTTAAGAAATAAATAAGACCTTTGTAGGGGCTTATAATTTTAATTTCTCCTGTTCCGTATTTTTCAAAGTTCATATAATAAACATATTATTTTGCTAATAAAAACATACCATATCAATGGTGATATTCAAAGTATTTAGAACACTGGCACCAATCAATCAGAATGACACAAAAAATAAATGAGCAGTTTTACCACACAGGTATCTGTCAGATGAAGAAGAGCCTTGCATCTCATTAACTAATCGATTATTTAAGTTAACTGATTATTATATTTCTCTCTCAGAATTGGCCAAGAAGGACAAATTTTAGCCTTTCACTTTCTCTGAAGAATTTCTCTCAATTAATTATTTTTCCTGTAGTCAGGAAAAAGGGACTAGAACAAAATTAGATCAACAACACGATATAACTTACTTAAAAGATTGCAGGGAACAAAAAATAGAGCTGGCACAGAAGAGAGAAGAGCATGTCTATGAACTGAAGAATGAGAAAATAAGAAAGAACTATCATGTGGCCTGCACCTGACCAACAGGCTAACCATCTATCCTGCCTGATAGGACAGAGTAAAAAAGTGTAGCTCAGATCGTATCTCCTACATAAACTCAGTTGTTCCAAGAATGTGAATGCTGGGGACTTTGACATGACCTGCCTTCAAATTATGAAATGATAAGGTTCAAAGTCCCTCATGGACTCCAGGAGTAATCAAAAGATAGTGATTAAAATACAGAACATACTTAATAAGTACTTTTACAAAATCTACCAGAGTGGTAAGTAAATTTACCATAAAAAGCAGCTTAAGAGGTTAAATTGTTTTCACTTTACAAACACACCCAAGATAGGGTATCGAGACACCCTCTGTATATTTTAACCATGATAAACTGATCCCAAACTGAAGTCAAATCATCCCCGAATTGAACCAATGATTCATTCACCTCACTAAGAATGATCTAAGTAATCCAACAAGTAAGTCTGAAAATGACCACCAAAGCAATCAAGATGGTTCTCCTTCCCTTAGGAGACTGTCAGCAAAAGCTGAGAAAATTTCCTCCTTGCTCTACTGTAAAATTGTGGTTTCAATTACCCTCTCTTCTTTCCATTATATAAATTTTCTGTAATTTCTTCCATCAAGCTACCAAGTTTTGTGGTATTATTTGCAATACTAAAAAGCCATGCCCTTATTCTGTGGTTATATAGATTTTAGATTCTTAAAAAGTTTTATAAATAATACCACAAAAATGGCCTCAATTAAAAGAAATGACTTTTCCCAAAATAAACGAGAAGAGATAAACATATATAATCCATAAGAAATTGGGCTTTGCATTCAGGTAAGTGATTTGATAAAGATGGGCTGAACTAGACTTTAGATTTCCCTGGTAGGGTTAACTAGTGAAAGATACAAGGTCCAAAACCCCTCTAACCTTGAATTGCAAATCCCCCAAATCCCAAAAGGTAAAATGGTCCCTGGTTGGCATCTTAGAGAAGAACTGACCTTATTAAACACATTCATATTAAGAAGTACATCATGAAAAGAAAAGAGGTGGTACTAACCTAAAACAGCATTTGCTACAAGTTCCTGGAAAAGAAATCAATATGAGGAAAAGATGAGGTAATTTAATCCAAAAAGAAAAGAAAATTAAGGTTAAAAATCAATGATTAAATTAAAAGCGAAGAATTGCATTTCTAGAAGAGAACTCAGTCTCATGATTGGTAGTTAAGAACCTATTTCACCCAAAGACCATCAGAGACCACAGTGAACCTGAACTCAAGGGTGCATTGGTCAGGAACTCTCTACCCTTAGTTGTTTGGCGTAGACTAAACACAAAGTTTCTCAGCAAAGCTCCTTGGAAGGCTGTGGCACTTGTTTACAAGGGTTCTTTTATAATAGAGCCAGTTCAGCTCATGCCTCACAAATAAACTACAAATTCCTTTGAAGTTAGGATCCCATTTTAGTCATGTTTATATACCCATGTAGCACATGTGAAAATGCCCGTGGTAGGCACTCAGTGAATGTTTTTCAAATTACCACTGAGTTTACTAAAACTCAGTACCAAATGGAATAATAGTCATAGTGGTAATAACAATCATGCAATACCTTTTACTGGATGCTTACCAGGTATTATGAGAAAACTCACATGCCACTTGATGAGATGAGTGATATAATATGTATTATTATCCATATTTTACAGACATTAAAATTGAAGCTCACAAAGATCCTTAATAATTCACCTAAGGACATGGGGTTAGCACATCCAAACTCAGACAGTGAGAAAAATTTTTGCACCCTACAATAGCTCTATAGGGGCTTACCCAATTATAAGTAGAGATTCAAGTATAGGCTTAGGAGATTAAGCATAGTTATATGTTGTGGAGTCAACGCTAATGAAGATGCTCATTGGTATAAACAACATAAATCAAGATATCTTCACATATAGTAGGTGCCTGCTAAATAGCTGGTAAGTCTGTGCAGAAATGAAGCCAGGGAAAAAAAAGAAAGAAAAAAAGAAAGAACCAAAGCCAGAAACTCAATTACTTTTCCGATTCAGGACCTCTTAATGTCCTAACTATGGAATGAATACTGATCATTTCTTCCCAATAACAGAAGCTGGAGAAGAGTTAAACATTCAGAAAGCACAGCTTCTTGTTGAGTCATAATCTCCTGAGGTTTATTAGAGTCAGAATTTGCTGAGTCAGAATTTACTGAGGTTTTTTATCTTTCTCTGCCCAGATTTAACATATGTTAAGGCCCTGAAGGAAAGCTCTGTGAAATAAAACAATATGCTTCATTCATGTTTCACACAGTTTAAAGAGTGGAAACGGTGGTATTAAAATCAACAATAAAAAAAAAAATTATTCCAGAGTCAAAGCCTAAATAAACTCCAAACAAAGGATATGTAAACTCCTGGCCCATGACCTATCTGGCATGTAATACACACTCTCCTATAAGTATATGTATCTGTGTGCTCTTCATACTATAATCCCGAATGCAGTAATGGCTGAAAATTTCTCTTTTGTAGTAAAATAATTATTAGGGCGTTTCAAAGATGATTTCTCTAGGGTCAGGAAATTGAATACCATTTGTTACTAAAACATGGAGTTATCTAATTTGTGTGTGTATGAAGTTATGTAAAACCAAAAACAAAAAATAAAAATGAAAACTAAAAGAGAACCAAATAACTTCATCTTGAAAGCAAAATGCAAATAGATAATTGCATATTTTTAACTAAATGAATGCTCATCAAAATGCCTTTTGCTAAACCAGCAGAGAAGATATATTAAGATTATTAACCAAGTAGCATAGATAAGGTATAAATAAATGTTTCTTTTAAAAATTTGCCACAAAATATAATTGTATTTTAAATGTTAGGGAGAATCATTTTGAAAGTGTTTCCATTGTTACTCACAAGCTAATCTTTACTTAATAATGATTTATTATTTGGCTTACTTGCCAATAATAAGTTCTACAAAAATAACGTATTCATTATTCATATGTCAAATGAAATCTCAAAGTAGATGAAAGTAGAAACAAATTCCTACTAAGTTCCATGCTCCACAGTACTCCAGCAGCCAAAGTGCTCTTCTTAAACCTTGCATCAGATCGTATCTCCCCCTTGGAGGGCTGGAGACCTTCCAATGCAATGGTTTCCAACCAAATTTTAATCCAAACTCACCGTGGTTTATAAGGTCTTAGGCATGGCTTATAAGGTCCTACTTTCCTCACCAACCTTAAATCCTACCACCTTCACCTGTACTCCTGTTGATCCAGTTAATGGCCTTTGTTTTGTCCCTCACTACGAGAAGCTCATTTCCACTGAGTTTCATGCTGGCTATTCCCTCTGCGCAACCACCCTACCCACATATATTCCCACGGCTGGCTCCTTTTGTCATCCAGGGCTAACCGCATCATGAGGCTTTTTCTGACCATCCAACCTAAAAGAGTTCCATTCCCACAGGCACTCATAGCACTTACAACTTTTTGAAAATCTCCTGTTATTTGTTCATTATCTCTCTCTCTCTCTCCAAAGAGCTCCTAGCTCCTAGCAACAACCTTCTCCCACAACCCCCAGAAGAATGTAACCTCCATGGAAGAGGGATTATTGTCTGTCTTGTCCAGCATCACAGCCTTAGAATCTCGAACAGTGTCTGACGCATGGAAGGCACTGAGAAAAATGTTTAGAATATTATATATTCTAAATATATTATATTTGTGGATAGGTTTTAATTGCTTTTTTATAGTGAATTCTCACTAATGCCATATCTTTGGCTCTCTAAAAATCAAGGACTATATGGCATACTCCAGCTGCAAACATGCCTAGGTATGACTTCAAACAGTAGTGTCCTGATAACTTTAGATTTTCAAGACATTTAGAATAAACAGATTCAGTAGACATGAACACATTTTCAAGATAAATGTTGGTTTTGTTGTAATCAAAATTCTGGCTCCTCATGGCACCCTCTGGTTTTAACCAAAATCTCACTGTTTCCCTCAAAACATTCAGCAAGGACTTTTCTCCCCTGCATGGGGCTTTTAACCTTTCAATGACATAAGAGAAAAAAAATGTCTCAAAGGGTAAAAGAATTCTGCACAAAATCTAGGTTATTTTTAATACCCAAAATCAACTAACAGAGCTGCCCCCCTTTTTTTAATTTGGAAATTTTTTAATTACCCAGATAAATTAGGACCCATATAGGTTGGAAACAAAGGAAGTAGGAGTTCAAGGGCATTGTCAACACTCTGGAAAGGAGAAGAGAAGCAATTTTTTTTTAACTTATTAAAGGCAGCCTCTCTAGTGAACTTGTTCAAAGATTTACTTTCAATCAGGCCTATGTCAGTATAACAATAAAGTATAAAAACAATCCATTTAATCATGTTTCTCCTTCTCCACGAATCACAACCAATTCAATGTCTTTGAGCTGTCTTCATGTCAGAGCTCTTCCCCATGAATCTAACTTAAATCTGAAATCATTTTAATTTTCACTAAAGTTTCAGTTATAAAACATGGTCACTGATGTTGTGCAACTGCTCATGATGCTAAATGCAAACAATGATTGTATCCTTTCAGGAAACCCTCTGAACTACAGAATCATAAATATTTCCCATGTCTGAGGAAATATACAACTGAAAACGTAATAGGGATTCAATATGTTAACATCTGAAAAGTGCTGAGGGTATTGCCTGGCACATAGTAGAAACTACAGATGAGGGTTTTAAATTAATGAATTGATTCTTACACTACAAAACAAAATTTCTAAGCAAGAATTTTACATCTAAAACAGTCGTCACAATTATAGTTGTATACTCCTTTTTTCAAAGATAACATTTTAAAAATAAAACCTTTATGTGATATCATATGCATTTAATAATCGTAGTTATGAGAAAGTTTCATTCATTGACCTCATTTGCAATTAAAGGGTTCTGATGAATGAACTGTCATCGAGTAGGCAGGCCTATGTTGAGTTACTCCCGCTACCCATCACAAAGAAGGTTCCTGACAGTTTCCTACAGATCCAAGTGGCCTTCAGTAGACAGAAAAAAAAAAAGAGGTTAATTCCAAAATACTGAACTTCATCCTCAAAGCTGACACATTTTTGAGTGTTTGGCCTTATTGTGGGGGTGCTGTGGAGGTGGGGGTAACAGAGAAAAATCTCAGAACTCACTGGGTTCTATTACTTTGTTCAGTACCTGAATATATAGCACATCATTCAGAAAACCACTGTGATGCATGATTTTTGATTGCTTGCTTGTCTCTTCGTACTGTTTAGTAGATAAGTAATCTCTGGATGAGCTGAATTGATTTGAACTTGAGTTTTAGGAAATCATCTCAAACAAACTAAGAATTCCAAAAGAAAGGTGGCACCAATGCTGTGGTTACATATTAATGTCAATCCATACTCAAATGAGGTATTAAAGACAAGGGCACTGATATAGGTACAATAGGTTATTCATTCATCATTACAACCAAATATAAAATGGCTTGCTAAATAGACCACATGGAAATCCACATCAATCTAAAACTATCTAAATAAGCAGACTGGCTTTTAAATTACTACCATTTGCTTTAGACAGACAAACCTACAGTTGGCAGCTAGGAGTTCTTTCTTTCTATATGCAGTTCTAATCCAGCTCTTCCTCCAAAGAGTGCATTTCTAATTTAAGCATATCCGAAGGATATGCTAGGTTGGAGGACTGTTTTCAAGTTTCTTCCTAGCACTCAGCTCTCGGACAATTCCAAACTAGAACCTCGAGCAGAACTGGATGAGGGACAGGCCAATTACAGGTGCTCAGGTCCACTGCTATCTATAGTCAATTCCTGGATCTAGGCAGAACTGATCTGCTTTTTAAACTGGAAATTTATCTGTATTCGTCCATTCATTGACTCCCTCCTGATTTAACTTCATACTTCCTAAATCAGCAGAACTAAAGTAGCTACCAGAATACAGACAGCAGACTATAGGAAGAAACTTCACTCCCCACATTGTATTTTTTTCAATTCTGGAGCCCAACCAAGAGGTATTGGGGCATGAAATAGGCAAAAAAAAAAAGCCCTCCATTTATTCCATTTGAATGTTATGATAATGCTGTATTTCATTAATAAGAATGGCATAAAAAGTTTCTTAGACTACACCAATAATAGTAAATGTACAACAAAATTCAAAACGCTCAAAAAGTCTATTGCTATTATTGCAATAATAATACTTACCTTCAGTATAAGATAAAAAAAATTCAAGGTAAAATGTTTTAAAGTGGAGAAGAAAAGTTACTTTATATTTATAAAAGGAGTAATTTACAACAAAGATAGAGCGGACATAAATTTCAAACCCCTAATGACATTACATTAAAATCTACATCATCGAAATCCATTGAAAACCATTAGAAATACAAACATAAACTAAAAAACACAAATGTAATGAAATTCTAAGTTCTCATATACATTATTTGGAAAATAATTAAGAAATAAGATTCTATAAATAATAATTTTGATTTAATAGTTATGTATTGAACTTTTAATTTTTAAAAATGAGAGAGAATGTAGTTTCTTTTCAAATGCTCATATTTACAAAATTTGGTAATAATAAGTTAACTAATTTGAAAACAGTAAGATTTGCAAGTTGGTATAAGAAAATTTTAAACCATTAAACTAGACGACCTTCAGGAAAGGCTGATTTAAAAAGAAAAATGTTATACAAAATTCGGGTAGGGGCCTCAGGGAGTAGAGAATAGGGAATAACTGCTTCATTGGCACATGATTTCCTGTTGAGGGATAAAAATATTCTAGACAAGATAACAACATTCACAACATTGTGAATGTACTAAATGTCACTGAACTGTACCCTTTACAATGATTAAAATCGTAAAATTTTTTATGTGAATTTTGTCACAATAAAAATAAATAAAAAACAAAAAATAAACAGAGCTTTCTTATATACTGTTATGAACAAACTACAAAATTATTATTCAAATCATGGCTTCGATAATAGGGCAGCTAGACTATGGTCATGAAAGGGAACGCTCTATATTGTAATTGATCAATTGAACATAAGTCTCAATAAAATGTGAAGATGGTAGTTGCACTTAAAGTTAGAGATAGATTAATACAGTAAAATAAAAAGTCTAGAAAGATTCAAACACATTTAAGAATTTCAGACATAATAAAGGTAGAAATTTTTTAAAATTGCAGGAAGATCATTCAATAAATGATTTTAAGACAACTAGTTAACTATTCAAAAGAAAATTCATATTATTAACTTGCAAACTAAACCAAAATAAACTATAAATGTATTGAAAACATAAATACAAAAGAACTGAAAGGGCAAAAGTGCTATAAGATAAAAGAGATGAATACTGATATTATCTGAGCCTGAAAAAAGTATTTCTTAATATGAAACAGAAAACAGTAACGACAAAAGAAATTATTGATTTATTCACTACTTTTATAAATTAAAATACTAAATTAAAAGGCTAATAATGAGCCTGGAAAAACAACTGCTTTTACAACAACTGATTTTATTTTTATTTTTATGTATTAGCATTGTCTGTTCTTTGTCATCCAAAGAGTTCTTGAAAAATCATTTACAGAAAACCACACATTCACACACACAAAAAAATACCCAGTAATATAAAAAAGTTTAACTACTCTATTAAAGAAATTAAACTAATATATTTTCCCTATTGGATGACTAAAAAGGATGCACCCAAATGCTAATAGTGGTTATCTGTTGCTAGTATAATTTGAAAGATTTTTATTTTAATTTATATTTTACTATATTTTATTTTACAATAAAATTTTATAAAGAAAATATTGCATTTTTAAAGTAGTCTGTAGGAATATAATGCACAAAATTTAATATTCCTCAATAAAGAAAATATGTCCATGGACATAAAGGGAGGTCTTTTCTTTCTAATGGAGCTCCTAAAACATGAGATTGCATTTCTCTACTTGTATACTTGTATACTGCTAGTTTTCTGCTGCCTTCATTGCCTTGTCCCTGCTGCTCTCTCCTCTCCTGCATTCTATCTGTCATTCATGTGGTTTTTATCTTCATTTTCTGGTCCTCTGCCATGAACATAAATTCAAGAAGCGAAATAAAGGACCATGTAATCAAAGTAATAACAATAGTAACTATGGTTGTTGCTGCTGCTACAGCAACTTTATTATTTAATACTTTATTATTTAACACATTATTTAATGTACCTTTGGACCCAGAGGTTCCTCCACTGTTACTAAAGAAATTAACCTTCTGCATTGCTCCCAGGCAAGGCCAGAGAAATGCAAATAGTTATATTTATCCCATATTAAAAGTTGGGAAGAGAAGGATAAAGAGGAGACACCTAAGAGTTAGAGGATGGAGAAGAGAGTTCAAAGATCATGGATCAAATAAAGGAATTAGGAAGTATTGTTCCCACAGTGTGCCTCAGGATTATTTTCTCAGGTCAGGTTTCTGTCTCTATGCTTTACTCTCCACCTGGAGAGACATCAGACTTTTTTTGTTTTCTTTTTCAGCAAAAGCCTGCCAAAAGAACAAATTGGTGAGCAAATTAACAAGTAAATTTAAGCAAAAATAAATTTTATTTTATTCATTTATACTATTAATGTTCGCAGCAATTTGTTTTTCCTTATTTTAAGTCCTTTCTAACACTTGTTTAACCTAAATTCTTAGAGTGAGCAATTTTTGTAATGTTCATGTCACTATTTCCTTTCTAATCCCGAGTCCCCTTCATTATCAAAAAATTGTATGAAATACTCATTTGAATTATTAAATTATCAGCTGATTTGATTTTCTACTACTCATGTTTTATTACTTGAAAATTTTTCTAGCTTTTAATATTAATTTATTATAACCTGCTATATTCTAATGCTGTTCAAGCCTGTCCCAAATACTAAAGTTTCTTATTTGTAGACTTTCATATCTCTAGGAATTGTATACATTATTATCTCTTTTCTCCTTGGTTTTTACAATTTGACTTAAGACTACATTTATTTCCATCAATTTTTCTTTCTAAATGACATACTATAATAGTTTTTCTCCTTTTATTAGTAATCAAAAATAATCTCATCCATATACATTCACAACAGAATACTTCCTATTCTAAGAAAAAGTGTAATTGAATATGTTCATATTTCAACACACTACATGTTCTCTCTTTCACTTTCTATGAGTACTGTTGCTTAAGCCATAGATATTGGAAAATTAGAGATTGTTATTCTAGTATCTAGAACAGTGCCCAGCACATGAAGGTGCTCAATAAATATCTATCAAATAAATAAACATATAATTATTTGTGGACCACCAAATTGGAAGTGACAGCTACCTACCTAGTGCCCATTATTCATTTAATAACTAACTAAAAAGTACTTTCGATTATCTTGCCTAGCAGCATTAATATTTAATAGTAACAGCAATAATAATGATAACAGTATAATAACTGAAGTACCACGTCAGGCACTATTTTAACTTCAATATATTACTTCATTTAGTCTTCACGACAACCCAATAAAGCAGGTACTATTACTATATCTAATTTATATATGAGGAAATTGAGGCACAGAGTGGTTACAGTCGCACGGCCAGGAAGTGGAAGAAATAGGACTTGAACTCAGACTCTTAACTACCACACTATATTGCCTAAGAGCTAATATCTTAACTCATAGATAAGATACATCTTTTACTCCAACTAATTATAAGCTCTTTGAGGAAGAGCTTTATCTTTTACTCCCTGGAAATACGACTCCAAGAGTAGTGCCTTATACATAATGGTTTCAATAATTTTTTTGTTCATTTTAACTTGATTCCAATAATTTATAAATTAATACCTAATAAATTATTATTATTAAAATATTTAAATTTTAATACGATGTGAAAGATTAGCAGGCAACATCTTCACTTCTGGTGAGAGTTAAATAACTTCAAGTGGAAATGTCCAGGAAAATTTTCTAAAGCTATCAGCTCCCTCCGTTCCTTTCCACTACAACCAAACCTTCCTAATAGAGGAGAAAATGGAAAATATCTAAACTAGACACAGGTGATTATTTCTAATTGAGATGGTGGATGGCAATAATAGCAATAGACTTTTTGAGGATTTGGGGGTTTTGTTGAGCATTTCTTATGTGCCAATTGCTGTGTTATTAGAGTATAGGGAAATCAAATCATTTTTTCTGATTTGACTTTTAAGTACTATTATTATGATAACTTCACATATATGCAAAATTTACTTAGAGTGACTCCAGGTCACAGCTAGGAGGTGGTAGGGCTGGGACCCTGTCCCCTGCTTGTACTTGAATAACTACAGTATTCTAAAGGGAAGGCTTGATTGAGGACTGTGCACAAAAAGCTACAAGAATTCAATTGTCTCTGTCTCCTTTACCATCACATCACTGCCACACTCCATTTTGGCATTCCACAACTAAATTTTACTTGGGGATTCAATAGCTTAGGAAAAAGAAGAAAAAACACCTTCCTATCTGTATAAATCCACAATTATATCCATTCCTGTGTAGCATTACCGTCCTTACATCCTGACAAAGTATAGACAGAATGACAAATTTACACAAGCTTTGAAAGGTAATATTTGCAAATATCAAAAGACTGGTTAAAGTCTTCTCTAAATACAGATAAATGGCATCGATATACCAGGTGAAATTTGGTGTGGTTATAAATGCCTTCCAAAGCAAATATAAATGGAATGCATTTTATATGCCTTCTGTAAGGATAAGACTAAGCAAATAAAGTTAAAACTGGTAACCCAGAGAGATTTGGGGCACGTCAACGACTTGAATTGTTCTTCAAACAATTGGAGTTTATGAAGCCAAACAATAAAGAAATCTATCTATCTTATGTTATCAGATACTGCTAAGTGCTATGACAGAAATAAAGCACAGGAAGGGAAGAGAGAAGAGATACCTTTAAATAAAGGAGGTGATATTAAGAGAAGAGTAAGGGAGAGAACACCAGGGCTCAGGGACAAGAATGTGCTCTCAAATATCCTGGAACTTGTCTTCTGCCAGCTGCTATTATTGACTTCAGGCCACTAACTCCATGCCCACCCAAAGACAAAAGCAGGCCAAATTCCCACAGTGTAAACTACATTCATACAGATCTAAAATATACTTTTTCTTATTGATATTAATTTTGAGTTGTAAGTACCTGAGTTATTCAAGACTTTTGTAGAAGTAGAACCCAAGCATCATCATCAGCCCTTTATTCAGACATCATTGCTGCTTCCATATTCCAAACGTGGGAGCACTTCTCACTTCCCAAAGGAAGCCCGCTAAAACAACTTATGACAATATTGCCTCTAATATCAGCAGCCATCCAAGAACAAACCAAACGACCTATTCTTCAAGATCTGACATAGAACTACAAAAGAGTCCATTTTAGTTTTAATTTTAGAATGAAACCCATTAGAAGCCCTTTTATTTGGTACAGTTAGGTGAAATGATAGATTGGTCAGTTAACTTTTTTAACTTTAGAAATAATTTACACATGTACACATTATGTATGTACATATTTCTACATTTCCACATTCTCTTTTTACTTAAAAATGTGTAAATATACATCCATTTACCACCTTTTTGCTGTAGTAGCAAATGCATAAGACCCCACAGAGATATTCATTACACGGTTCTTAAATATAAAAATAAGGGCCCACCTTTCAAAGAAAATAATCTTCACTTATAGTCAAGATGTTCTGTGATATTGCTTTGCTCTATCATTTGCCATTAGCCCTCTAAAACCTGGTCACTATGATGCCAATACCTTTAGTAATTCATTCAAAATACAATTAACCACCCAAGTCTCTGATTTATATCTGACAAACATCTTAGTGACCAAATGTTTAACTACATTGACGAGAATTATTGGAATAAGAGTAACAACCTATAAAAATCAAATTCAAACTCTAATGCAGAACATTTTTCTTAAGTACTCACCTATATAAGAAATCATTTGCTCTTAATACTTCTTTTCTCAATTCAAAATGATCCTCTATCCCCAAAAAGAAGGTAAACAAATGTGTGGCTTTCTAGTAAAAGATCACTGAAGTTTAATAGTGTCTGAAGTCTATAGCTGCTAACTTAGGGAACAGATTAAAAACTACCATTTGGTTTCAGTATTTGCTTAATTATCTCTTGCTTACAAAACTCAGAAGCCACATTCTAGTCAATCATTTGCAATCTCTTAACACTCATACTACTTAAGTTACAGTCAGCCGGTCAAAAAGTATTTATTGCTCTACCAAACCGGTGAAATAAAGCGTACCAAAAATAAATTCTTTTTAGGGTTGCATATTCCAGAAATGAAGCATTAAAGAGAATCATTACCTGTATAAAGACAGAAATGAAAAAAATGTTCAGAAAATGTTACTTGAAAGTGCCAGTAAATGTCTTTTTCTCCTCACTCGAGAAACATCAAAAGAATATCTTCAAGATTTATTTATTAGAGAAAGTAATTCGCCTATATGCTCGCAAGACAATTTTATAATTGCCATTTTATTCAAAGTTTTTGTATTAACTTATTGCTAAGTTAATTACCTGGAATTATCAGGTAATAAATACCTATTGAAGTTTTCTATATTTTTCAGTTGAAATTATAATTAAATTAATTTATATGTGTTAACCATGTTTAAAACTATAAAATCCAGATATTGTAAATTTTGAAAAGTCATTAACTGTATAGAGTATAATGAATGAGAACTTTTTGGACTTTACAAAATGGATTTCATGAGAGCCATGACAGTAATGTCAACTTGCACACAAGGGGAATGCCCTTAGGGAGTAACTGGAACACCCAAAACCCCAGAAATGTTAGCCCCCATCTGCAAGGGCTGATAAGCATGAAGATCCCACCTTGTAAGGTCCATATAAGCTGAACATCTTAGACAGATGATGCTCAAGCCTGTCCAGAGAGCATCTTGGACGGTGAGCTAGAGCCGAAGACTCTGACCTTCTGACCTGTCCTAGCCACTGGCTCAGGACCAATACACAGCTCTCCGTGCTGCCTGTCGACAGAGTTCGCTTTGGAGACCCTAAGGTCTTTCAACCTTTTGCTCTGTTGCATAAGACTGTACTTCCCCTCTGTGTGTTGTGTGTTAATCTGCATAGGTACCTGATCAGGTAATGATTCTCAATAAACCTGGCACTGTGGAAAGATACAAATGTATTCGAGAGTGTTACTTCAGTAGCCACTTTTCTTGCTCACAACTTTAACAAGTTAAATTTTAAACTAATATTATGATTGTACTACATTTCTAAATCCCAATTCCTGAAAACTCACACACATTTCCCCTTAGAAAAATGACACATTAAATTCAAAAGAAAACACTACAGGGAATATTTAGGGCAATAAAAGCATTTTGCATAACACTGTAATAATGGAAATATGTCAATATACGTTTGTCAAAACCCATATTATAGAAAACACTGAGAAAACCCTAATGTCAACTAGAGACTTTAATCAATAACAACATATCAATAAGGGCCCATCAATTGTAATAAATGTACATATCAATGCAAAATATTAATAAGAATGACTGAGGGGAGGTATGAGAGGATAAATGAGAACTCTGTACTTTCCACTCATTTTTCTGTAAACCTAAAACGACTCAAGAAAAATAAAGTCCATTAAAAATGGAGAGATTGTATCATGACCATCTTGCCTTTGTATTGGTTAAATTCAATCATCAAAATTAATAAAGTACCCCCTTTATCATCAGCTACAAATTTAAATCATTTTAGAAATTATGCCACCACTGATAAGTTTTGATGCAATAAATCCTGTTAAGCACAAGCACAGACTCCATCATTTGCATCTCATACTCTTAGTGTATACCTGTACCTGTGTTCCAGTTTCAGGCTTAAAAATGACAGTGAACAGAGGTCGAAGAGTGTGTACAGGTGTCATTCAGATTACAAATCCAACAATTCATACTATCGATCAAGAGAGAAGGCACATGGTGTAAAGCAGGGAATTGATCTAAAGCTGCTATCATCATAGTATATCTATGGGGAATTTAGAAGCTTGGCTTCAGAAGTATTTTTAAAACTAAGACGCTTTAAAAATATAAGGTAGAGAATGATGGCTCAGTCATCAACATCTATGCAATCCGTCTTAGGCAATAAAGGAAAAAAAGGAGAAAGATTTCAAGTGATGTACCCCCGTTAGGTGTTATTTTGGCATTCCAAAACCTGTGTTTTTTACTAGGGTTCTATTTAGAGCTGTCTGAATGGCCATAACCTACTGCTCAAGGCACTCATGTCAGCCCGTGAAGGGTATAAATCCTTTAGCCTGAACTTGCCATGAAGACCTAAAGTCCCTACAAGAGAAACCAAGAATGCAAAGAATGTTTGAAACAAATATGAATCCATCAAGGAGTATCTGTGGCATACCTACTTGGCAGCTAACACAGAAATAATTTTCACACTAAAAAGAATTTTAGAAGTATTGATAAATTGGTGTCATAGGTATATCAATAATTCATCGTCAAATATAATGTTGACCTCAGAAAATGTTTCATAAAAATATTTCAACTAGAAAATATGTTCAAAATATAAGTTAAATTGCACTATCCATTTTAACTGTGAAGGAAACCAAATATTCAGGAAAAGAAATTAGAGAAAAACGCAGATTCAAATTATCCAATGCAAAAGCGAAATTTGCTGCCTTACAACACAGGCTTATTATACTAGCTAAACTTTCACTCTGATTTCTCAAAGTCAAAAGCCATAATTAAGAAGAATTTTAAAGGTGACTACCTTTAAAAGCACTAGTGATTACCTCAGTTGTCCAGATTATCTCTCACTGAGTTTACTATGTCATCGTTTTCAGGTTTTCTCCAAAGCTATGACCTTCATGCAAAAAAAAAAGTCAGTATTTTCAGCTACCTCTTTTCTTGCCTTCTTCATTTTCCCTTTACAATCCCCAAGTTAATTTTAATTCTATTCAGACTCATTTTTTTTTTTTGAGAAGCTACTCTATTTCAAAGTTTAAGGGAAAAAAGAAGCATTATTCTAAGGGAATTCTCTTTGTAGAGTGGCATAAATTAAACTCTTCAAGAATGAACACTAAAGTGATTCCGCGTATTGACAGAACTGGTTTCTGCCATTCAGATTCAAATAACTATACTGTGAGCCCAGATCAGATCCCTGCTTGGGTTCACCTAAGGCCTCCTAAATTGACAATAAGAAGGTTTCAAAATGTTGACTTGTCACTAATAGACCCAGCCTCGCCTTCCCTTAGTTGGGTTCCTAGGACCAATTCAGGAACATCATGACAAAATACTTAAATGACTTAACATAATTTGAATTCAAGACGCTAAATTCAAATTATGAGGAAATAAGATGTATAGAAATAAAGAGGTATTTTAAAAGTAGAACTCCTTTTGTAAAATAAAATTGGTTCTCATAGAATCTGTCTGTGGCAACAGGTCTCACAAATTTTTTAGTGCATCTGGGTCATCAGGATTGTTTATTAAAACTCCACTGGCAACAATTCTTGGACAACAGGTCTCTTGAGAGCTTAGGGAAAATGCATGAGTAACAAGCACCTTGTCTACAGCCATGCCACCCTGAACTCGCCCGATCTCGTCTGATCTTGGAAGCTAAGCAGGGTTGTCTGATCTCGGAAGCTAAGCAGTGTCGGGCCTGGTTAGTACTTGGATGGGAGACCACCTAGGAAGACCAGGTGCTATAGGTGTAAAAAAATAAAGCACCTTTATACTACCATGACAGGGACAACCATGAACTTTGTATTATATTTACCTTTGTCTGACCCTTTCGCTTCACCTCTACCTGTGTATCAGCTATATACTATCTCTGGATACCAGCATGTTTTCCCATTGGTACAGAAAAAGCAATGAAAACAATCAGTAGCTATGTACAGAAGAATTTTCTCTCTTTCATGGCATGTTGTCGCTCTTTCCATCATAAAGTATAATGTTAAAGAGAGTTAGTGTCATACTTGCCAATCATAAGTATTTTTTTTTCCTTCTACCTGGAAAGTAATATAAATGACTTGTATTTTGTTGCTAATTCCTTAACCTTAGCCTTCATCTCCAATAAAAATATCAAGCTGTCGAATATAGCTTTTGGCTATTTTTTTAAAGGAATGAAATTATAAGGGAAAGATCCCTAACTCTTCTGCCAATCATATTTCTCCCTGCACATTGTTCCTGGGTTTGTGAACTGGTGATTTCTTCACCTGATCTATGTGTATAGTTCACCTGAACTATCCAACTGTTGCACTTAATACCTCCTTTTGCAAGCTGAGACCTGGTCATTGTGTGTTTAGAAGAACCCAGTAGCTAATATACCTTTTCTGTAAATCAGGTCTGTGTGACTTTCTACCAAGACTTACTGGAGTCCATTCCAGTATTGCATCTTAGATGGTAACTTTTTTCACATTTTAGAACCCAATCATATTCAGTATGTTAAAACTATGTTGTTCCTGTTAAAATTACTTTACACTGCACTGCAAGCACATAGCATATGGTTAGCAAGACATTTCTAACTCAACGCTTGTGAGAAAATAACCATGTGTGTCATAAAAAGTTTAATTCGAAGCCAGAGTTAAGTGCTGAAATAAGTCTTGAGTAGGAGTAAACTCCAGCTTTTAAAAGACTGAACAGTGTTGTCCATCAAGACTAAAAATCGTAGTTAAAGACAACAAATCTTGTATTGAACATAAAAAAAAAAATGGAAGAAAGCAGATATTGTCAAAATGTTAGGCTCTTACCAGAAACGGACTCCAGCAAATGCAGGAAACACACATTATTGCCAGGAGCTGGATGACCATTTCAAAGTGATGAGACCTGCCTTGTCTGTGCTGCTGACCCTTAAATTTAACTCTTAAAAGAGTAATTCCTGTGATGGCATTGCACAAGAATGAAACACCAAGGGCTAAGAGCCCCAGAAAAGAAAAAAGTAGAAGATAAAACCTATCTTCCCAGTCTTTGATGTGTTCTGTTTTGTAGAAGCACCAGGTCCTTGATGCTTGAATTTTATAGTCTTGATGCCCAAGGATGGGCAGCAAAGCTATGAAAATAGCAAACAAGTATACACTGCTCAACATCACTTTCATATGTTTGGATGTAATTTTCGTAGAATGAAATAGTGGTTTGGTGACTCCAATACATCGCTCAATGGCCATCACACTGCCCAGGAAAAGAGGGCACAGACCCGAGAATACCATGGAGATACCAAAAATACTGCAAAAGACGTTCGATTGGTCAAAGCGAATCCAGTCTTTATCAGAAGCATATACAAACACTGCTAAAGCTCCGTTGATGAGGTGGCCAAAGAAATCTGTGATTACCAGGCCACTAGCCAAAAGCAGAAACGATGCCTTGGACTTCTGTCTAAATCTCTGATATGCCTTCATGAGTATAACGATGGCAAGGCTGTTTGATAAGATTCCCACTGTCATGAAGATTATTGAAAAAAAAACTGAAAGCCGGTTTTCCGTCTGGCAAGTGGTATTTGAAAGAAGCCCAGCTGCAGGAGACAATGACTGTTTGGAATTGTTCATGGACATTGTTGTGAAGATAACAGCCAGCCGCTCAAGTCATTTCCCACTCAGGACAGTGCAGGTTTGTAGTCCAGGCGTCTGTAGCATGAAGACAGAAAAATTATGAGCACTGCATAACTGTTAATCTGCCATTTAAAACCAAAGGGCCCCAGTACCTTGTGGTAGGAATCAGATTTATCTGACCTATCATAAGCAAGGTTGCGTCATACTGAAAACAGCACACATCTGCCTGTGGTTCCACATTTCATTTTCAAGGTAAAGCAGCTGTCAAAATTGAACCCCTTGATTAACCTCTGTGGCCCTTCTGCAAATGAGCACCTCCTAAATCTCCTCCTGACACTTCACAGGTTTACAAAATCACTAACAAGATTAAATTTAAACCCAATAAAGTTTTAAAAGCATAATAGTTTATTTAAACAACTAGACAACCTTTTAAAGTTTTTGTTCTTTTCTCTGATGGGCTTCGTCCCCAAACTACAGGTTATTACTTAGGTGAACTACTTGTTTGTCAGGTAGACAAAACAATCTTCTCCAAAACTTGGGAGAGTGCAAAAGAAACCACCAGCAAGGTCACTGGTGTTAAATGCGGCTTCTCTGAATAAATTCTAAAACTATTTGATTGAGATCAAATAACAGCAAACCACACGCATCAGTGATCCCTGGAAGGAAGAGTGGTAAGTCTGTAGGAAGGTTTTCTGGTCCAGCTACTACCACCTGTGCAGAAATCCTTAATCGCTATAGAAAAGGAGGAGAGCCGTGCTCACTGAGAGCACATCCGCCCAGATGCTGTTGATTAAGCTACAGCTTCAGGATAGCAACATCCAAAACTAAGTATTTATTGTGGTTCTTTCCCTAGTGAGTTGAGGCCTGAGTCACGGACCCTCGATACCCACGACCACAGCCACCCCGCCCGAGCTAATCCGATTGGCGTTTCCCGAGCAGCTTTCCGGGAGGCTGGGAATTCTGGAGCCAGCCTTTCCAAGGACCCGCCCCAGTGGGTCCGACCCGGCTGCCCCGAGGACAGCCGCCTCCTCCAGATCTTACTCACTGCTCGACTTTCGCCAGTTAAGACTGCTTGCAACATCCTTCCCAAACCTCCTAACTGACTGAAACTTTCTGCGATTGCTCAAATGCCAGGGGGCCGCGTTCCTCTCACCCCGGTGGGCGCCAGAGGCCTGCGCTAGCCCCTGTGCAGGACTCGAAGTGTCCCGGGCAGGGAGGTGCGAGGTGCGGAGGGGACTACCCCCTTTGCCTATTTCCCTCCTCTGAGACCTCCACCTGGTCCACATGCCGCAGCTCGGAATCGGAAGGGATCAGCCCGAATACCCTTCTCTCTACAGATCTCCCCGTTTGGGGACATCTGGTCCAAACTTGTTGCCACGCGCAGGCTAAGGTGCCTGCAGGGGGGCCGGCTATGGCTAAACCTTAGTCGCGTTGAGTCTCCAACGCGTGGGAAACTAGAGGCTGAAGGCGTAGTTTTACCTTGGCATCCCCGGCCGCCGGCAGGGCTCACGGAGGAGCAGAAGAGCGCGCCACTCGGTGCGCCATCGCGCTGCCGCCTGTGCTGCGCCCCGCTGCCGCGGCTGCTGCAGGTTCCCTTGTAGCAGCTCCGCGCTCCCTCTGCGGCTCCCGCTGCAAGGACTGCTGAGTCTCGGCGCGCGTCCCTCGGCTCGCTCCCCCAGCGTGGAACTCGCCGGTCGCGCTAGCCTCTTCCAATCCCTCAGCACCTAGCCGCGCTTGTATCCTGGGCGGGAGGGAGGGAGCGGGTGACCTCCGCCTCCTTTTCTTTTCTCCTCTCCGCCTCCTTTTCCGTGAACCCAGAGTAGGATCAGGAGAGACTAGGGAACCGCGCCCGGATACTACCCACCCACCCACCTCCAGCATCATCAGAGCTGCGATCTCAACAGCCCAACCACTTGGGGAAAAGTTTTGTTTTAAATTCATTTTCAAGCTAAAAGCGCCAACTTTAAGGCTGCAAAACAGGAATCTAGAGAGCTAAGTCTACAGACAGCTGTCGTAACGGCGTGTTGGGCTGTCAGATTGTAGTTTGCAGACTGAACTCATCCCACCCAAATCCAGCTCGAAAAGGATAAAGAAACCAGGTAGAACGAGATGGTTTATTTAAGGTAGGCCTTTGTGGCCAGTATCCCCAGGGTGTTAAAAAGAGAGATTCAAGTCAGCGTTGTAAATGGAAATGGTTACTGCTTAGGATGCACTCTCAGAGGGACTGAACTGTTTCCAGCTTTCTACGTAATGTGAGAAGGGGAGGGGATGTGAAGTATTGTTGAAGGACACCTGCAGATAAGGGATTAGTAACATTTTAATGGTGAGAGAATTTCTACTGATATATTTACCCAAAGAGATGTGAACATAACAAATTTTGTGAAGATCATTTTATGACAATAACCACTACTTCATTAGAATTATTTGACTCATATTAATGTCGTAACCACTTTTTGCTAATATCATTTTGATCCATACCTATTAACGTGTATCATTTTTCTAGCTAAACACGTACGGGAATCTATTACTGACCTTTGCTAATTTTATTTTAGTAAAACATTGCCACAATCTATGTGAAAAACCAGTGCCACATAGAAATAAACCCTTTTATCTCCATTCTAAAATCAGAAGGTGCCTCTAAATTCCTGGAAATTGAAAAGGATCCTAAAATGCTTAAGGAAGATAAATTAGCCATTAACTATAGGGAAAAAATTTGAATGATATGATTATAACTTGTAAAATAAACTTACTTATGTATGGTCAGGAATTGAATAATTTAGCTAATTAAATATTCTGGTTAGTAGAGAAGTATTATATCTGGATGGCCAGTATCCAAAAAACAACTCTGTAATAAACCACAGTAAAAATGTGAATGGCATAGGGGCACTATTCTTTCTTTTAATGATTAATAGCACTTAATCTCATTCATTGCATTGCAAATATTTGTTGACTTATGTCTCTCCCACTGAATTCCAAATCTCTACCTTCATCTTCACATACCATTCTCCCTGTGTCTCTGTCCTCACATGACCATTTTCTTATAAAGACCTAGTCATATTAGAGTAGGGGGTCACCCTACTCCAGTATGATCTGATCTTAATCAATTACATCTGCAATGACCCTATTTCCAAATAAGATCAAATTCTAAAATTCTGAGGGTTAGGACTTCAGCATATATTTTGGAGGTGGAGGAAGCAATTCAACCCATCGGAAGAACTACACTAGAACATTACTAATATTATTACATCTATTTGTATGTTTCTGCCTTCATTCCATTTTTCTGCATCTCTCCCTCAGAGATAACAGAGATAACCACTATCCTAAATTGTATTTGTTATCATTCTCTTGCATTTTGTTTTATCACATAAATATGCAGATGAAGCAATATATTAATTTTTGTTTTGTAACTTAACCTTCTGAAACTTGCTTTTTGCATGCAAGATTTATAAGATTTGTGCATATTGTTATATGTAGTAGTAGCTTATTCATTTACAAAGTTCTACAATATCTCAATGTTTGGATATCAAAATATTTTTAATATTATTCTGTCAATAACCATTGGGGTTATTTCCAGTTTCTGTTTTTAGGAAATATTCTACTATGAATGATCTCATCTCATCACCTTGTATAGGAGTTTCTCTAAGATATATATCTTGGGTGACATTACTATGTGATAATGTATGAGTATGCTCAACTTTACAAGAAAATGCTAAATCTTGTATAAATTCACATTCTTTCAAACTGTGCATAAAAGTTTCCCTTTTAGCCACGTTCGTGATAAAGCTTGGAATTTGTCTAGTTTTCTAATTATTACCAACCAGATGGTCATAAAATGATATCTCATTGCAGACCTAAATTGTATTTCCCTTTGCATTCATTTTTCATCTTTTATAAAATGTGTTCATCTCTTTTTTTCTAACTTTTTATTAGGTTGTTTGTCTTTTTCTTAATTTTTTGTGTGTTCTAGACATTAATCCTATATATATCAGTTATATGTTCAGCAAGCATCTTTTTCCAAATCACAGCTTGCCTTTTCATGTTCTTTATGCTGTTATTTTTTTTTTACAAACAGCTCTTAATTTAATGTAATCAAATTTAAATATTTTAAATCTTATCTTTTGTGTTTTATTTTAGCATTTTTGTGTCAAATTTTAAGTCTGTTCAAAACCTGGATTATAATGCATTCTGCTGAGAAAAATTTTAATGTTTATTTTCTAAACATTATAACATTTTGCCTTGCACATTTAAGTATTTAATTTCTCAGATAATGATTTTTTGAGAATTACGTAAGGTAGGAATCTAGGAGTTTTCTCCATATGGATAACCAATTTTTGTGGTGTTATTATTAAATAATCTCTCTGCTACAGGTTGAATTGTGTCACCTCAATATTTATACGTTGAAGTCCTAACCCCAGGTACCTCGGAATGTGACCTTATTTGGAGGTAAGTTCTTTACAGCGGTAATCAACTTAAAATGAGGCCATCAGGGTCGGCCTGAATCCAGCATGACCAGTGTCTTCATAAAAAGGGGAAATTTGGAGATAGACACACAAACAAAGAGAACACGTGAAGATGGCCAACTGTAAGCCAAGGAAAGAGGTCTGGAACAGAATCTTCCCTCACAGCTCTCAGAAGGAATCAACCCTGCCAACACCTTATCTTGGACTTACAGACTCCAGAACTGTGAGAAAAAATTTTTGTTGTTTAATACACCCAGTTTGTGGTACTTTGTTATGGCACAAACTGTAAATTTATATACCCTCCCTTCCCCACTAATCTAGAATATATACTTCTCTCAGATATCTAGTTTCCATATATGCATGGGAAAACTATATTATTTGTTGACTGCCTATCATATAGGAAAAACTATACTAAGTACTTTAATCATGTTATAAAATTTAATCCTCTAAACAAATGTATGAAATTCACGTGGTCATTATCTCTCACCCGAATTATGGCAACAACTTCCTCCTAATTGTCTCCCGTTTGATTCCGATCCATTGCCACATGCAATCAGATTAATCTGTTGAGTATAGGCTCCAATGCCAGAATGGCCAAGTTCATATTCAAGGCCCTGTACTTATAGCTAGTTCCATAATCTTAGGAAATTACCAAATTCTCTCATGCCTAGTTTCTTCATTGCCATGATGTAAAAAATAATAACACCTACCTTATGGACTTATTATAAGAATTAAATGTGTTAAGTGCTTTGAAGAATACCTGGTGTTTCATATGTGGTAGATAAAATATATCTTTATAAAATGCAAATATAGTTATGTTGGGTTCCAATTTACAACCATGAAATGGCTTCCAACTTCCATAATTTTCCTAAGCAGATTCTCTGGGGCCTCAGTTTAGAAGAAGTTAATTTTTAAAAAATATAATTAGGCTTAGGAAAACTGTTAAACAAATGTTAAACAGAATTCTTTACTGAGGAACATTAATAGATAACAATGTGCATTGTGAATCTTTTGGGAGAAAATGCTGAGTGATCTCACTAGACTTAGTCCCACTGGGAAGTACTGTTTGGGAAGTGCTATTGTCATCCTTAGGATAAACTCTGAATTCTGTGGTTTTCAAGGCCCTTCCTAATCTATCCAGCATCTTCTCCCCTGAGGCTTAACTCTCATTCCTCACCCTTAGAACTCTATGCCTCTGCAACACTGAGTTCTCAGCTCCTGAAACTTGTCTCTTTGCCTTCATTCACCCTGTGTTTTGAACAACCTTCCTTCAACCCTTCAAACATTGCCTGACTCCTATTCAGGCTTCAAGGATAAGCCCCCAACAAGTTAGTGTGCTTTCTGTACATCATGCCTACTGCACATTTGTCATTACCATTGTATTCCCAGTGCCTTGCATATGCTGTGGATGTGCTCGGATATGAATGAATGAATGAATGAATGAATGAACGAACGAACGAACGAATGAAGTAGGTATACCACAAATCTGTGGAAACCCAAGCACAAAGAACTTAAGTAACTTGCTTGATTAGAATGGCAAACACATGTGACAAAACCAAATCTGTTTCACCACAAAACCCATACTTACCAATCCTTCATATTGCCTCCGGGTTTAGTAAATCATAAAGTATTGTCCTTTACACATAGGTGTGTTGCTGCTAATCCTACCACCAGAAGAACAGATCCCTGTATTGTTTTTCTTTTAGTGAAAAAAGTTTTGCAATAATTTATCTACATTCTTTGACAACCTTCAAGACCTACAGTAGCACATTTTTAGCGCTGTTTTTGTTAAGTCTTCCTGACAGAAGCAGAATAGAAAGTCTGCGAGGTGGAAAGAGGGGAAAGATTGGAAGAAGACAGAATAGAAAAATAATATTTATTGATTTCCTGCCCTGTGACCAGCACTGTGACAGACTCTTTTGATGAATACATTAATACCACCAGGTGGTTATTTTTATCCTCATTGTACAAAGGAGAGATGAGCAAACCAAGCCCAGAGAACAAAAATTACTTGCCCAAAATTACAAAGCTCATGCTGAAAGTGAGATACAACCCAAACCATGAAGTACACAGGGGCAGCGCAGACCCTCTTAATCTATTCCCACACCTCCCCTTCAGCCCAGACCCTGTTCTTAGCCACTCCCTCCAGAGCCTTGGTGCCTATCACTGTTTGCTATTTATTCTACAAATTTGTTGGACTCTTAACATGAGCAAGGCATTGTGTTAAGGATATTTAAATGCAGAGATCGGGTAGCCTCAGTTTCTACCCTGGAAGAACTTAAAATCTAGAGTAGCATGCTAGTTCTTATTAACAACCTCCTGTTTTGTTTTGTTTTGTTTTTCACTTTTCTTTCCAAATCACCTTCATCCTGTTCCAGGGTCCCATTTGCTCTTTTGGAACTTTTCTTCCTGACTTATCTGATTTCAATATTTGATATAGATATTTAGGCTTCAACTAAGAAACACATTTAATCCACTCAGTAAACTATCTCTTTAAATGTCCCCGAGCAGGTAAGAGACAAGAAATATCGTGCTTGACAAGAGTGAAAGTAACAAGCAAGAATTTGTTGCATGGAAGGTAATCTATCAAGAACTAAGTCTTGAGTACCATGATAAACACTTTATGTGTATAATCCATTATCTTTCACAAGAACTTTATAAAAAAGGCAAAACCATGATCCTCATTTTGCACATGAGGCAACTGAAGTATAGAAAGATTAAGGGGTTAAATCGTATAACAGGAGAGGAGGAACTTGGTCCCAGTCTGGTCAACTCCTGAGCCACTTGACCTTTACCCCTGGCCCATACTGCTCGCTGAAAATGATAAGGATCCAAGACTTCTCTGCACACTGTGGTTGGAGACACGGGGTTGTTCAAGTATTGGCAGCTGTCATAGAATGTCCTTTTGTGGCTAAGTGGTTATCAGGAATCATCTTGATTCCTTGACTTCAGTCAATACTTGTCCACAATTTTCATGTGAACTTCACTTTAGGGAAGCTTCAAAACACCAGCATCCAAATCCAAAGCGAATCTAAAACCACCATGAAGAATAATGAGATCATCCTTGGAAAAGTAAAGAAAATCAACCCTTAAAAAAAAGAAAACATTAAAAATTAGTCTCGAGCTGCAATTCAAGTAAAGAGAAATTAAACGGAAAAATATTGATGGGCTTGCTGTTCCTCTAACTCACCATGAAGAGGAAACTGCTTTCTCTGAAAGATGGAGCCATCACAGCTGTGGAAACAATATCAAAACGCTCAACTCCAGGGTAGGACCGGCTTCCTGGGCATGCGGCCAGTGAAA
>NW_011888803.1:2450632-2453684 GCF_000151845.1 Pteropus vampyrus | reverse complement strand
ACTTAGAACATCAAATAGCAAATAAATAACACCATGACAAGAGACCATAAAAGAAAGAAAAAAGCTTTATATTTTATACTTTTAACAGTATACTGTATATTTAATAGTATAAAAATATACTTTTATGTTTTCTGCATTTCTCTCTCAGCTTCCATATTGAACATATTGAACACTGGATCCTAGGCTATAATATATAATCAATAAATATTTGGTAAATGCGTGAATAAATTCCTTTAAGAGTTTTTCCCTATGGCACTAAAAACTTTCTACCTGCTAAACTGGCAAAGAAGCTGTGTCCTCTTTATTTTCGTATCTCTGATAAAACAGCACAAGTCCTTTGTTGATGCTCATTAATGTGTATTGAATAAGTATATACAGTTGTGTTTTTACCTTGTCTCAATAACCATATCCTTCTAGAAAATATGAAGGGGAAATAAAAATTATAGACTGAATAAACTAAAACAAAAAAATACTCTCAAATTATCCAACATACAAGGCAAAAACAATTGAGAGGAAAAGTGATTCTCAGCCTGAATTGTGCAACTAATTACCTACATTCTCCACAACATGTTTCGTGTCTAGGCATGGTTGAAGCATCACATTTCATTTTCTAAAAGCTAGTTATAATTTACTCTCAACATGGTTGATGTTATTTCTTCTATTGTAAAATTTTTCGAAAATCAAATTGAAAATTGAAAGTACTGTATTGTCATGACATTCCTTTACTTTTTTATTATTTATTATAATCATTTATGCCTACAGCACTTGGTCTTCCTAGGTGGTCTCCCATCCAAATACTAACCAGGCCCGACCCTATTTAGCTTCTGAGATCAGACATCAGGCTTGTTCACGGTGGCATGGCCATAGACCATGGACTATGGCAGCTCCACTGGGGTGCAAACCCAGGACCTTCTGCATGTAAAGCATGCATGCTAACTGCTACACTATGGAACCACGTCCTCATGACATTCTTTTAAAGTTCAAAAAGATCTTGGCTTTTAGAGTGTGATTTCTCTGACAGTAAAAGGATCTCATCTTGTGAAAGTATCAAAGCCAGTTATCACTAAGCATAGAGAACACTGTCGGAACGCTGTCTTTAACAAATGGAAACTGATTTTTTTCATACATGTTGGACGTCTGTTCTTTTACATAATCAAATCTTTATTTTAAGTAGGATAATCATCAAACAGAAATGTCTCCCTTTCCAGGACACCTCTCCTGCACATTGAATACCTTCTGCATTATCGCCACCATAATTGATGCTTGAAACACAATTGAATGAGGGTAAAACTTTAACTCAAAATATGTACATTCTCCTGACATCTCTATTCCTTTAAACAATCCCAGGTATTTAGCTGGTGAATATATTAGTCATTGCTGATGCCTCCTCTCTCCCCGTCCCACCAACAGGCCACATCAGTAATGAATTAGCTGATTATCTTGGATAAGTCATTTGACCCCTCTGAGCTTCAGATGTCTCATCTACATACTGGAGAACAACTGGCAAAAGGAAGACAAAGGAGAAATGGCTAGGCTAGAATGGTCTTTAAGATTCTGTATTAATCATAGTTCTTCAGAAAAACAGAAACAATAAGATGTGTGTGTATGGGTACATAAATATTATGTATATATATTATATATAAACATTAATAATTATATAACGTAATAGAACATAACATAACAACATAACATAACATAACATAACATAACATAACATAACATAACATAACATAACATAACATAATAAATACAATTAGGGTTCAACCCAGAGATACCCAGATGAGTCATGCTCCAGTCCAAAGGCAGTCTGCTGGAGAATTTCCTCTTGCTTGGGGATGCCTGTTTTTTTGTTCTATTCAGATATTCATCCTATTGGCTCTATTTATCTGGAGAACCCTGATACAGACCCCTAGTTCTAGTCCTTTGCCTGCTAAACAAAATTAGCCCTCTCATACATCATGCAGGTGGTCAGGGCACCAGCCAACTGGGAAAGCATTCTATATGGAGAACCAGTCACACAAGGAACTAGAACATAAAATAAGAAAATAAGAGAGAAGCCTGTTTGTAAAGACTGGATGAATGTAGTGGGATTAATCAAAGATTCAAATCACTGGGCATGCAGGTGCCTGGGACTCATCCCACATACCCCATACGCAACTGTTCCAGTTCCCTTTGGCTGATGGTCTGAGTCCACTGATACACTTCCAACTAATATCAGAGCAGGCCCAAGAATCTGCAAAAACTTAAACATTAAGTGTAGCTGGGAAAGGCAAGGACAGACACTCCCTGTCAATGCTAATATTGGTTTATTCATTTATTCAACGAATATTTACTTGTTTAGCTTAAACAAAATTCTGGATGCAATGATTCTAGAATGTTTCTGAGGTGACTTTGCCATCGAGTTATCAAATTTTAAGTGGGCAAGACACCTTTGAAAGAACTGGCATGGTAGACATGATCCAAGTTTAACATGTGAAAAGAAAGAGAAGTTGAGCTCATAATCACACCATGTCTGCAGGTGATTTTAGAATTTAACCACATCAGGGTGTAGAATGGAAAACATATTGAGTAAACCTTGCTGCCATTGAAAGGTGAAGGTCCTTGGAATATAAAATGAACCGCTGGGCCAGAACTAGGCTGGCAATCACTGTCATTATGCCTTTAACTTGTTCGAGGCAATCAGTCCAGGCTATTCTGCCATGCAGGGATGGGGCTGACTCATCCAACTAAAATTTAGTTCCTATTCTTTGACATCCCTGCCTCACACATAGAATTGGCCATAGTTTCAAATATATTAAATCCAGATATAGACTACACCAAAAGTGGATGCTGTCATCCAAAACTATACGCCAGAAGAACAACAAATTTTAAGAGATTACATCAGCAAAATTATGAAAGTTTAACCTCGAAATAATCAGAAATTTATGAAATAAAAGGAGACAGTGATATCAGATAAAATTCAGCTGGCTTCAAGTAGAGTCTTTATATATTTATACTCAAAAGTAACTGAAAACTTTTGTTTCACAAACATTATCAGTTCACTGACAGCATT
>NW_011888803.1:2446640-2449412 GCF_000151845.1 Pteropus vampyrus | reverse complement strand
GAGATTACATCAGCAAAATTATGAAAGTTTAACCTCGAAATAATCAGAAATTTATGAAATAAAAGGAGACAGTGATATCAGATAAAATTCAGCTGGCTTCAAGTACAGTCTTTATATATTTACACTCAAAAGTAACTGAAAACTTTTGTTTCACAAACATCAGTTGACTGACAGCATTCTTCTAAACTGTTTGGTGCTCTGCAATTGATTAAGGAGACGTCTCTGTGTCTATTGTTATCCTCTAGTTTACCCTACTAATAATTTTTTTCAATTGAGAACTATTTAACTGAATTGACCAGATATGTATTATCTTCTGAAAAATAACTGCTAGTTAATCTGTAAAATGGTTTCCTCTTAGGCTTTACAAATGGCCTATGTGATTAGCCTGCTATTTTTCTAATCTTCCTTTTCCTGCCCTTCTCACTTTAATCACCTTGGCTTTTTTTCATTAAATGCACCAGGCAGACTCTTGCCTTAGGGCATTTGTACTGTTGTTCTCTCTGCCTGGAATAATTTTCCCACAGATATCTACTTAGCTAACTTCTTTACCAACCTCAAGTCTTTGCTCAAATCCCACCCTCTCAATGAAGTGTATTCTGCAGATCCTGGTTATATTGTAAACTGCTCTCCTCCCCTAGACCCCACCAGAACCCTTGTGTGGATCCGGCCCTCTCTATCCTTCTTACCCAGGGCCGCTTTTCCTCTTTTCTATATAGCACATATTACCTTCTAACATACTATACGATTTATTTGTTTATTATAATTATTTATTGTCTGTCTCCTCCTCTAGAACTAAATCCATGAATGTTTTTTCTTTTCAATGGCTGCTATAACACATTACCAGACTTGGCGGCTTAAAACAACATAAATTTGTTCTTTTACAGTTCTGGAGGTCAGAGACCAAAATCAATTTCACTGGGCTATGGTCAACTTCTCAGCAGGGAGGCCCTGAAGGGAGAATCCATTTTTCTCCTTTTCATCTTCTCATAGCCACCCACATTTTTGGCTTGTGGGCTCTTCCTGTGTCTTCAAAGCACATCAATCCAGTCTTTGCTTACATCATCACATTGCCTTTTCCTCTTCTGAAAGAAAATCTCCCTCTGCCGTGTTCTTGGAAAGACATTTGTAATTACGTTTAGGGCTCACCAAGATAATCTTCCAACTCAAGATTCTTAAGTTAATCATATCTGCAAAGTCCCTTTTGACACATAAAGTTACATATTCTCAGGTTCTGAACTTCTTTGGTGCGCATTATTTGCCTACCACGCTGAGGATAGAAATTTTGTCTGTTTTGTTCCCTCAGGTATCTGAAACCCAAATCTGGAACATAGTAGAAACCGAATAAATATCTGTTGGATTAGTAAAGTTAAACTGCTGTATAAGGTAGAATCAAATTCTGAACTAAAATACTTAGTTCAGAATTTGAATATATCATATCTAATATTAAGAATCATCCACAGCGAATTTCACAATCTGGTAATGGCATCCAAAGAAGCCATATTGCCTACTATTATTACCTCTGTCACATCTTCAAACATTTCTTTCTCTGAAAGAAATGAATTCTCTATTGAATTGAATATTTCCTGAATGATTAGATTGAAATATGACCCTCCCTCCTTTCTGCTTCCTTTTTGTATTATTATTCTACCTTTCTGTTTTGTCTGTATGCTGTAAAATATCTGTGAAGAACTAATTCTCAGGATACATATATTTAGTTATTAATTAATTCAGAATGTTTAGCTAGCCAGTCGACTGTCATTAAATGACATATTAGATTTGGCATGCTCTTAAAGATGCTTATTACCTCACAGAAAAGAATTACAACTCCAGATAATATTCTACAAAACTGACTCTCAAAAATATATATTTTATCACTTGATTATTGGGACTCATAAAACTGTGGAAACAACCAGAAGCAATAATCACTCTCAATTAACAACTATTAGATCTTTAATCCACCCTATTGATCAATTTATCAAGTTATGACTATAGGCTTTATTTATTTATTCATTCATCTTGTTCTACAAAAGGCCTGACTGTGGCTTAAGGGGGACTGTTCTAATAAACAGATGGTTAAAGAAAAATGCAAATTTAGAATTAAAAATCAAGACTGGGAAAGATACAAACAAGAAAGTAGGATTTCAATACCAAGGAAGCTTAAATATATAATTTATCACCATTATAGAATTATTATATTTGAGCTTCACATTTGGATCTAAGCTTCTTAGCAGGCATCGTCTAAAGGAAGAAACAGTCATACGGTTGTTACAAAGAAGTAAGGGAGAAATGTCAGTTCTTTGAGGGAGAAAAAACTGTTGCTAGCAGTAAATGAGAGATACCACGATGGAACATACAAAACATGATATGACATATAATATGCAATGGTGGTGACTAAGAACACTGGAGTCATGAACATCTGGGTTTGAAAACTAGCCCCACATTTAACCTCTGTAAGTCTCAGTTTTCTCATCTGTTAATAGAGATAAAAAAATACTTACCTAATAGTATTATTGTAAATTGTCAATTATGTGATTGTGCAAAGCAACTGAACAATGATAGCAACATCCACCTTAAAGGATTGCTGTACAGAGTAAGTGATGCAAGTGATGCAAAGTAACGCACTGTTGTCAGGCACAGCAACAAGATTCAAGTAATGTTAACTATTATTTACATACACTATCATTTTATTTCTAAAATAAATGTCCCATATGGGAGCCTAACTGGAAGCTTAAAGTTGAATGTGAGGCTATAGCGTACCATTTTGTATAAACA
>NW_011888803.1:2396265-2446590 GCF_000151845.1 Pteropus vampyrus | reverse complement strand
GGCATCCAAAGAAGCCATATTGCCTACTATTATTACCTCTGTCACATCTTCAAACATTTCTTTCTCTGAAAGAAATGAATTCTCTATTGAATTGAATATTTCCTGAATGATTAGATTGAAATATGACCCTCCCTCCTTTCTGCTTCCTTTTTGTATTATTATTCTACCTTTCTGTTTTGTCTGTATGCTGTAAAATATCTGTGAAGAACTAATTCTCAGGATACATATATTTAGTTATTAATTAATTCAGAATGTTTAGCTAGCCAGTCGACTGTCATTAAATGACATATTAGATTTGGCATGCTCTTAAAGATGCTTATTACCTCACAGAAAAGAATTACAACTCCAGATAATATTCTACAAAACTGACTCTCAAAAATATATATTTTATCACTTGATTATTGGGACTCATAAAACTGTGGAAACAACCAGAAGCAATAATCACTCTCAATTAACAACTATTAGATCTTTAATCCACCCTATTGATCAATTTATCAAGTTATGACTATAGGCTTTATTTATTTATTCATTCATCTTGTTCTACAAAAGGCCTGACTGTGGCTTAAGGGGGACTGTTCTAATAAACAGATGGTTAAAGAAAAATGCAAATTTAGAATTAAAAATCAAGACTGGGAAAGATACAAACAAGAAAGTAGGATTTCAATACCAAGGAAGCTTAAATATATAATTTATCACCATTATAGAATTATTATATTTGAGCTTCACATTTGGATCTAAGCTTCTTAGCAGGCATCGTCTAAAGGAAGAAACAGTCATACGGTTGTTACAAAGAAGTAAGGGAGAAATGTCAGTTCTTTGAGGGAGAAAAAACTGTTGCTAGCAGTAAATGAGAGATACCACGATGGAACATACAAAACATGATATGACATATAATATGCAATGGTGGTGACTAAGAACACTGGAGTCATGAACATCTGGGTTTGAAAACTAGCCCCACATTTAACCTCTGTAAGTCTCAGTTTTCTCATCTGTTAATAGAGATAAAAAAATACTTACCTAATAGTATTATTGTAAATTGTCAATTATGTGATTGTGCAAAGCAACTGAACAATGATAGCAACATCCACCTTAAAGGATTGCTGTACAGAGTAAGTGATGCAAGTGATGCAAAGTAACGCACTGTTGTCAGGCACAGCAACAAGATTCAAGTAATGTTAACTATTATTTACATACACTATCATTTTATTTCTAAAATAAATGTCCCATATGGGAGCCTAACTGGAAGCTTAAAGTTGAATGTGAGGCTATAGCGTACCATTTTGTATAAACAGCAATGAGATGGAATTAGTGTGAGAACTTCTAAAAATATTGCCGACTTTACCGTAAATCAAAATATATGGTATTTATTGATTGTCTTCCATAGAGATAGACATTGTTCCCAGTAACTCACACACATTATATCACTGAATTCTCACTACAAACCTATGAAGTAAGTACTACTCTGTTCCTCATTATGCAGATAAGAAACTGAAGTTACCAGAGTATGTGGCTTGCTTAACCAAGCCCAGCAAGTAAATAACTGATAACTCCAGTTCCCTCCATGTTAGACTTGGAAAACAGTCTTGTTCTCTCATAACTGAGGAGTCCATAACCTAAGACATTGCTTGGCCTTCACTCAGATCTTGACCCCACACACAGCAGCTGCACTTTCAACATCTCTAATAAAACCAACACTGGATCAAGGTTGAAATAATACATAGTCAGGAATAGTAAGAATTAAAGGATCTAACAAAACCTGGAGCATAATTACTGCATGTAGTTACCCATTTTATGATATACAACACATTATAAATTTGTAACATTTTCTCACAGTATACTTTTATGTGTTTCATATATAACAATATGTACTTACTTTGGGTGGTGAGCACATAATGTAATATACAGATGATGTATTACAGCTGTCCCCAACCTTTTTGACACCAGGGACCAGTGCTCCTATGAGAATTTAATGCCTGATGATCCACGGTGATAGGAGAATTTAATGCCTGATGATCCAAGGTGGAGCTGAGGTGGGGATGCTAGTGCTGGGGAGCAGCTGCAAATACAGGTGAAGCTTCACTCACTCGCCTGCCGCTCACCTCCTGCTATGTGGCCCGGTTCCTAACAGGCCACGGACTGGTACCAGTCCATGGCCCGGGGGTTGGGGACCCCTGTGCTATAAAATTAAACACTTGAAATGTATAATCTTATTAATCAATATCACTCCAATAAGCTTAATAAAACAAAAATATGTATTTATAATATACATATTTTATATACTTTATATATTTATAACACTTCTCACATTATAATTTCATTAAATATTTTTATATTCTTCTCTCATTTCTTTTTAAATTAACCTGTTTCCATACAGAATATGTAATTACATAAAGAGTTTTCCGTACTATTACAAACTAAAAATATATA
This sequence comes from Pteropus vampyrus, assembly GCF_000151845.1. Taxonomy (NCBI): domain Eukaryota; kingdom Metazoa; phylum Chordata; class Mammalia; order Chiroptera; family Pteropodidae; genus Pteropus; species Pteropus vampyrus. Next base: position 2,444,163 of record NW_011888803.1, on the reverse strand, counting down.
TACCAGACACATTCTATTGCAATTTTCTCCTTCATGGCTTTTAAAAGTCATTTTACAATTGAATATTTTTATAATGTATTCTGGGATAGAGAAACAAGCAGCCTAGATGTTCATGTGAGTCCATTGGTCTCCCTTTCACTCACTCCCTCCACCATTCATTGTAGCAGATAAGAGGAATGCACCGTTATGAAGCTGTATTACACACCAAATAAGAGCACAGGCTCTAGCACGAATGTTCCTGGTTCAACTCCAGCTTCTTACTTGTGACCATAAGCAAATTACTTGATCTCTTTGTGCCTTGATTTCCTCAACTGCATATCGGGGGATAATAACAGTATTACCACTGTCCTATTATCACCAATATGGGAGATCTGGTTCTTAAAATATAAAATACTTTTATGCCAGTAGATAAATAGCTGTCTACTCAAGCACCCCAGTGCCTATACACACACAACCTCCACCCAGGCCCCACCCCCTAAGTCTCCTCTATACTCCATAACACTAAATTAAAAAATTAAAAAGCTAATACCTTGAATAGCAGGAGCCTGGCTATCCTGCTCTAGCTATGTGTCCAGAATCCATTCCAATGGGTCAGAATGTTACAGGAAGTTAAATGTTTTGAAAATCACTTCTGCCTACCTCATAGGGTTGTTATAAGGAGAAAATAAATTTCGCTTTTATTAAAATAAATGCTCAATAAATGTTTATTATTACTCTGATCACAAATGTCAGAGAATATGCAGTGAACACCACATGCACCATTTAAAAACATTACTCCTAAATATTTCCTTAGTTATCACATAGAGTCAATTCTTAAGGCTCTGTGAAGGACAAGGCAAGTGCTTTTCAGACTAGTGAAAGCCAAGCAATGAAAAGAATCCCTCTGAAAAAAATTCAGTTGTAAATGTGTGCTTATTATCATTATTATTATTACTATTATTATTGTTACTATTCTAAAACAAATAGCTTTTCTTAGAATTACATATTCGAAGGGGTTAAGAATACACATAATAACAAGTAATGTTGTTATGTATGCATGTAGTTGTAATTTTCTCCCAGTATAAAGCATGAGCTTTTCTGATATAATACTTTTATATCTAGTGTCTTTACACTAGAGTTCATTAAGTGGTATGCGCTCTTTAACAGTATTACAAATTAAAAGTGAAATTTCAAAATAATAGCACAGAGGTTTATTTCTTTAAGAATTAGATTGAATATTTGTTTGAATAAAAAAAGTTGAATTCTATAGATCAATTCTTGAAAACATTTCTTCTTAAAAATCTCATGAAAAACTGTATTTATAAGCTGACATTTTTTTCTTTCTCTTGGTGGTTTTCAGGTACCTACGTTCAAAAAGAGACGTGTGTGTGTATGTGTGTATGCAGTGAAAGGTGAGGTAGGCTGAAACTGGTACAGGCTAAATTAACCAGCTGTGAATTAGAAATAACAACCAGTGGCTCAAATGAATTCAGTTTTTTAAATGACCAAATAACAATTAAGTAGATTTTTAATCACTGAAGCATTACCAGTTTTAACTGTGAAAGTGCTATTTCTTTGCCTATTGCCATGTTCTCTCTACAAGCACTGAAGACAGGTTTTATGATTCATAGCACTCAAATTTTATCTTTGATACTTTTATGAGGTTTAAGATAATTTTATTAAAACTAAAACTTTGATTCTGGACATCTTCCAGAAAAGAAAGATATAGAAATAATATGAAAAATAATGTCAGCCATCCACCAACCAGCAGCACTGTAAAACCCAGAGAAGTAGACCAAGTAATTCAGAAGGAAAGAAAGCAGAGATCCAAAAGCTTTGGGAGGACCCCTAACTCAGGCTGTTCCCAGCAGCCACAGGCAGCCAGCCAGGCAGGGCCAGAGTTTGGCACTGAATGGTCTGGTTCTCCCTAAATACAGTGCCTTCTGGGAAGAAGTGAGTATTAAACTACTCTGAACTGGCTGGTCAGAAGATTCCAAATAAACAGTTGGGGCTTACTATTCCTCTTTTAAAAAGGGAAGAGGTAAAAAGTTTCCATTTGAAAAATAGTCATTTTTCATTATTATCAAAGGAAAACCTGAAAATATGTATGATTCCAATTAAATTTTCTTTTTTGCTGTTCATAAAACAGTTTTTCAATGGGTAAAGGAAACAGAAGTTTAAACTAATAGCAATATATTTTTCTTATTATTTTTAATAGTTCAAAACTTGCAAAATAAAAATATACATTATGATTAAGTTGAAAATATTTCCCAAAAAATGACAAGATACATGATTAGGAAAAAAATATGCTCATGGAAATAAATTTTTGTAATTTTTCCTATTACATTTTAATCAATATTCAAATCTTAATACATACAAGAATAAAATATCAAGTTTCAAAAAAATGAATCATAAAATATAACTTCCTTACTCCCCTCTCCTTCCCTTTTTGAAGCGAAAAAAATAGTTTGTGGAAAGATCTTAGAAATATAAACCATTACCAAAAGGTGGAATAAAAAAGAACAAGATAGTCAGGCAGAGAAAAGTAACAGTCACAAAAATAACAATTATTTGCAAAATTTTTATAATTTTATAAAAAATAGTATAACATAAATCCGTAGGTTCCTTGTCATGAGATATTACTGGAAGTAAAAATTCGTTTCCTTAGCAAATAATTTTTGAGTATTGCTATGGCATCGAACACTCTGAAGAGATAGCAGTGAACAAAACAGACTAAAATCCCTTCCCTCCTGGAGCTCTTGTTTTAATGGGAAGACACTGGGCCCTTGCACTGTTCCCTCTGTCATGACTACTCTTACCATGTTCTCTGTTGACTCTCTTTGTTGACTTCAAACTTCTGGTTAGGAGGTAACCATATAGTCCAAGAAGGATATGATGGCTATTGGGACCAGGTTATAGAAATGTGAGAAATGGTTTAAAGTATTTTGAAGGTAGAGCCAATAAGATTTACTGATGGATTTGATGTGGGGTGGAAAGAAAGAGAAGAGTCAAAGATGCCTCCAAATATCTCAGCCACTAGAGGATGAAGTTTCTATTAGTTGAAAAGGGTAAGACTAGGGGTAGAGAAGATTTGGTGAGGGTGATAGGAACTCAGTTGGAGATATGGTGAGTTTTAGATGCCTGTTAGAAATACAAGTAGAAGTGTTGATCAGGCACTTGTATACATAAGCCTGAAGATCAGATGGGAAATGTAAATTTGAGAATTGTCTAGCTGTAGATAGTATTTAAAACTATGAGACTAAATGAGATCACCAAAGGAGAAAGTATAGATATAGGAAAGAAGACGAGGGACTCTTACATTAAGAGTTCAGATTGATAAAGAGAAAACAAGCAAAAAGACTAAGAAGCAGCAGATATGTAGAAGACAATCCCGACAAGGGGAAAAGTGATAAAGTAAGTATAAAGGACAAAAAAGTGATCAATTGTAACAAATAATACCAAAAGGTTAAATAAAATCCTAAGAATTGATGTTTAAGAAAGTAGAAATGTCTAGTGACTTTGACAACAATATTGTCCTAAAATACTATATTAAATATCAAATACTACATATTAAATTCTATAATCTACATATACTACATACTAATAAATAAATATATATTAAATACTAAATTCTATGATGTTTTCCTTGTGCCTGTCTTATGAGAAAACTTAAAAACTGAGTTACAAAGCCAGGTCTCAAACCTAGGTCTTCAGGCCCCAATTTTTTGTTCTCTTTCTATGTACTATGCACCTTTAGATATTTAGCTTATCTGCCAGGAGGTAGTTTTCATCACAACATCTCTCTAAAGGTATATTCTATTTCTGGAATTAAGTAGTATGATTACTTTGTGATAATTTATCAATGTGCATATTTAAGATTTGTATATTCTTCAGTATGTATATTTCAACTTTAAAAAGTTTATTGACACTCAGTTTCTGGCTGCTGTGTGAAAAATGGATTGGCAAGAGCAAAACTGGAATCAGAAATTAGTTAAAAGGTATGTTTACTTGATCATAGATAATTTTCTAGTTCTAACGATGAAACGAAGAGCAAATGTATTCCTCCGGTTGCACCAGACTTTAGATAGTGCAGGCTCCCAAGAGAGTAGGAAACCAAGAGCCCATCTTACTGCTTCTTCCAGTGTTCCCAGAACTAGTGAGCAAGGAACCAGTGAGCAAGGAGGGGTTAGGGCAGGGCATGGGACAACCCATACAATTGAAGAATAGGTGCCATTCTGAGAGCCATGAGTTTTCCAAAAAGGCTTGCCTTGCTTCTTGTGGCCAAGGGAAGAATAATAGTGATCCAAAGAGTCTTGGCAGGTGCAGAAGAAGCGGCATGGTCAAGAAGTGATCTTGTTGCCAAAGGCTGTCCTAGAGATAACGTTAAAAACAAATCTTGCTTTTATGGGACCAGCTGGTGTCATGCTGGGACCTATGGAGAGAAACCAGGCATTTAGGATCTGGCCTGCCCAAGCACAAGTCATCCACAAATTCTTTTTTACATTCCAATGATATCTTTATATTGTAAACATAGCAATTGCACCTGAATTCAAAGAAATATGTTACACTAGTAATTTTCTTTCTAAAGTCTGTTGGCTTCATTTAATTTAAGTGATGAAAGGGAGAAAGTGTCACTATAAACTGGCATTTGGAAGAGATGCAGGCCCCATAATACATCTACAGATATTTGAGCTCTGCAGAAATCCAGATGAGAGATGATGATAGACTAAAGTGATAGCAGTAGCGACGGAAAAGAATGGGTCGATACAAAATATATTTTGAAGACGGTAGTGACAGGATTATAGAAGAAATAAATAAAAGGAAGAAGAAAAGAATAATTTCCAGGTTTCTAGATTTCATAACTGGGCAGATAGTGAGGTACCATTTATTAAGATAAAGAAGGAAGATTGTAGACCTGGGTATAAGAATATCAAAAGTTTGGGACTTTGAGAAGCTACTTGATGAAAATACCAGCTAGATATCTGAGTACAGAGATCGAAAGTGAAGTCTGATATGGAGATATACATTTGGAGAACATTGGCATGTAGACAGTATTTAAAAGCATAGGTAAGAGTGAAATAACCTTGAGAGAAATGACGATAAATAAAAGATGGAGGCCACTAAGATGTTGAGCACAATAGAGACAAAGAAAAATCAACACAAGTACAACATGAAGGTCTTTAGTGAAATTAACAAGAAGAAGTGGGGTGTGGGGTTAGAAGTCAAATTAGAATTGATTTAAGAGTAAATGGAGGTGAGGAAAAGGAAACGTATTAAACATGTCTCTCGAAGAGTGTTGTTCTACATGCATTAACTCATTTTATTCTCTCATCAACTTTATGAAATAGATACTTCTTATTATCCTCATTTTGCAGATGAAGAAACTCAGGCTTAGAGAAGGTTAAGTAATTTGCCCAAGGTCACATAGCTATTACATGCCAATGTTGAGATTTGAACCCAGGTCACTAACTCTTAAGCCCTTTCTCTTAACTACTATTCAGTAGGGCAATATAAAATACACATTTAAAATATACCATATAAAATACAGATTTTAGTATTCTCTAATTTATTTGTTTAATGTTCAAGAGTTAAATCAGACAACAAATTCAGAGATGTTTATCTAAAATAGAAATAATTTTAAATACTTGAAAAACTATATTTGATATTCAAAAACACTTATAATTGGAGGTTAAAATGTTAATTAATTCATCAAAAATGTACTAATTACTTCCTACATACTTAACATAATGGTAAGATAACACCAAACATAAGACCTATCTCTGTTCTCAACTAGCTGAGCCACTTAGCTACTACAATGCAAAAGATGATAAACCAAACCACTGATGCTTGTGTGCAACCTGGATAGTATTTGCTGATATTTCTATGTGGAGCAGTGTAAAAGGATATTTTCAAGTCTATTATAAATTCATTTTAAAATAATCAGGTCTAGTTTATTTTCTGGGCAATTTTAAATCTGTGAAAGGTTAATCTTACAACACTCTTTATCCATTTTTATCTTTTCTCATCTGATTACTTTAAAATCATATCTTAGGTTAAATACAAACACCTTACAAGGAATATGGAAAGAAAGTATATAGTACCACATTGTTAAGAGTACAATGATTCTTATGTCTTGACATTCCAATTTGGATTTCAAGAGGTATACAATTGAGTGTTTTATTCCATTTCTATGTTCTTGAGAAGAATTTCTTTCAGGAATAAGTTGCTCCAGCAATTATCACACTATAATGTGTCCATTCTTCTATGTAAATCATAATCATAAAGTCTCTTTATTAAATAAATCTGTAATTTTTTACATTCTTTCTTGCATTGCTATAATGTTTTTCCAGACCTTTTAATTTTATCACAGGATTTTTCCATGGGTTAACCAGCCAAATTCCTAAGATTCATGCTTGGTTTTTATACCACATTGCTTCCCAAATTCCCCATGAGTGATTTACTACTGGACTAACAAACTAGAAAATCCTCTAGAAATTTACATGTATATATAAATATTCTATGTAATATATGGTGTGTGTATTCAACTCCACTAACGATTGATAATATATACATATATATCAACATATATACATTATTAATAATAGTACCATGTTCTCTGGCACTTATTTGAAGATAACAAATGTTCTTGGAAAATAATCCAAAATATAGAATAAGAGTATAAAATTTAAATCAAGGTATAATAATAAAATTGCTATATTCTACTGGCACTATATTCTACCGGCACTATATATTTATATTATATAAAATTATATTTATTTTGAACTAATATTTTTATTAACTATAACATATTTTATATATTATTATAAATTTATCTCTATGTATTATATTATATACATTGTGCAATATATAATAATATGTATAGTATATATATGACTATATACATATATAAATATACACATATATACTTACATATAATTATATTTATTTTAAAATTAAAATACTTATTAATTATAATATAGAATTATATTTTACATATATATTGCCAGTGGAATATAGCAATTATATTGTCTTGTTCTACCTTGATTTAGATTTTAGATTCTTTATCAATTCTATACTTTGGATTATTTTCCAAAGTATTTGTTATCTCCCAATGAGTGTCAGAGAACATGGTGCCCTATGTAAACAGAATGTTGTTGAATAGTCAGCCTTTGCCATCTTCCCTGACTGAGGGATGTTGCCCAATTTCATCGTCAGCTGAAAGGAACTGAGCTTCTGCTAATGCTGGAGAATCTACCCATATCCAAGGCCTCTCACATAACTCCATGGTCATGTAGTGAACACCATGTCCCTGAGATTATGCTCACCAAATAAATGATAATTCTATGACTTTATCAACAGTTGACAAGGGATCTCAATCATCTTCGAGTCCCCAGTTCCTGACACACAACCTATCACAAAAATGCTTGTGGAATGAATGAGGATAATGAATAACAGGGTTGTCTCTTATACTCTATTATAATTCTGTACCTCCTTTCTACCAACTGAATAATTTGAAAATCTCTGTTTCCTTAACCCTTCTAACTCCTCAATCCCCTTTATCTAATCTATTGACAAATTTACTTGGTCTCACTTCCAATATAAATCCTGAATCCATCCATTCTTCTCTTCTTTGCCTCACAACATAGTCCATGTCACATATAAGTCTTACCTGAAAAACTACGATATCCTCCTTACTAGTCTCCTGGCTTCTGTTTTGGTCTACCTTAAATGTTTATACAACTTCCAAAACAGTTTTTTTTTTTTTTTAATATAAATCAGATTAATGCTACCGACTTGCCTAATAGGCATCAACAATTTCCTAATATGCTTCAAATGAAAGCCAACCTCCTTCCTCCAAAAGTTCTGCATGATCTAGGCTTATCTGTCTCCTCAACTTCTCCTTCCCCCATTCTTCCTGACCCCAAACACTTCCAAGCATACCAGCCCGGCTGTAGTTTTCCAGATTCACAAAGATCTCCAAGGTTCACACAATTCTCTCCTCTCTGCGTGTTCAAAAACATAACAAAAAACTTTTTTCTGGCAAGAGTTTGATTCTTCAATATCAGGGAGGATAGGTAGACATTTTCTGGCAAAATGTTTAAATTCCATATTTATAAAAAAAATGTTACATACTTACAAAAATAATTTTAAAAAAGATTATCCCTAAATGAAATACAATCACACAGGTGGTAGATTTCTATCCTATTTTATTAAACATAAGAATAAGAAGAGTAGAAACTGTAGCAGCTGCTAGAAAAAAATTGAATTCTGAGGAAAAAAAACAGTGACCCCAGGAGTATTTGTCAGATCAAGTGAGAAAAATTAAATAAGGTAACAAAGGATTAGAATAACTTGATAAACTCGATTTATTAATATGTAGAATTTTGTACCTAATAAATACTCATTCTCTTTAGATAACATGAAATCATCTTAAAAATTAATGATATAGTAAACCATAAAAGAAATCATAACAAATTCCAAAAAGTAGAAATAGTACAGTGTGGTTCACTGACCACAATGCCATAAAAGAAGGTATTATGAACAGGCAGCCTCCACATCCCTACCATCCAACTAATCACTTGGGATTTTGAAAATTCTTCCTCCAAATAATTTGGGTTAAATAAAAATAAATGCTGAATTATAAAATTTTAAAATGAAAGTCAATCATAACACATTTAAACTAAAAGATGAAGTGAACAGGCATGCAATAAAAATAATACAACCCCAAATGTATTTATTTGAAAGTAAGAAATATCCAATCCAAGTTAATTCAACATTCTTCTAAAAAAGCTAATAAAAGAACAAGTTAGCCAAAAAGGAATCAAAAGAAGGAATTCATAAAGATAGGAGCAAAAATTTATAAGCTAGAAATGTAATATATCTAAAAATTGCAAAATGATTTTGAAACCTTTTCTAGTAAATAAGACAAATATCTAACAAATCTGAGTAAGAAAAAGACAAAGAAAATATAATAAGCAAACTTAAGAATCTTGAAAGCAAATATAATCACAGATACAGATGCAACTGAAAATCTAGATAAGTAGGTGATAGTCTAGAAAAAATAAATTATTGTAACTGGTACAAGAAGAGGCAGATGACCTGCAAGGACTAATCCTAAAAAATAAAATTTAAAAGTTATCAAATTTGTACTATCCTAAAAATCACTAGGCTTTTAATAGCTACTATTATTACAAAAGGTATTGTTAGCAGTTAGCATTTATTGAGTGACTGCTATTTGCCAGGCACTGTACTGAGCACTTTACATTAATTTGTTACATTTCTCCATTCTCCATTTTTTAAATTGTAGGCTTGTTATTGAAGCATAGACTGTGAAGACTGCAAAACCTAACTTCTTAACTTCTGCTTATAAGAAGAATGATTATACATTAAAACAGCATGATTTTTAAGAATTAAAGAAGAAAAATGGTATGATAATTTCAATAAGAGTAGAAAAAAGATAAAATGCAATATCAATTCCTGTTTGGGGGGAAAAAAAAACACTCAACTTCCTCTATAGGATATTTCTCAGAAGCCAACAGCAAACTCAATACTCAGGGGTGAAACAAAGAGAGCAGAGATCCTTAAAGTGGTTTTAAAGGAGGAGATGTCCACAGGTATGTTTTTAAAAAAAAAAATAGTCTTCCCCAGAACAAATAAGTTCATTTGTTTAGCTATGAAGCAGATTTTTTTTTTCAATACTGGGGTTTGGTTTTCTCAGAGGCTTTAATATGCTAATGTATTTGCTCTGTGACTCACCTGGAAGGAAACTTAATGTGCTGTTTCCTAAGCTTGTTTGAATACTGAACCCTTTGTTCTTCTCTCTGAGACCTAGTGTCCACTCTTACACAGTTTAGCTATAAGCACTGTACTAAAATTACTAACAAATAAGGATTCTCACTCTGACAACTACTATTCACCGTTACTCTAGATGACCTAAACAATGCAATAAAAAGAAAAGAAGCAGAGGTAAATATTAAAAAGAAAGTAAAAATAATATATGTAAATGAGATGATTACCTACATAGAAAACTTAAGATCAAGATAGTTGATAAAAACCTTAAAAAGATAGTAACTTAGATAAATTGTCAGATACAAAATAAGTATGTACGTAAACTAGTTTCTACTCTCAACGAGCTTACTATTTATCCAGGCAGATTAATGTATAGTCAGAATTAACAGCTGGAGTATCATTTTATGATGTAGTATTCTTGCTCAAACTTTAAAGAATGACCTGTCATTCTTTAAAGAAGATAGTCTTTGATCATTTAAAATAGCACTGTTTTTTTAAATAAATTGTTCAAACTATTGATCTATTTTTGAAGAAATCAATGCCTGCCTATCAAACATTTACACTGGAGTTAAGATAAATCACAGCCTCAAAGCTGTTTAAGTTGCAAAAAACTACATTCTTCATTGCCATTTTGTTCTGTTATTTAAGAAATTGTATAATAATTTCACCTATTGAGTAAGAAGTCAGCCAGAAGAACTATTCTACCCATTTTTAGATGAGAGATGAGAGAAAATGAGGACTATTGTTAATGAAAAATTTCTTAGCCCCAAGGATTTATAAAGATTCCCGGTAACAGAACTTCATACCAAAAATGTTCCAATAAAAGCAAACAAATGTTTATAAATCATCCATGCAGGCTTGTAAAACTTACTTAGTCATATAAGAAGACTTACAGTTAAAAATAAGTAGATAGGAAAAAATAAAAGTATAAAATTGAAATACAAGATTGAGGAAAATGCAGTCACATTCATGGTATGATAAAGGCTAAAAGAAACTACACCACAGTCACACCTCTGTACAAAGTGTTGAGTGAGAGCTACAGGAGGAGAAAGGAGGAAAGCACAGCAGTCCTCTCTCACCCTAAAGACCCTGACTGGATTACTGAGACACTTCGGTGTACAGGGAAGATAACTCCACAAAGCAATGTTCTGAGTTGTCTCCATTTCCCTGTGATAATTTTACAGCTGGGAGATTAAGAACACGGGAATCTTCCCTAAACTTTGTTTCTGCAGTTATCTCCACTATCCTGCCTTGTCAATCTCCTCCCTCTATTTAATGACCCTGAAGCATTCAACATGCTCTGAGGTCTTATTTCCTAGACTCCAGTCACCCTCTAGCTATTGTCCCATATTCCTGCTCAATTTCACAACAAAGCGTCTCACAATATTCTACCATAACTTCTCTACCCTTCGTTTCTTTTTCTTCTCAACATTTTTATTAAATTTTATTTTATTAAATAAAGTAAACTTTATTTTAATTTAAATAAATAATACTTATTCATTGTACCTGGTGAAGAAATGCTATGATATAAGGATGTTTTATGTAAGGTAACTGATGTTAATAACGTTGTTTGTATTCTTCCACATCCTCTTACCTATACATAACCATATGTGCATGCATAGAGAGATTTTGTTGTTGTTGCCATTTGTTCTTACAAAGTGAAATTGTATGGCATCAAGTATTTGCTATTTGCTTTACTGATTTGATAATTCATGATAGAATCCACATCAGTCTGGTTTCTGTCCTACCATGCCCCTGAAACCGTTTGTCAATATGACTATATTACTCCAGTGTTACTACCTACTTCCACGCTGTCAAGTACAATGCTCACTTCTGTGGTTTGCACCCTATTCTGGCATCCAGCAGACTATGAGAGGTAACTATCCCCACCTTCCTAAAGCATAATCCTCACTTAGTTTGGTGATGATGCCTCAATTCTTCTTGTTCTTCCTATCTCACTGGGTGTCCCTTCAGTCTCCCTTGTTGTTCCCTCCTCTACTGACCTTTAGAATAATATTAAATTGATGATGGTGAAGAAATCATTGAAATAAGGAAAAAACATATTTCAAGGTCAATTTCAAAAAAAAAAGGAGAGCATAGAAAAAGTTGAATGTAAAGAAAGTTTATCCACGTCAGAGTTGAGAAAAGTTAGCTTACCCTTAAGAAAACAATGCGAAGTATACAAGAATATATTCTCCCTCTATAAAAGCAAGTTCAGCAACCTAAAAAAATGCTGAGCAAAGGGTATCTAAACACCAGAAGTCAAAGAACAATGTAACCATGAAATAAGGTCGAATAGCATGGACACTGAGAGTAGGGCCCCTGAGATAGAGTTCTTAGGTTTAAACTCTGACTCTACTGTTTTATTAGACTGTGTGACTTTTAGCAAGTTATTAAAAGTCTTAGTGCATTATTTTCCCTGGTTACAGATTTTTAAAAGGTCAATAATGTCCCCCACATTATAGATTTATAGTGAAGCTTAAATTAAGTAATCTTGTTAAAGCACTTAGCTCAGCTTCTAGAACATAAGAAGAATTCAAACAAGCATTTTCTATTATTACTAGTTTTCTAGAGTATTCATACTTTAATTTCTCATATATTTATGGAGCACACTGAGAGGACTGTACTCAGCCTAAGCCGTCACTCAGGAAACATTGGGAAAACAAAACTGATAAAATCTCTGCCCACAAAGGGCTTTCAATTGGCAGGAGAAAGAGAAAAATAATAGGCAATCAAAACATAATGTGAACATAGAACAGGAAAATGGGGAGGTATGTAATTTTCATGAAAATAATAAAAATTAAAAATTTTAGTCAAATACTGGACTGACCGACTCTACTTACTAAATGCAATTATTGATTAGTCAAATCGAGTTGATGGTCTGTTTTAGCATCACAGCAAAGCATACCAGTTTTCTATGTTAAGGTGGAAGCAGTGGGGAGAAGAACGCAGAGCAAAAGAATGCCATGCGGCAGAAAGGATGTTATAAGAATCTGTAGAGAGCAGGCCCCATCCTTCCTGCAAAGTAAAATAGCTAGTGAGTTCTCTATTCTTTCACCTTCTCAACCTCACCTAGAGTAGAAATTGCAAATTAAAAATTTGGTAATTCGTTATAGGGAAATTAGTTCAAACAAGCAAAATATCTGAATTAAAGAAGTTTTAATTATAGTTTTACTACTTACAAGCATATAAAATAATGAAGCTATGTCACAGGCACCAGGGAGAATATATATCTTGAAAGTAAGAATTATATATAATCACACATACTTATATATGTGTGATTATATACCAGTAATAGATGCTCAAGAGAATGAAGACACAGGGAGGTTAGCCTGGAGTTTGGTACTGCTATTCCTCTTGAAACATTTGCTAACATAACACTTATATATATATACAGACATATGTATATATACACACACACACATATTTCAAAAATTACGTAGGCTACTGCAATTGTGTCTAACTTAACTCTCTCTCTATTCTTGCTGCCTTCCAATTCATCTGGGATCCTGGGTGATCTTTCTAAAAGGTAGATCTGATAAAGACCCTCCTCTGCTTAAAAGCACACATTGCTATTAGAATGAACTGAAAACTGCTGGGCATGATACAAGCGCATCATAAAGTCCCTGTTACTTCTACAGTTTCATTCTTTGTCTTCATCTCATCATCCTCTTCTTCTTCCCTCTCTCCCCTTCTTCTGGACCCTACCCTACCAGCCACACTGAGTGACATACAATTCCTTGAAAGAGTCTGGCTTTCCTTATGTGTCTCTCCTCTCCCTGGAATACCATTCCTTCTATTCTACCTGATAAACCTCCATCGCGCAGGGCATCCCAAGAATCATCTCTTCTCCAAGAGCTTTCACTGACATAGACACACACACATATACACACACCAAGTGCCTTTTACTTCTCTATGGTATCACAAAACCATTCCACCACTGAGTCATAATACTGTGTACCATGCAATCATGTGTGCTGTCCAGATCCCTACTTCAGAACTGTGGCACTGAGTCTCAGCTAAATGCCTCAGAGAAATTTTCCTTAGCCAAATGAACTTTTTTTTTTGCCCAGGGCAGCTCGAATCCCATGATTAGTCAATAAAAAGGGTAGGATACAAAGGTCCCCTTGCTTCAAAATGAGACAACTGTGAAATGCTCTCAGGAGAATTATATAGTAACAATTCAACTCCTTCCACTGCCCAATTCTCTTCTTACCACTTCCCCATACGGGTTGATCAAGGTACTCCCCAATAAACCTCATCTCAGAGTATTATTTCCAAGAGACCCTAATTCAAGACACTATTTTACAATTATTTTTATATAGCTATTTTCACAAACCAACTGCAAACATTTTAAGTCTTGGGCTGTGTGCATTGCTGTGTCCCTCAGTACAGGCTGTCAATAAAGGCATACCAAAATAATGAATAAACAATATGTAAACCAAGTTGTATGGAGTTTGCTCTTGGCCAAGAGTAGCAAAGACTATGATGTCTCCAATAACAATCTCCCCTCTTCTATACTCAAAAGAACTATACATTTTAACAGACCCATGGCCACCCAGAAAGGAACCTACATTTCTCAGCTTCCCTTGTACCTAGTTGTGGCCATATGACTAATTACTGGTCAGTAGGATGTTAACAAAAATAATATACACAACTTTTGCATCATGTCCTTATAATAACTAAATGTGCCCTCCTTTGTCCCTGCTCTGTCCTCCCACTGGCTGTAGTATGGATGTAGCGATTGTGGTTTGGACCTTCTTTGAACATTTGGGATATTCAAAGCCTGGGTCCAATATCAAGGAGCTGCTATATCAACAATAGGGGTCCAACTGTTAAATGAAAGAGATATCAATTTCTATTTTGTATAAGCCCTCATAACTTGAAGTCAATATTATAGCATTCCATATATAATTAATATATCAACAATTGCAGAAAGCTACTTTGCCTAAGGACCAATTTTCTAAATGCCAGTTTGTCAAATTTACCAAATGTATCTATTAACTGAAAACATTTTTTTACATTTTTAAAAAGTTGTCATAAAATTACAGTCCTCCAATAAAAGACTATGAGCAGCCAGGACTCTAAGCTCCCCAAACCTCAAGACTCCTCTGTCCCTACCTCCTCCCTGGCTGTCTGCTTCTTAGTCTCCCAACTCTCAAGAATAAACTGACACTGTATTTGACAGACTACTCATTCTCCAATAGAGGGTCCCTATCTCTGCCCTGGCTCATTTCAGCTGCAGCGGCATGATGATGAGGCAGAAACAAACTCAACATTCCTTTAAAAACTGTTATGAAGATGAAAACTCATCAATACCGAACATGAATTATCAAAAATTGATAAAAATTATTAAAAGTATTCATATGCTATCCAATATAAATTTGTATAAACTTTATAAATATTTAAAAGAAATACAAGCATTTAGTAAAAGATAAATTAGGAACTTGGTCATTTGATTCTTTGGTGAACAGGTATTCAAATATTTGATTTCAGGAACTTGGACTGGAATTTCTCCTTCTGGAAATCATGTATTGGCTTATTTGAGATCTACCCTCCTGCTAAGAACAAACAGAAAATCTGGACATATTATTTTTGTAAGAATCTACTTGAGGGCATCAGGAAGCTACCAGTAATAGATGCTTAAGAGAATGAAGACACAGGGAGGTTAGCCTGGAGTTTGGTACTGCTATTCCTCTTGAAACATTTGCTAACATAAAACCTGCAGCTGAGGGTCTGGAGGGACAAAAATGGAAATTCAGGGCCCACCAAGGAGGAGGGGTCCTGAAAAACAGTTAAAGCTTTCAAATGGGCCCTTGAAAGCATATACTTTAGAAGCAGAAGTAAAGCAGACCTGATCATTCCTGACCAAGACTGAAGGCTAGCTGCTATTCAGCTCAATCTTTGACTGAATTAAAGATATCTGCCCTTAATCTAACCGTTTCTCACAAATAAAAGTAAATTGTCTCTGAAGAAATAGATTATCCACAGCCTCAAATTATCTCTACAATTTTTCATAACTAGTGCTATAAAAGTAAAATTGTATCCCTCACAATTCATATGCTTAAAGCCTAACTCTCAGTACCTCAGAATGTGACTGTATTTATAGATAAGGCCTTTAAAAGGGTAATTAAGTTAAAACAAGGCCATTAGGGTGAAGCCTAATCCAATCTGACTGTTGTCCTTATAAGAAGATGAGATTAAGACAGAGAGACACCAGGGATGCACAGAGCAAAGACCATGTGAGGACACAGTGAGATGGCAGTTATCCTAATGCCAAGGATAGAGGTTTCAGGAGAAACCAAACCTGATGCCACCTTGATCTCAGATTTCTATCCTCCAGAACTGTGAGAACATTAATTTCTGCTGTTTAGGCCACCTAGTCTGTGGCAGTTTGTTATGACAACGTTAGCAATCTAGTACAAGTGCCCAGAAGTTAATTTTTAATAAGGAAGAAAAAGAACTGACCACAAACTAAAGGGAAAAAACCAACACAGAACAGACCAATAGAAAATCTGAAATTAGAAACCATATTTTGAAAGGATAATTATTAATATGTTCAGAAAGTAAAAAGAATAAAAAAAGAATAGTCATTCTAGCAATTTAAGGACAACAGTTGAAATTAACATGAGTTTAACAGCACATGAGACACATTTTAAGAGAAAATTTGTGGACCGTAAGATTAATCAGAAGAAAATATTCAGTCTGATCTAGAGAGAGACATATGGGCTTGGTGTAAAGGTATAACATACATGTAATTGGAGCTTCATGAGCAGAAGAGGAGAAAGAAATGGGCAGAACAAATAAATCATGAAAGATGAGCATTAAGAAATTATTGGATTTTTGCAACGCAGTGGTCACTGGTAACAAGAGCAGTTGGGTGAGATGATGAGAGCAAAAGTATGATTGGAGTGGGTTCAAAAAAAGAAAAAGACAACAGGTATCAGATACTATACGTATAGACAACTATCTCAAGCAGTCTTACTCTGGAGGAGCAGGGGAGAATGAGACAATGGCCAAAAAAGAAGTGGGAGCAAGAGAGGCATCTTTTTGTTTAGCTTTTGCTTTTTAAGGTGGAAGGAAAAAAATCAGCTCATCTCTGTGCTACTGGGAATCATCCAGTAAAAAAAAAAGGGAAAACTTCTCAAGTGATGTCTTAAGTAGGTGAAAAGAGATACAAACGCATGAGCAAAGGGAAGAGATTAGCCTTAGTTAGGAGCATATACATTTTACCCATACTAACATAGAGGACACAGAGCCTGTGTGCATAGATGTGTGTAGGTGGGTGGATGAAATATAAGCTGGGGGATGTTCTCTGCAGAATTCTTCTATTTTATTAGTAATATAGAAATAAAGTCAATACCTAAGTGTCAGGATGTAGGAGGAAATATTTGAAGTTTGATGAAAGAAGAGAAGTAATGAAATAATTGCTTAGGAAAATGGAAGAGAGTAGACTAGAGAAATAGGCTGTTATTGGTGAGCAGCATTGAAGATTCCAAATAAAGGGAGCCTACAAGGTATAGAGGGAGCAATAGTAATGTAGCTAAGATAAGAAGAAGGAAAGAACAAAAGAGTCATAATGGAAATTTATTATAAACTCTCCAATTAAAGCCTAATGCAATTCTTCAACAAAGTAATGCAATCAAGTATAATTAAATAATGCAAGACATTTCCAACACTCCTCTCCCCACTGTGGTTCTGGCTATCCCCAAGGTAAATTTTGATGAGAGGATGGGTTTTGTGGCTGAAACTGTAAAAAGTAGGCACTGCCATAGAACACTGGGCATCTGGAGAGAATCTAAGAGTTATAAAGGAAGGATAGGATTGCTGGAATGGAAGCAGACTACGGTTGACATTTGCCTACTTTGCAATTCCCAACATCAGACCAAGGATACTATTATCCAAGAAAAACAATTAATACAAAAAGGATCAAGAGGAAGAAGAGCAGAAGGAAGAAGAGGGGGAGGAAGAGAAAGCACAAGAGAAGGGAAGGAGGAGGACAAATAAGATAAACTCTCAAGTTCTCTTTAAACTTTAAGAGGAAACATGAGTTGTGAATGGAGAGAGGTCAATTCTTGAATGAGATAGCTCAATGAGTGTTGCTACAGATTTTTAAGAACAAGCAAACAATATGCCTGTTAAATTGTGGAGTTTTCAAAGTCCAGCAATTTACCAAAAAAAAAAAAAAAAGATAATTTGATCTTCCTTGAACTTCTCATGATTGAAATTTTTTCTGTAGTAAAAGAAACAAATGATTAATCATCAAACATCATCACAATAAAAAGTTTCTAAGGAATGGGCTAACCGGAACACTTTGGATTTGGTGGTTATTTCAAGATATTTTTCAAATATCTGTGGCTTTACCAAAACCAAAAAGTGTTTTGTGTTTTACCAAACTCAAAATAAGTTTTGCAAAGTACTTTTTTTACATGTAATTTTTTAAGTCATGTGTATTTTATGTGAAATTTAATTCATATGTTTCTGATTTATTTATACACAAGTAATTTTTTTTGGAAGAACTATTTGATGTCCACCAATACATATCATAAACTGTGAAACATTTTTAATAATCTTTTAAAGTTTTTCCTAGAAATAGGCAATTTTTTTCCTTGAATTTACTTACTGTTCTCCTTTTTCCTCAAACTTAGACCCCTAGAAGTAATTAAAATATAAAAGCTAGCAATCTTTTTTTGGGGGGGGGGCGTTAATTGCAAATGAAGGAAGTTCCATATTTTTCCTAGTAACATGAAGACAGAAAACTGGGGAGATTTTCTTGCTGATTCCTTACTCTTTCTTTTTGCTATCCTTTCATTTTCTTTTCTACATGTTATTAGTGAAAAAATATTATGTATATTTAATGGAAGAATTTAGTGCAAAGAATTTAATCTCCTAGAAAAAGTAGCAACTTTGGTAAAATCTGTGTAGCATAGACAAAGATAAACAATAATCAAATAAAGAAATAACCACACAGCACTATATTATTACAGATAAAGCTAAAACCAAAAAGACAGTAGGCAAAATTTTTAAAAAGCCATTTTTGATGGTTAGTTCTCTAAAATAAGATGTAATCAGGGGAGCTAATTAATATATTTTTATATATCCTTTACTACTCCATCCCTTCATCAATCTCTCTCTCTTTCACATACACACGCGCACACACACACACACGCACACCCCTTTTCAAATGCAACCTTAGAATTTAACATTTGACATTACAGTATCCTTTTTATCTTTATTACAGATCCTTTTTATCTTTTCTCCTGAATAACCCTGAAGAATTATGCAAACCATCTTTGATAGTTTGGAGAGGCTCTTTGTCTCTCTGTAATAAAAATACCAACAATAATAAAATTCATATATTTCATTTGAAGGTTTCATATTATATAATTACTTGTATTCCTACATTAATAGTTCACTCTTTTAATATTCTGTTCCTTTGATGAGAATCCTTCCTATTCCTATACTACTTGAGTTTAATTCCTTAACCTCCTATCCTTTTGCCTAAGTATTTCATACTTTTTTTTAAATAATATTTATTAGACATTTACTGTATACCAGGCATCCAACTTAAGGTTCTAGGGATATGGATGTAACCAAAACTGACAAAAATCTGTCCTTTTGGAGCTTATGTTCAAAAATGTCATCACAAAATTAACTAGATAGAAAGAAGAGGTAGTATTTAAATCACTTTAAATTAAATGTTGTATTTAAGGATGCTTAAGTGGATTAACTACAGCCTCACTGTTTGTAATCAAAAGTATTTCATTCATAAGCTCTTTACAATTTTGCCTGATATTTGTGCACCTTTCCTAATGTTTCCATCAAAAAAATTATGAATAAATATTAGGGCTAAAAACCATAGCCTTGACATCTCAATGAATATTAAATTTTGGCCTGTATACCATACCATTCTATCAGATCATGAAACTATTTAAAGAATTCCACTTATGAAGGCTTAGAGAACTAATTATCATCACAAGAACACAACATTCTCAAATAAGTGTCACTTTTACTTCATTACACAGTTCGGGTTATCAAATTTCCTCTAACTTAACCTCCATATGTGGATTTAGAAATATCTTGCCATTCAGAAAGCATAGCTTGCCTGCCGCATTCAGCTTATAAGAAGGTAATTAAGAAATTTACAAAACACTGTACTTTAAGGGGCATAAAAATACATTCCTCCCAGTATATTACTCAAAATAGATTTTAACAATAATATGCTTTTTGCTTAGAATTTCTGGCCTGAGATCCCTCCTATCACTTGTGTCATAGACCATTATCTAGTAAATGCACTATTTTGTAGTCATTAGGTACAGCAGCAGCAAGAGTGGAGGCTGTGGGGTCAGTCCAGATTAGAATACCATCTTGACCAATTTCTAGTTGTGTGTTATTGGCTGAGTCATTTTACCCTTGTTCAGATTTATAGGGCTGTGAGGATTTAATATACCAGATACTACTTATTATATCTCATTTAACACTCACAATAACCCTGTAATCATTCAATAAGTAACATCCCGTAATAATTTAATAGGTATTCTAGAGTTAAAGAAATAATTTAAATAAATATCTACCATAGTACTTGGTACATAATAAACACTCATAAGTTAAGTACCTTCCCCTACTGTGTGAGAATGCATAAAGTCCCTTGTATGCATAAGGAGAATAAAATATATATACAGCTATTTAGTTACTTAATACTTGTCTTAGGCTTAATGAACACCGTTCATCCTTTTTACAATCAGTTTGCATCACTAAGATGGCTGTGAAGTGTAGTTCCCTAACCTTCTGTTACCTCAGACTAGCTTTTTCTACTCTTTCACAAGTCAAAAACAGCAAGGTTTATTGTAAAGACTAAAAACAAATGAGCTTAGTCATCTCACATTCCAGTAGATTCCTTTCTTTTTTGTGGTGTCTCTTCAGGGAAAAAGGACTGTTCTTAAGAGTGCCATCTGCTTTAAGGAAAGGTGGGTGGGCTTATCGTCCCTTATATTCCCCTTTTTTTCCTCTCCTTTCAATAATTTTTATTGCTCATTTTGTTTAAAACATTAAGAAGGGTGACTGTCTACATTTTTTTTTTTTTTAATGTGAAGGGAAAATATACACAATAGCTTGGTTGGTTAGGACTGAAGAAAATACCCAGAGAGGAGACAAAAGGATCCTCCCCTGACCAACAGATGGGCTTTCCTGAAAGGGGCTAGATGAGCACTAATGAAAATGCCTTGTGTTATTTAATTGTCGCTCTTTGTACAACACTTGAATTCTTAGTCATTGACTTACAACATAAACAAATGCGCCCACTGAAGAATAAGAATGTTAGAACAAACAGCCAGGCAACAAGTCTATTTCGCTGTTTGCTCTGAAGTTCAAGTCTTGAGTAATGTTTCCACTCGAAGTTCCCTGACCCATGGGGACCACCTCATGGTTTCCTTTTACTGCAGATTTTTCTCCCTTTAATTGCAATACTCATGTATTAGGTTAAATGGTTTCTCTGATTATACTATCATATTTGTATTCTGTTTAAACTCCTGTTTGGCAACTTATTTGTATGCTTGGAAAACACTCTTTTTCTATAAAGATTTATCTTAATATTTATAAAATATTTTTATTTCTTAAGGCCCATATTAACTTCTAATTCATTAGTATAATGTAGGTCCTCTACCTTTATACTTACTTTATACTTGAGATTTCAAACTTGTTAATAATTTTAAAGTGAATTATTGACAGTGAGCAGGCTTCTGGCAACATATTTTCAAGTTTTAATCTTCATTAAGCTGTCCAATGGGTTACTGAATTGCTAATATATATTTATTGAAATTAAAGAAACAGTAAACTTCTATATGTGCATGGCACTATGCTAGGTTCTACAATACGATAATATGTTTCAGATTTAAACCAACTTAACTACAGCAAAATCTATGTATTATTATTACCAAAAATAATAGGATCTCCACAATTTACTTAAGAATATAATTGCATATAATGTCATAATTATTTCTCCCCTATGGTAATAGTTTTTAAACCCTTTAATATTCTAAAATCCTTTCTATTCCTGTAATATTTTAGTTGAAATGTTAATATCTCTGTGTCTAGGATATAAATTAATTTGTTAAACTAAACAGCAAAATGTGAATACAATCTTATATTTTTTAAAGTGGTGGCCCTATTTCCCACTTCTGAATATACTGTAATTAACTAAGTAGCTGTTTTCAACACTCAGTCATATTATTTTCTTCAATCAGCTGAGTGACTTGTTTTTACACTTAACACTAAATGGTCCAACAGTTTATTACCAATATGAAGCTCAGTCGTAAAATTTAAATCATCTTCATAGCAGGGTTCAGCTCTCTGGCAAAAGCAATAACCATATTAAAATTTTATAATTTATAGAAAACGAACTAGTTCTCCAAATGCACAGCCCTAAGCTTGTTTTATGAGATGACTATTTTAACTTCTTAATTTGAAAAATGAATTAATTGTTCAATTCTCCACATCACTTCATATAGACAAGGACCAATTCCTCCATCTGCATAATATGTGCTGTGCTATTGGCTGCTCACCTACCTAGGCATAGAGTGAAAATTTATGAGTTGGTGTTAAAAGCAATGAGTGGCTCTTATAAAAATATAATGTAAGTACCAAGTAACATTACATCACCAGAATAACAATTACTTGAGTAAACACAGCAAATGGAAAGAGACTTTGAGAACCTGCCACTGGATTTTATTCCCTCCCCTTATAGCCAAATTCACGCTGGCCCTCTTCTCCTATGTTTCCTGGTTCCAAACATTTTGTAAGACTCTACAAAGTTTCATAATTTTATGAGCTAAGCTGTCTGGTAGAATTCATTTTATGACTCTGGGCCAGGCTCATATTTTTATTTACAAAGTCTTCAGTCTTTTTTTTTTTTAACAGAGCTGTTATTTTTATTATAATGTTAAATATACACAAATACACAATTAAATGCCAAAGTGCCAAACAAATTTTTAAAGCAAAAAAAAATTATGCATTAAATGCAAACAAAACTAGAAAACAAATAAAATTATAATTAACAATTCTCATTTACTGTGATTGAGGATGGTGTTTTGAGGGAACTATAACACTGACTACTAACAGCAGAGGTTATTTTGAGTTCATCATGAAAATAATGCATGGTGCCAGCTGATGCGAAGTCTTTATTCTTAACAATTGGGCTATAAATTTCTTTTGGAATAAATTGTTTTGTTTACTGTTGCTTATGAGGAAAACTATAAAACCAAAACTATATTCTTTTTATTATGAGGATTAAAGCATACCAATTAAATTATTACAACAACAGATGCCAACATCAGACTAGAGCAAGATCCTGGAAATCAAAGCATGTTTTCCCCATTGCGATTCTGGGTCCAAACAACTGGCAGGGATCTGCAACATGCAGCTTCAATGCAGATGCAGAGAGAACACTGACATCATGAGAGATTCTCAATGCTACTGGAGCTATCATCTAACTTTAGACATAAATATTTGTTGAAACTGTCATGATCTCACTTGGCTCTTGCCCCACGGAAGTGAAAAAGGGGGGCCTTTGGAATTAAAACAAGGCTATAATACAAACATTTGTTAGCTCTTTATTTCTTTAGTTTTCATGCTGGGGAATAATATTCTTCACATAAAGACTGGTTGTTCTGAACATAAAATTCATAAGTTTATACTGATATAGAAGTTAGATGGATAGAAGGATAGATAGATAATAGATAGATAGATGATAGATAGTTTGACAAGAAAAGGGATGTCTAGATAGTCTCAAACTATGTTACAAAACATTTATTAATTACAAAGAATAAGTAATTACAAAGATAAGCTGGCAGATATCACCTTAACCAAATAATTAAAGTGAACAACATCAATAATGGGACAAATAGAAATCATGATGGGATACGAGAAGAATCTTGCACCACTTCTGTGATATTCCTGCCAAAGACACAGAAATCAATAATAAATAAAAACATACACTGAGGACATGCTACAAAAGAACTGCTCTATAATCTTCAAGATCATGAAGGTCAAAGAAAAAGTAAGGAAAGGTTGAAGGAGACTAAAGAGGCAGACATGACAGCTGAAGGTAATGTGAGATTTTGACCTGAATCCTTTTGCTGCAAAGGGCAAAGATAATTCAAGATAATTCATGAAACTTGCATGGTGTTTGAGTATAAGATGATAGTAAAGTATCAGTGTTAATTTCCTAATTTTGATGATTTTATTGTGGTTTGTTCGGAAAACACTGTCAGTAGTAGAAAATATACTAAATAAAGTATCCAAGGGTGATTGGACATAATGAAGGTAACTTGCTCTCAAATAATTCAAGAGAAAACGATTTTTTAGATTCTTTTTGAAATTTTTTCTGTAAATTTGACATTGCTTCAATGTACTTTTTAATAAATAAATACACTGACATAAATGCACTGAATTATAAGAACTTTAAATACATTATGGAAAGATAGCAGCACAATTATTAAAAAATTAAGTAACTGTATCTAATTGGGTAGGCCACGCCTTGAAAAAAGAAATGCATTGCTTAAGAGTCAACATCTTTTGAGCAGCAGGGAGTTTTTGCCTGTTTGGTTTTTGTTTGTTTTTCAGAGAACACTATTTCCTTAAAGGGCTGGTTATCTGCTTATCTCAAAGAGAATAACCTGGATACTACTATCCTTCATAGAGATGGCTGCCCACAAAGCAGAGAAATATTTACTTTCTTGGACTTCTTTCTGAGTTCTACACCAGTCACTTCAAATACTGTTAACACACCCTTTTGCCAAAATCAGCTCATTCACCAACTGTTCTTAATTAGCTATGGTCTAAATGGTGTTTGAGTTTTGCCCCCCTTCCGTTTTTAGAGATATAAGTTTCCAAAACAGTTATCTATTAGGTGGAAGTCGCATGCTTTTTGCTAAGCCTGAGGGTAAAGATTTTTTTTTTTCGGTTTGTGCTTGTTTTGGAAAGTTTGTAAACCCATTTAGTTCTTTCCGAAAATCGGATAGCCAAATAAATATAGGTGCCATTTTTGACAGCATAGTTATTAAAATACTGTATATTCTTCTGATTATTCTACTTGGTGTTGGCTTTCTGAAGAACTGCTACAGGAAACACATAAGATTATTGATGCCGTTCACATTATTTTAAAAAATAAAGGTACAAAGACACAAGAAAAGGCAGTTGGGTTTAACTAATTAAATATATTTAGAGAAAAGTATATTTAAATGTATGTGAGCAGATAGCTAACTTATTTACATGGGTTTTTCCAAAAAAAGTCTATCTTGTATTGCCAAGAAGTAGAGAATCCTCTCCTCACTATCCAATTATTTTTTTTATTTGAAATATATTATTGAATAAAAGGTAAAATAGTATAAAGACATCGTAAATGCAGTGAGGGGGGAATCCCTAAATTACAATGATCGTGTAGTCTTCATTTTAATGTTTGCTTTGGTATAATGAAAATCTCAACCTAATGTTGCATAAAAAATCATTTTTGCATTTAAATTTCCTTTCTTCTACACAAGCTTCATCTGTAATAAGGCACATGGAATTAGAATTTTTCACTAATTAACTTAGAAGAATGGTTTTTAGCTACCATTGCACATTCCAAACTTCATCTGCAAAATAGTTTGGTCTAGTGACACAAGGGGAAAATAATTAAACAGCTTTATTTCTTCAGAACTCCTAGACTGAGCAATAATGTTAAATAAGGAAATAAACTTCTCAGTTTATAAGGCTCCTCAGTATTCAGTGTGACTCTATAGTAACAAAAAAAAATCCATTTTTGTTTCAAAATGAAGCTTTTGTTCTTGTACACATTCTTTTTTTTAACTTGGAGTTTCTTCATTTGATTCTTTTGAGAAGATAAATGGATATAAAAATTTTTAGATACTTTAGGAGAACAAGTTATTTGCTCATTGGGCTCAATATATTGATCAATGACTCCATCTCTGCACACTGTGGAGACCAGTTCTTGCATGGAGTGTGCCCACAACACTCAGGCTGAGTTTTAGGCACAACAGACAAGCAGAATTTCAGGATATGGAGTCAAAGAGACCTGTGCTCTGAACCTATCTCTGCTACTTGCTGGCTGTGTGACCTTGTGCAAGTCATTTGACCTTCACTCCTCAGTTTTTCATCTGTAAAATGGAAAGAATAGCAGTACTTGCCTGGCACCATTGTTGTAAGGATTAAGAAATATAATGCATACAAATCTTTGCAAGGTTTGGGACATTATATGCACTGTAATGTATTTGCTATGTTTACTATCCTTTTATCTTACTCTGTCTACAGTCCAGAAAGCATCCACAGAAAACATAGAAACTGAATGATTCAAAATTTAAGCTCACTGGAATGTTTAAAATTTTATCATTTCTCTTCTTTTGGCGACTCATGATATAGCTAGCTTTATAAATTACAGCATTTCATATACTTATACATAAGATTTAAATATAAGATTTTTCCTATGTATGCATTTCTCACATTTAAAAAATATTTTCAAAAATTTTTTAAAATGATAAAATTCCATGTTTGGAAAGACTAGGAATAGCTTTAAAATGTAACTATTCAAAGTTTTTGAAAACTTTAAAATTACTGATGAGGAAAAAATTTTCTTAAGAAGGTTCAAAGAGGTATACTTTTCCATAATAAGAGCTAATTTTTTTATTCCACAAAATTTTATTTAATTAAGCATTATCAAGTACCTATGAAGTACCTACTGAGTAGGCATTAAGTGCCTACTTCAAGTAACTGTGCTTGATAAGGAGCAGATGGAAGCAGCTTCTGGCTTCCTCACAGAGCTCACTAATACCATTTAAATTGGATAGTTCATAGTCCTAGCACACATGATAGACAGGTCCTGGAATTTATCTTTTCAAACACATAGCTGTTTAAAAAAAAAATGAATAAATAAAACATTCAAATTCTATTTACAACTCTATTTTTCCTGAAGCTTTTTCCATGTGACTAAAACTACAACTTCTAAGGTCTGCACAGAGAATTGATTTAGCCTAACTTATTTTTATAAGAATCCAATGGTTGCGTCTGTACATTGACAAAGTAAATGATCTTTAAATTTTCAGTTTCAGCTAAGCTTATTGTTTGAAATCACATAAACTATCCTATAGGACAGTTTTTAAGATTAATGACATAATGTTTATACAACACCAAGTACAGTGTAAGAACACAATTAATGGTAGCTATTAGTATTATTATTTACAGCTATGGCAATAAAGAGAAAGATACATATTCACATGTTAGGCTGCATAGCATTAATCTTATACCTTGTGTGGACAGTATGCTTCACAGTGCAAATTTAACCCACGTAATAACAACCTTCACATTATAATTTTAAATATTTTTTAATTACTGAGAGACTGCTGGTCTGATTTTCTATACATTGATTTCTCATAACAATTCTGAAAGGTATATACCTTATTCATGTCATCATTTTACTAAAGAAAAAACTGAGGTCCCAAAGTGAAATACTCTTTCCAAGTTGACGTGGTTACTAAGTGGCAGAACCTAGATTCAAACCTAGACGTGTCTGACTCCAAAGTCTTTCCATTTCCATGATGTCTCTATTGGAAAACTTTCGTTAATAAAATTGAATTTATAAAATTGTTTTCCACACTGTTCTTTCTTTTTGAGTCTAGAATTTCTACAGACTCCAAAGAGATGTGTGAGATTTGCTAACCACTATTTCAACAAAACTATACACAACCCTACAGTTTGATTTTGTTACACAGAATAATTTTCCGATATCAGAAAAACCAAAGGTGCTTTTTCAAGTGACAAAAGCATCACCTGGACAGCTTAAAGTTTGGACTGATAACACATAGTTCCCTTTTCTCTCCCATTTTGTCTCTTATTTAACAAAAACCAAAAGACAAAATGCAGGAATTTCAGGTAGAGGTTATCTCACTGAAGTGAACACATCCACACTACCTTGTGATACCCGTCATCTTTTTGCATGGTTGAAAAGACTATGGCAACTTTAGAAACCAGACCACAACTAGGGAACAAACATGTTCCTATAGCAAATGGAGAGTATGAAATGTCTTTTCCTTCAAAACGTGAATACAGTCATGGCCAAAATTTCCATCGGCTTTCCTAATACATGTCAGCTTCTAGACTGACAAGGTATTTCTGCAAGGGAAACTTTGATGGATCAAAATTTTGTTCCCATTAGGAAGTCCAAGAGAGATGGAGAGGCAAGCTGAGTAGTTACTCCTGAAATAAATGAAAGTATATTCTTAGAGCAGGCAAGGAATGTTTGTGAAGTACAAAAATGAACAAGACTTGAAGTACTTTTTTTTAAGGCAGAAGATAAAATTAAACAAATTAATATGTTTTAATTATGATTTCATTTAAATTACATGATAGTAATTTTAGAGATAAGTATTCATTTGAATATTCTGAATCTCCCTCCAATCTAATTTCTCATTTTGTTTCTTAAGCAATTTTTTAAAGATACTTAATTTATTCACTGATGATATATATTTTGTTCAATCTCTTACCTAAATGCAGAATTTCTATTTTTAATCTGCTCAGTTCTCAGGAATCATAGTGAAATGGGGAAGAAAACCCCCAGAGTAATTTTGCCTGGTCACTCAACTCAGCCCCACAACCTCAAGCAGAGTTGATTGGGCCAAACACTTATCAATACAAATAAAACACTGCAAGAGACTTGGCAGGCCTTTGCGTGTTGTCTGAACATTTTCCACTAGGCAACGCCAGCTCCACCACCATTTAGCTACTCCTATTCTACTCGCAATCAAAACTTCAACATCTGGAAAAAATAACCATAATTTTTAACATGTTAGTCCTTAGAGGGCTCATGAGAGTAGAAAAAATAAGAATCCTTCCAGGATGTTTAAGTCACTTAGAAAGTTAAATGGTAAAAAAATAGTCTTTCTTACCCCTACATTTGTAATTAAAGAGGGAGGGCAAAAATTAAAATGCACAGGAAGCTGTCTTTTACTGGTATTTACAATGTCTTACAAATCTTATAGATTCTACTGGCCCTTGCCGCTTTAGCAGGGGTATTCTTCTGGTAAACTCTTCAATGCTAGCTTCAGAGTACTGTCATTTTTGTTTGTTAAATCCTCTGAATCGTGATTATAGATCATGGTGGTATCTTTACTAGGAAGCAGCAAGAGGCAGCAGAAAGAACAAAGGCTTTAGGGTCAGACAATCCTAGCTCTGCCACTTACTGGCTTTGTTACCCTGGGCAAATTACTGAACTCTCAGATCCTAGATTCCCTCATTTGTAACAGAGGGCTATTGGGATAGCAATTTTCTTGCAAATTCAAGAAGATTAAATGGAATACTCTACAATCTAGTGTATTACCAAAGATATAATAAATGTTCAATAATTATTGGTTGAAATAAAATTAAGTGAAAAATTTACATGTATCGGACCCTTAAAGCCCCTTGGGAAACAATGAAGAGGACTATGGTATAATGCTCAAGATTAATACACCAAGCATAACAAAGAGAAAGAAATACCCATCAAA
Organism: Pteropus vampyrus; assembly: GCF_000151845.1. NCBI lineage: Eukaryota > Metazoa > Chordata > Mammalia > Chiroptera > Pteropodidae > Pteropus > Pteropus vampyrus. The sequence continues at coordinate 2,414,866 of NW_011888803.1, read as the reverse complement.
ATACTCTAAGAAACTCACTCTAAAGTAGGAGGATGCCAAAAGACTCAGATGCAGCCCTAACTTGATCACTGCTAGAGAGCAATGACTCTGAGTTTGCAGGAGTGAGGCCTGTCTAACATCCTTGAGGTACCTTTTGTGAACACACAATCTCATTCCCCATGAAAGAATATTTCCCAGTTCTAAGAACTAGGCCACTGACACTGCTCCAAGGCTGAAGTGAACACACTGACAGATGGCAGCCTGGGGTCAAGGCAAGAGAAACAGGGTGGCAGCAACAGTAAAAACCACAGTTCACAGCCAGGGGCACTCAGGACGAATAGGTTAAGAGCCAAAGGGACCAGTAATACCACCTGCTGGAATCAGAACACAAACCATCACCATAAGCACCCATGCTCTTGGTTAACTTGGTAACAAGGTCTACAGAAAGAATCTCTATTTTATTCAGGCAATATTTATTCAGTACAGTGTAAAAGACATGGCTTGGGTTCCACTTCTGATATGACTACAGTTTTGTGGAAAGAAAAGAAATTCTATGGAATTTTTGATGAAGACAGATAGCAAAATGGATGTTAATAAACAGATCGGAATGTAAAACAAATGCAGTCCCAGCACTTTCTTTATTATTTTGAAACAAACACTTCATGGATCTGAGCTTCAGATTCCTTGACTGTGAATTGGATACAATTCTATTTTCCCTCAAAGTCCACAAAGTAGTTCTAAGTTTGTAATAAGATCACGTACATTGAAGTTCTTAAAAAGATAGGACACAGTTCTTGCTTTGGGAAATAAAAGCAATCTCCTAGGAAGTAGGATGGAGGAAGTTTCAACATTAGAGATAATTTAAGCTTAAAATCATCCAGTTTAGAACCCTCAAAGACCTTCTCATCTAGTCCAGGATACTAACATATAAATAACTAATATATATTATGCAGTAGATGAATAGACAAAGTGCTACCAAAACACAGTGAATTATGCTTGGGTAGTCATTGAAGAGATGATATATGAGTGAGAAGGAGTTTACCACAAGAAAGAGTGTGGAGGATTTATGTGTGCAGGTAGGAGGGGTAGGACCTTCCAGGTAAAAAGGATCATGTGAGCAAAGGCATAGAGGCGTGAAAGAGCATGATATGTTTGGGGATCAGCAATTATTCTTGTTCAGCCACAGCCTAAGACACATGAGAAAGAGGAGGTAGAGATTGAAAATTTAATATATGATCAGAGTGCAAAGCCATACTAAGGAATTTGACCTTTTTCCATTAGACAACAAGAATATCACTCAAGGTTGTTAAGCAAGGAAAGTGACATAACCGGTTTCCTGTTTCAGATAGCTCATTCCACCGCAGCAGTGAGCAAAACAAATTGGAGACAATTGCAAAGGGCTTTATATTTATTGCCAAATGTATGTCACTTAAGAGCTTTGCTCCAGGAGGCCAGGAAGAGTGCATGTTTCATCCACTACTATATCTCATTGGATACACAGTGCCTAACATAGTGTCATGCTTATGGCAGGGCTTTATACAATCTTGTTAAATTAATTCATTGCTATTTGAATGATTGTGGAGATATTTTACAGATTCACCTCAACCATATTTAACCATTAATGCTGCAATATGTGACCCTATTCTCACATAATTGTATCCTAGTCATCTTTAGTATTCCCAACACCTGGCTCACTCTCTGGTATACAACAGGAATTCAATAAACCCTTGCGAATTGGACTGAACACAAGAGCATTTGCAAGACTTACCTAAAAGGACACAGGGGATGTGAGTACTACTATTGACCTTTAGAAAAATAAAGTATCCAAATTATTACTGGCACATTTCATTTTGACCTGAATTTGTAAAACAGGTAGGTCTAGCCCTGAAAAGTAAAATAGCCACCTTCCAAAAACAGTACAGATGTTTTCACTAGTATGTGCACTATGAAGTACAAAAGTGTAACAAATCAGTTCACTGGACAATGGCAGAAGCATTATTGACCCGATGGACTTCGATTTCAAAGTTCTAATGGAAACATTAAATTTCAAAAGAGAAAATCAGCAAGTTTATAAAAATTATTAGTAATATTAGTTGCCATTTTTGTAAATCTAAAATGGTCTAACAACAATTTCACATAGATTAAGCTGTTTGTTCAGTATAAGTCTATCATGTCTCCTTAAATAACTCTTTCCAACAATGTGTCCAAATTATTTCAAAGAAAAGTAAAAGCAAAATAGACACAGGTCTTTCTTACTGTATATGTCAAACAAAACTGACTATTTTAGGAAGCTTATTACAAATTAAATTCTAAAATTTGTTAGCAATGTTAGGTAGATTAAGATGTCAAGGCAAATTTTATTTACTTTGTGATAAAGATTTTTAAAACATTTTAATAAATTTTTTATATAAGCTAACAATTCTTATAGGTTATATCTACACAGGACTAAATCCAACAGCCAAAAATTTGAAAATGCCATCAAGCCAGTTATTAATCATTGCATCAAATAATGAAACAATATTTTTGCTGAATTAAGTCAAATTTATTTGCATGTGTGGATACAACCACACTGTGGGAGAGATTTGCAAATGATATTAAGACTTTTTACATCCTAAAATGGCGTTCCCCAGAAGGCAATTGACTTGGCAAACAAATGAGATAATTTATAAACAAATAGAGCTTAGCAGTCCAAAAGTTGCTGCTTGAACAAAGAACTCACCAGTAGAAAAAATAAAAACACAATTCCAGGGAAAGAACACTTTGGTTGGTTATGAGAAGTGTTTCCAACAATCAGGAAGAAACATGGTATATATGAGAAAATAAGAGTAAACAAACAGCACACAAGTCCAATGGAACAAAAGGAAAGCTAAAAGGACCCTAGTTGACATATGTCTTCCCCACTGTCTTAGTCTGCTCAGGCTGCTGTAACAAAATATCTTAAACTGGATGGCTTAAACAAGAGACACCTATTTCTAACAGTTCTAGAGCTTGGGAAGTTCAAGATCAAGGTGCCGGTAGATTCGGTGTCTGGTGATGGCCCTTCTCTTGGTTTGTAGATGGCAGCCTTCTAGCTATATCCTCACATGGCCTTACCTCAGTGCCTGAACAGAAAGAAAGACCTCTCTCTCCTCTCCCTCCTCTACCCCACTCCTCTTCCCTCTCCTCTCCACCCTTACCTGCCTTCTCCTCCCCTCTTCATCCTTCCCTTCCCCCTCCTTCCCATCCTCCTTCTTCCTCCTCATACTTTACCAATAAGAAAACTAAAACTTAGTTCCACAACAAAGTATTTTTCATATATTTAAATTTTTATGGTTATATGTCATAATGTATTTTTTCCTCTTTTAATTGAATAGAAAATTGAAAAAAGAAAACTTTTTTACATATATAAAGAGCATTCATCCATAGCAACCTATCGAAGATAAACAGAATTAACATTTCTATGTTTTTCCTTTTGGTTTTTTCCCTATTTATATTCTAAATATAAATATGAGTTCAGATTTTTCTGAATCCAAAGTCAAATAACATTGCAATGGACATGCATAAAACTTTTATTCTTCTCTATTTTTTTTTAATATTACTTCCTTAGGATATATTTATAAGAGAGGCAGAATATAAAGCCAAGAGTGATCCATGAATAAGGAATGGGTCAAAAATATGGTATATGATGTTTATTACCAATTTGTCTTTCAAAAATGTAGGCAATTGCCTCATTCACTCCCTCCCTGATATTATATTATCATTTTTAAAAATTTTTTTAAATAGATAAAAATGAAACCTCATTCTTGTCTTAATTTTCACTTATTTGATTATTAGCTATATCAAAGATTTTTTCACATATCTGTTGGTCATTCATGTTTCTCCTGTTAAGGAGCTTTTTCTATTCATGCCCTTTAACCATCTACTATTGAGATCTCAGAACTTCTATCATTGATTTCTTTGTACCCTGTATATATCCAGACTAATACTATTGTATCATATTTATTATAAATATTTCCCATTTTTATTTTAAATTTTTTATGTTCTTTACACAAAGATATTTTAAGTATTTGTATATTTAAATCTATATAACTTCCAATTTTCTAGCAGAGTATATTTCAAAAAAGAAACTTTACCCTGCCCCCTAGCTCATTTGGGGTAAAAAAATAAAGGCATGCTCTAGACATATGTAATGCGAGATCTTGTTTTCTTTGACTTAGAAAGAGTAATAAATCCTAAGACATGACCTTTTGCAAGATGAGGTTCAAATAGAAAAGTCTGAAGCATGTAATAGAATAACAGCCATCCTCTCAGATCAGTCAGTTAAAGAATCACTCAAAACCAGAAAAAAATGCATGCCTCATACTTTTCAAATCTAAGAATATATCCACTATTTTTTCTGGGAAATCTTGCCCTTTCAAATGACCACAAACCACTTCTAGGCCTTCGTAATAGTAGGGAAATTATGCCAACTAAGCTTTGAAATTCAGGGTACATAAATACAAGATAATAATCACAGTAGAGCAACCACATACCACTATCAATATGCTTACTCAATTGATTACTAGGAAAAAAACAAAGCTAATTTAGAGACAAGGCCATTTTGTTTTTCTATTTGAAATATCTTTCTGCCTTCTCTCCCTATTACCTTTGGTTACTGAAATTATTTAATATCCACTGTGAAATATCATCTCTGCCATGTAGGATGAGGAAGTTGGGGAAAGACACCATCTCCAGCAGGAGCAGTGTCAGGATCCAACCTGGTGAAAAACAATGAAGGTCAAAAACAGGCCAAAAAAAGGCCCATCAGAACTAGTAACGCCACCGACCATGGATAATAAATAAATCAAATAGACATCATTCATCTTTTCAAAATCCAAAGGCCTCTTGTCGGTGCACTCTAGCCTAGTCACCTTTGGGGGATATGATGTATGATGATAAAAAGTCATTTCTATTGCACATTAGAATTTTGGAGGTGTTCAGACATGTATTATCTAACTGAATTCTTGAAACAATTCTAATTGTACAGAATACAGTCTAATGTTCAGTTAGAGGTCAGGAAACAGGCTCAAAGAGGGAAGGTGGCAGAGCTCAAGCTAAAGACCATTTGTTCCTTCATTTGTTCATTCGTTCATTCATTCATTTATAGAGAGGCTGGAATTTTTCAGGATTGATTTTAGTATAGATCTATCATCTTTTAGAAAAAAGACTGGCTGTTGAGGTCAGAGGATCCAGGGTCCTGTGAGAGGAAAGAACATCTGTTTTGTTGATGTAGTCTACCCAGGAAAGTGGCTGCTCTCTTAGGCACAGGGGAGGTTTTTAAAAGTGAACTTTTATCTATTTCATACTGTGCTTCTTCTTTTTGCTCAGCTTGCAGTAGTCCAGAGACTTGTCACACTGGTGAAACCAAGGCAGCCAGCAGTCACGCTGGCAGTAACCTGTCACTTTATACTCTTGTTTCATCTCCTCAGAATTTCTGTAAGTATGTATTAAAATCTCCACTTTACAATGAGAAAATCAGGAGACAAATAGAAAACCAAGGTCTGCTGCATCCTCCCCACTGCTCTGTAGGTCACTAGACCTTGATTTTCTCTCTCCTGCACCACTGCAATAGTTTTATTTGACATTTATTAAAAATATATATTTTTTATATGTAGTGAGCACCAGCAGTGTCCCAGACACTGTGCTAAACATTGGGGATATAATGATGAGCATGACATAGTGCCTGCCACTATAGGGAGAGACACTGCAGAACAGGCAACATGCAGGATGAGAACTATGGCAGGGAGAAGTCCAGGTTCTGCCTGCGCTCACGGCAGATGCACCCAATCCAGCTAAGGGAGGTGGGGAAAGACAGTGGTTCTGGGTCAAGGGAGGCTTGAACCTCCATCATGAGTCCAAGTCAACCAACTTCCTAACAACTCCCTTTGAGAGTCCTTCTGAAAATGGAAATCCAAGCAAATCACTCCTTTTCTCAAAATCCTTCAGTGGCTCCTTATCGCTGACAGAATGAAGGACAGGCCCACAAAGCCCTCCATGTTCTGGCCTCCTTTTTATACAAATATCTACTCCACAGTTGAAGCATCTTGAAGGCAGGGTCTATGTCCAGTCTAGTTCTCTATATCCAGGGCCCAGAACAGGGTTGCTATATAATAGGTGTTTGATGTATTTATTAAAAGAATGAGTATATTCCTGAGGTCTGAATCATTGTCACAAAAGAGAAGGACAATTCTATTTTCCCTTGGTTCTCAGGGTAAAAATGGCCCAAGCCCCATGCAACTGTGGTCAGTGAGGAAAGAAGAGGGGTTTAATACGGAGTGCGGCACATGACTCCCCAAAATGCAACTCTAACACCCACATTTCTTATGGAGAACCCTATGAAGAATTCTCCCTAAGTCTAGACACAGAGGAGTCCTTGATAAGTTTACATGTCGTCTGGGCACAGAATCCAGGGACATTCCTTTGTTGACCTGTCCCTTCCCCCACTGCTTCACATTCCAGCCGTAGGAGTTCCAGTCCAGGCACGGTGCTCTGTGTGTACCAAGCATTTAGAAAATTCTGTCTGTGTGAGTGTTGAACACATTAGACTTCCAACCAGGATAGGACTTATAAAAAAGACAAATTCTCCCATACTAACTTCCAATCAGGATAGGATTTATAAAAGAGACAAATTCTCCCATACTAATTTTCAAGGAGAAAAGAAACATACTTCTAGCAAGAAAATTGGGAAGGTCTCCAGCCAGATTTTTTTTTAACTTTTTACACTCTTCACCACATAACCCCTTTGTTATTTCTATTCTTGTGAGATGGTAGACAGTAAGAGAAGAAAAAGAGGAAAAGAAAAAAGCGGAATCATTGGGCAAACGTGTACTATATAGCTAGGTGGTATTCTGTGCTTTACCCAGTTTAACTCCCCTAAGGATCACTCTTAAGGAAGGTAACAGTATCCTTTCTTACAATTGAGGACATTCAGGTTCAAGACCTTTATGTAGATTAATTGCCCTAGATCAAAGCACAAAGTGCAATGTCAGTAATTTGACTGCTTCCTTCTCTCTCAGTCATCTCGAAAGTGATTGGAACAGGGATTTGAACTCAGGCTTTTCTGACTCCAAAAGCTTAAATACTATGCAATTCTGATGGATCACAGAGGACTGCCTTGGAAAACAATCACCTAAACAATTCTATAAACATCAATATTTTACCAGATACTTTACTTGAAAAGAGATTCCATCATTTTTCTATCTAGAGTTGATGCAATCTTCCAATATTATTTCCATATTATTTCTCTGTCCAATAGCAAAATATATGCCAAAAGAACCAATTTTTTACCAAAAATTTTGAAAATCCCATGACCATCCAAAAAAAAGTTATTGTATTAAATATGCCTTTTAGACAGTATTGGCAAACTCATGTTTTAGCTGAAACCATAACGCAGATAGATCTGTGTGATGAAGTCTCCTAGAACCACTTCTCACTGATAGCAGAGGCTTCTGTAATACATGGCTGGAAAGCACTTTTCCATTATAAAGTACTACATAAGTACTGGCTGACAATTATAGAAAACTATGCCAAACTGCAGTAGGATGGCCCTTATGAATTATATAAGCAAAAGCAGGATGAAGCATAGTCAGCCATACTTTTCTGTATCCTTTACAAACTTCAAGTGGGCTAATAAAAACTGTTAAACATTTTATCAAGAAATTTTTAAACACATACTCTTCTGGGCTCCTTGGTTTTTATAAGAGGTGAGATGAGAGATGTTTTCAGCCTAGAATTTACTGGCAAGAAAGATGAGGTTTTTATGGTACATAAGGCAGCTATAATTTGAGAAAGGTGTTGAGAAAGAAAGTCAAGACACACCATTTGACCCAACTCTTTAAAATTTTCCAGACCTTTTCACATCTGTTAAGCCACTTGCATTCTTTACAAGATCCTAAGAGACCAAGGACTTAGATTTTTCAAGTTCTTCTACTAGACATTCATGGAAAAAAAAAACAACAAAGAGTTCTTTGCCTTTTTTATGAGACTTCGCCATACGCCAAAACAAAACCAGACAGCCCCTCAGAGGAGACATCGGTTTCTCAACATGGCTGCTCTCAGAGAAAGGAAGGCCCTGAGCTCACTGCACTTGGGGACAAAATATAAAACCAGCTGCTCTTCTCAACATTTTTCATAAACATATTTATTAAACCAAGGACTATTTATTAAGCGTCTACTGTACACAAACCGCTGTGTTAATTGCTGAAGATACAGCAGAAAACAGCCTTTATCTAATGACTTGGTATTGTTAGCACCCTCATTTTCTGAATATTTTTAGTAGATCATCCAGAGTCATTAAAGCCTCTGTATCTCAAAGATCCAAATTAACTGAGGCCTTATTGCTACAATATCTTTTCTCCCAGATTCCCATAACGCAGATCTGTCTGCATTATGAAGAGAAGACTACAGTTCAGAGTTAAGTACACAGCCCAAAGTTGTGTAGGGAGTGAGCCCCAAGAGCTGGCGTCCCAGCCCTCACCTGCCTCTTCACCAGCCAAATTCTCTGTTAAGTAAAGCACAGTGATGTCCTAAGGTTCACTTATCCTCTGTGGCGGATCTCCAGGCCATAGGGAGAATCACACTCCACGCCCCAGGCACTGAAGGAATTATGAGTGGAAGGAGACAAAGTGAAGAGCCAAATATGCAGTCCTTTCCCATAAATGAATACATTGCAAATTAAGTTATTCTCAGTTCTAACTACTCGAATGTTCCACAAACACAAATGAGCAACCATTCACATCTGAATTTTCTTTCATTTTTTCAATTCTATGTCTATAGTTCTTTCTGCTCTGTTAGGCCATCCCTCCAGTTCTCTTACATGTTCTGATTTCTACATGCCCAAGCTTGGCTCTCCCCAGTCCCTAATATAAAATGCCTCCCTCTCCAGTTATTTCCTCTAACAGCATTTAATACTATGTCTAATTATATATGTACCTGAGGGTTTAACATCTTTCGCATTAAAATGCAACCTCCACAAAACCAAGGACCGTAGTTCCTTTTTCCTAGCTCCTGACACAGACTAAATATAGTAGGTAGTCAATAAATATTTGTTAAACTACTGAATGAATGAATATATATTACCTGTATTCTGAAACTATAACCAAATATTACCTGCACCCAACTACTTCTTTAACATTGCACCTTATCCCCAAAGGTAAAAATACCCTTTATATTTCCTTTTTTGTCTCTTTTCCATGATTATCACCTTCTAATGTATAAAATTATATTTACTTATTTACTTACTTATTTACTTACTTATTACATTTATCATTTATGATTTGTTACCCTCCACAAAAATGTAAGCCTCACATGGGAAAGGAAGGCAAAGTCCTAGAACTATACATAGCTCACAGTAGATACTCAGTTAGTGTTTGTTAAATGAATGAATAAAAACTCTTAAGCACTCAAGGATGTACTGTTTTTTATTGTAATATGTATTTTTTTAATTGTGATCTGATATATATATACACATATGTCTGCTGAATTTAATTTCTGTAAGCCTCCGTTTCCTCCCTGGCATTAGACTAACTGAACTCTAAGAATAAAAATTCAATGATCAAATAATAGATTCATTTATATGCATATCATTACAATTAATGTAAAAAAGCTAATTAATATTTTAAGAGGTGCTCAACAAAGTCATTAAAGCCTCTGTATATCAAAGATCCAAATTAGCCGAAGTTTTATTGTTCCAATATCTTTTTGCCCAGATTTCTTCAATGAAACTAAAGTTTGAAAGGTATATTGTCATAAATCTCGCATGAGAATATATGCTTTGCTATGTGCCTAGATGTATGAATCAATTCAACAAGTATTTATTGAGAGTGTATTTTATGTTCTGCAACATAGTCATGGTGAGATGTCAGAGCAAAAATGGTATTTTAAAGGAGTATTTACTCTCCTTCACTGAGGATACAGCGCACACTCATAAAACAATCAAAAAATAAAATATCAAGAAATCCTCTTTATCCGAAGCCAAAGGTATAATAACTAAATTAGGTGCTATGAGGGTACAAATGGGCAGAGATCAGTGAAAATCAAAATACTCAGAAGAGATTCCAAAAAGAGTATATGACAAACTTTTTTAAGAGTATTAGATATCAGTCATCTACATGGTAATATGTGTACTGCCTGAAATAATGGAATAGCATTAATAGAAGTTTTAATATTATACAGACAATCATCAGTTTATCAAGAGATCTAACAGCCTCCTATCCTCTTTACATGAGCTTGAACTGTCTTTAACAGTTGTGAACAGTTGAGTAGTTTAGGTGGCTAGGAGTTCTTTAACTTTACTGAAAATCCCACATTTCTGTAAGAGTTCCTATAAGGCACTCTTAAAAGATCATAAATAGGTCAATGGTAATAAAATTGTATCCATCTGTCAAAAGAAATTTCCATTTAATGGGAATATCAAAATGCATCAGCAACAAGGAATCCAAAATGCTTAAGGAAAATCAGCATGGAATGTGTAACCAAACTATCCCAGTGGTTGAGAAAGCCAACAGCATGTTACATTGGCTCAACCCTCACCACTTGATATGTACACACAAACATCTAGACAGTTACACAAGAGAGACAAAGGGATCATTTCTGTCTCAGGGACATAACCAGACCAACAAGATTGCATCACAAAGTCACACAATAGCAGATCTAGGCCATGAGCTGTTTTAGCAACTCAGAGGACTTATACATTAGTCTTAGTCAATACTATCGTCCTCAGCAAAGAAATTAATGCAATCATGATTCTAATGTAAGTTGGCAAATACAAGTCACTGTCTTCAAGTTTATTTACTTAAAGAAATTTTATATTGTAATATCCCAATACAAATTTTCCACATTACGACTGAGTTTTAGTGTTAAAGTTTTCTTTCTCCTCTTTTGCTTTCTCGTAACTTTTCTGTACTGTAGTGAGACGGGGAGAAGACTCATGATGGGAAGTGATGAATAACTGTGTCCCACTCCCTAACCTCGACCTCCTCCCAGCCACCGATGTGGTCAGTCTGATGAGAAACTCATCATTTGACCATCTCAGCACCCATTTGTAGCAACTGTAACTTTTACATTGAAGTTTAAGGGAATTCTGTAACAAATCAACCAGTACATCAACATACAGTACCAGAAATGCTGGCAAGTATGACAAGGCAGCCAAGGAATCAGGTAGTTGAATGAAAAAGATTTTCTGAAAAACTGTGGATCACTAAAATATATTATCAGTTTACTAACAAAAATGTAATGACATATAATTTATATTGTATTTAAGTATTCAGACTGTTGAAAGAACTAAGGAAAACGATGTACTTAAAGAGATTTTTTGATAATTCTATATTTAATCAAATAATAAAGATTATTTTCTATAAATATAAAAATAATAAAAGATTCTTAACTATTTCCTCTTGCTTTGTTTTAATTGAAGTTTCCTTCAAAACTAAAGTCTAACTCCTCTCTATTTCACTAGTGAATTTCCAGGAATCTTAATGTATTTTGAATTTTAATTCTACGGTATTCCTTAAGTCCTATCTTAAGAAAGTCTTTTATTTCTTGAATGTTTCTCCTATTTTTTTCAGACATCTCTCCAATCTGTAAAAACCACAAAATTTCTAAACTAAATCAATCTCTGAAAGAGCTGACCCTTCCTTTCTTTAGAAATGCATTCAAATAATATACCTGAGCTTATTAATTATAGTAATCTTATTTAAAGAGTAAGTTCTGTTTAATCTCCACTCCTTCACTGGACAATCTTACCCGATCTTTTTTCATTCATTTATTCAGTCATTAAAAACCAGGAGACATAAAGATAAGTAAAAACCATGTTCTTACTTACAGACAAGTAAGCAAATAATTGGAACAATAAAAGAACAGGTATTATACTAGATGTTTCTAAAGACTACAAGACAGGAAAGAAAACACCACAGAAGTGGGTATCCTTTATTCTGGAATGAGACTGGGGGGAAAGAGTAAGGAAAGACCACCTAGAGATAATGTGAAGACTTACCCAAAGAAGAAGACTAACTTCATATCTATTACTATTCACCAGGAGACTAAAAGGGAAGAGAAGAGACAAGATAAGCAAAAGCATGGCTCTAGTTATCATCGGTGAGTTAAAATAGCACCATATATGGAATTGATAGCTATACTGTTGCTGACAATGTTGTTCTTTCCATCAGCACTCAATGACTTGATGTCCCTCAGTATAAAATCCTTTAAGACATGCTTTGCTAGCATGTCTTTCATCCATAAATTCAAGTAAAAACTGGCAGTGGTATTTTGGAAGTCCCATTACATTTTAAAATACACATATCCTATGATTCAGTCATCACTTTTCAAGGAATCCATCTTTCATAAAGTGTTGAAAAAACATAGATAAACAAAAATATGTGCTGTATTGCACATGTACGAATATAAAATTCTCAGTATGTCTGATTTTAACTCAAAGATGAACTGTAAGTGATATCATAAATCTTCCCTCTTTGCTCTATGTACCCAAACCAAGAGCTCTCTCAGACAGCTATAGACAGTTTTGTGGCCCCACCACATACAATGTAAAAAAGAAAAATAGAATCTGAATGGGAGACTAATTTATCCAGTGAAAGAAAAACAAAAACATCATTATCCTGTGATTTCAAAACTTATTAAAGAGCTACAATAATCAAAACAGCTAACATACAGGCAAATGGAGATATATATATATATATATATATATAAAATAGAATTGAGTCCAGAAAGAAACTTTGAAATTGTCAATTGAATTTTTATTTTATTTTATTTTATTTATTGTGGTAAGAACATTTAACATGAGATTGACCCTGTTAAATTTAAGTTTACAATTCAGTACTATTAACTATAAAAACAATGTTGTACTATAGATCTCTAGAATTTATTCATCTTGCATAACTGAAATTTTTACCTATTGATTAGCAACTCCCCATTTCCCTCTCCCCCTCGCCCTGTCAACCACTATTCTACTACACACGTCTATGAATTTGACTATTTTAGATACCTTATATAAGTGGAATCACGTAGTATTTGTTTGTAGTCCAACTTGGGTATTTTTGGTTTTGTTATCAATGCTTTTGCTGTCATATCCATGAAATCATCACAAAGAGCAATGCCATGAACATTTTCCCCTGTTTTCTTCTGGGACACTAGACCCTTATCAGATATATGATTTACACATATTTTCTCATATTTTATAGGTTGTTTTTTACTTTCTTGGTAGTGTCCTTTGCTTAACCAAAGTTTCTAAATTTTAATTAAGTCTAACTTATCTATTTTTCCTTGTGTTTGGTGTCATATCTCAGAAACCACTGCTAAATTCAAGGAAATAAAAAATTATGTTTTTTTAAAGAGTTTTATAGTTTTAGCTCCTTTATTTAGGTCTCTGATCTATTTTGAGTTAGTTTTTGTATATGGTATGAAGAAGAGGCCAAACTCCATTCATTTGAATGTAGTGATCTCAGCATCATTTACTGAAAAGACTATTCTTTGTCCATTGGATGGTCTTGGCAATCATGTCAAAAATCAATTGATTAGACAAAGTACTCAGGCAAAAAAGAAGAGGTAAAAGGCATCAAAATCAGATGTGAAATTGTCTCTGTCTGCAGATGACAAGATCTTATGTATAGAAAACTCTAAACTACACACACACACACACACACACACACACACACATACACATCTGTTAGAGCTGATCGATTAATTCAACAGAGTTTCAGGGCACAAAATTAACATACACAAATCAGTTATATTTCTATACGCTAACAGTGAATTATCTGAAGAGTAGGAAAATAATTGCATTTACAATAACATCAAAAATAATAAAATACTTAGGGATGAACTTAACTAAGGGAGTACACTGAAAACTACAAAACATTGATGAAAGAAATTAAAGAAGACATGAACAAATGGAAAGACATCTCAAGTTCATGAATTGGAAGAATTAATATTAAAATGCCCCTACCATAGTAAGTAAAAGTAAGATACAGGCATTAAGGCAAACATATAGACAAATGGAACAGAACAGAGAGCCCAGAAATCAATCCATGCTTATAAGGACAACTGATCTTCAACAAAGATGGCATGAATACACAGTGGGGGAAGGATAGTCTCTTCAAGAAATGGTGCCGGGAAATCTGGATATCCACATGCAAAAGAAAAAAAAGAAAAAAAGAATAAGAAAAAAATTAGGCCTCCATCTAACAGCATACATGAAAATCAACTAAAAATGAAGACTTATACATAGATGTGGAACTGTAAAATTCCTAGAAGAAAACATAGGGGAAAGTGTTCATGGCGTTCATCTTTATGATGATTTCATGGATATGACAGCAAAAGCATCGGCAACAAAACCAAAAATACCCAAGCTGGACTATAAACAAATACTATGTAATTTCACTTATTAAAGGTATCTAAAATAGTCAAAAACAAAAAGGGAAACAACTTAATTTTTTAAAAATTAGATAAAGGACTTGAATAGACATTTCTCCAAAGAAGATATAAAATTGGCAAACAAGCACATGAAAATAGTCATTAGGAAAATGCAAATCAAAATCACACAAGATACCACTTCACACCCACTAGGATGGCTATAATCAAATAAATGGAAAATAACAAGTGTTGGAGGAGGTAAAGAAATTGGAGATGGGAATGTAAAATGGTGCAGCTGCTATGGAAAACAATTGGTGGTTCCCCAATAAATTAAACAGAGACTTGCCGTACAACCCAGCAAACCCAGTCTTGAGTCTATAACCAAAAGAACTGAAAAAAGTGTTCAAACAAACACTTGTACACAAACGTTCACAGCAGAACTATTCACAACACAAATTTATCTCAACTGATTAATGAATAAACAAAATGTGGTATGTTCATACATGGGACTATAATTATTCAGCCATAGAAAGGAATGAAGTACTGGCATATGTTACAATGTGGATGAAACTTGAAAATATTATGCTATGTGAAAGCTAAGTAAAGCCAGACACAAAAAGCTACATAGTATATGATTTCACTTATATGAAATATCCAGAACAGGCAAGTCTGTAAAGACAGAAAGAAGATTCATATTCTCCAAGGTCCAGGAAGACCGTAGAAGGGACAGTGACTGCTTAACAAGATTTTCTTCTGGAGCAATGAAAATCTTATAGAACTCCATAATGGTGTATCGTTGCACAGTGTAAATGTATTAAATGTCATTGAATTATATGCTGTAAAATGGTTAAAATTATCAATTTTAAGTTAAATATATTTTACCACAATATAAAATAAAGCTGAAAAAACATTATTATCAATTTATTGCAGATCACATAGAAGAAATAAGGAATTTATTAAATGAAAAATTATTTAGTGGGTGAGTGTGCATCTTACACTGAAAAACTGAGGAGTCCATTCTTTTCATATGTGTATAACAGAATTTTCATTATTTAGATGTCCGTAGAATACAGAATAAAGGCAATTGCAAGCCAAAGGGAAAAGATGAAGGAAAAAGGTATTAAGTCATGCCAGTGTGTGTTGTCCTGATAAACCAATCATGTGTTAGAGCATTTATCTAAAACAAGTATTCTTTAAATCACAGACAAGAACTTTTAATTTCACTTTGTGCATACATTTTTCCAAATGTAAACTGGTTTGCAGAATTGGAAGTCCTCAAGAAGCTGTTGCTACTTCCCAAATGTCAGTAAAAGGGAAATAATTTCCTCTTCCTCTATCAATCTATGGCATCATGCTATAGCAAAACAAACAATATGGTTTAGCATTCTCACTGTACAGCCCACCAGCTATATAACCTCCTGAAGAAGTTCAAGGTGGCTTCCACCACTCTTACTCTCAAACAAAGAATACTGACCATAATTCCTCAAGGTTGGACATGAGCCCTCTGTAGTAGGTGGCAAGAGTTTTTAGTGAGAGGAGTAATACGATTGTCTTTCACAGCTTCTGCCTCCTCTATCTACTTACTGTGTGACTTTGAGCAAATCATTTAACCTCTCTGAACCTTCATTTCCTTGTCCATAAAATGGGTATAATAGAATCTACACTATACTATTACTATCATAAGTATAAATGACTTAATACACATAAAACACAGGACAGTTTGACATAAAAATATTAGCTAACAATATTATTGTTGTTATTTAGTCTTGCCTCAGACCCATAGAATTAGGCAGATAATATAGAATTAAGAAGGCTAGTAGAAACTATGATGGAAACCTAGAGCATGAGGACTTGGAATAAGTGGCCCAGGTCAGCTCTGCTTTAGCCTGTAGGGGAAAAAGGTAAAGTTATGCTTTAGTTTTCCACACTATCTACACAAGAGGAAAAGAGTTAATGTATTTAGGGCCAAAACCATAGTCATACATAAAAACCTTGCACTTGCTGGACCTGCTTTCCCATCCTGAGCAACCTGACATAGCACAAGGCTGGAGAGCTGAGATTAGGGTTCTCAAATCTCTCCTTTTACTCTACACCTAGAAAGCCCCACTCTAGCAAGAGAAAAAGCAGTTAGTTACCTACCAGGGAGTTCCCATTAGACTGTCAGCTGATTTCTCAAAAGAAACTTTGCAGGCCAGAAGGGATTAGCACCAAATATTCAAAATGATGAAAAGCAAGGACCAACAACCAATATAATTCTACTTAGGAAAGCTATTGTTTAGAATCAAAGGACAGATAAAAAGCTTCCCAGAGCAAAAAAAAAAAAAAAAAAAAAGCTAAAGGAGTTCAACACCAAGCAAGTATTACAAAAAATGCTAGAGACAATTCTTTAAGAAGAAAAAAAGGTCAAGAATATGAATAATAAAATGGCAATAACCACAGCAATTACTTTCAATGTAAATGGATTCAATACTCCAATCAAAAGACATTGGGTGATGAATGGATAAGAAAACAAGGCCTTCACATATGTCACCTATAAGAGACTCACTTCAGATCAAAAGACACACACAGACTGAAAAGGAAAGGAGTGAAAAAACATTTCATGAAAATAGACAAAAAACAAAAAAAAAGCTGAGGTAGCAATACTTCTATCAGACAAAACAAACTCTAAAACAAAGGCTATAACAAGATACAAAAAAGGATCTGGTAATCCCACTTCTGGATATTTATCCGTAGAAACCCAAAACACTAATTTGAAAAGACATATGCATCCACACATGCATTGCAGCATTATTTACAGTAGCCAAACATGGAAGCAACCTCAGTGTCCATCAGTAGATGACTGGATAGAGAAGTGGTACATATATGTAGTGGGTGTTACTTAGTCATAAAAAAAAGAATGAAATCTTGCCAGCTGCAACAATATGGATAGACCTGAAGGGTATTGTGCTGAGTGAAATAAGTCAGACAAAGAAAGACAAATGCCATTTGATTTCACTTACATGTGGAAGCTAAAAAAAAACAAAATAAATAAACAAAACAAAATCAAACTAATAGATACAGAGAACATTTTGAGGATTACTAGATGGGAGGGGATGGGGTGTCAGTGAAAAAGAGGGGAGGGATTAAGAAATACAAATCGGTAGTTACAAAATAGTCATGGAGATGTAAAGTACAGCATAGGGAATATAGTCAATAATATTGCGATAACTATATATGGTGTCAGATGGGTACTAGATTTACCAGGGTTGATCACTTCATAAGTTATAGAAATGTCTGATCACTATGTTGTACACCTGAAGCTTAGAATAGTGAAACAAGTAGAGATTACAACATCAGACTGAGAAACTTTTAGTTCAAATCTCATCTGTTCCTTAGTAGCTATCATGTAGGAGTGGTTTTTATAACATCTCTAATTCTAATCCTTTCCGTAAAAAGTAAAGATAACAAGAATTGCTTGGCAAAGTTTATATAAAAATTCTAGGAAATGTACATAAAGCACCTGGTGGATGTTTAATATATTTTAGCACCTATTATTGATAACAAATGGTGTACTTATTTTCCTTACTATTGATACTGGATTAACTGTATGTGTAGGATCTTGCACTTTTTTCCTATATAAAGCTAAATATATTTGACATATTTAGATACATTAGAAAGCTGTAGGGTTGTATAAGTATAATTTTGTGAAAGGTATTTCCATTATGATTAGACAGTAAGGAAAACAAGGTGTGTGGCAATGTTTTTAGTTTGAATACATAACAAAAGAGCTAAAGCAAGTGGGTAAAGATATGATGTGGCAAAACTCTGAATCTTGAAAGCTGAATTATGGGATCAGGCTACAAGACATTAAATTGAGAACAATGTGCTTTTTATACAAAGTACTAGTGAGAGAAAAAATAGTAAATTTGCAATGGTTAAAAAATTTCTCTATTGTCAAAATTACTCATGCAGGAGACAAGCTAAAAATTTAATATGAAGATCTATTGCTAGATGATTTTGCTGGTTATTAATTTTTTAAAAAACAACGAAAGCTTTTAGAAAGCAATCTACCATAAATCATTCCCCTATTTACTGGCTTCAGTGTAAATTTATTGTGCTTTAAGTTTGTATAATCACACCCACTCATGGTAAAGTTTGTAACTGAAAATTGAATGGAGTCCTTAAGCCAAGTTAAGTGGCAGTGTTAGCTGACTCAGAACCCTGCATTTAACTATCAAATGCATGGTTCTTACATTTAAAC
>NW_011888803.1:2379964-2395835 GCF_000151845.1 Pteropus vampyrus | reverse complement strand
TTTAAAAAACAACGAAAGCTTTTAGAAAGCAATCTACCATATATCATTCCCCTATTTATTGGCTTCAGTGTAAATTTATTGTGCTTTAAGTTTGTATAATCACACCCACTCATGGTAAAGTTTGTAACTGAAAATTGAATGGAGTCCTTAAGCCAAGTGAAGTGGCAGTGTTAGCTGACTCAGAACCCTGCATTTAACTACCAAATGCATGGTTCTTACATTTAAACAGCCTTCACACAAGGCTTCATCCTTAGGTAACCTGGACAAGGAGATGGTCACAGTGATGAACTTTCATACGTGGTGAATCAATATTTCTTCACCGAGTTTTGCAGCTCATCCAGGGTATGCCTATGATAAGGTGTTCTTTCTGGTGGAGGAAAATTTCTGAAGCTGCTAATACAGGAACAATTTCATCAACATTTAAATTTTATGGTTGCTAAACAATGTTTCAGATATGCTAATGGCAGATTTAAGTCATAATTCCTTGCTTACCCAGGAAACACCAAACATGTGAAGTGAAGATGTAGAATGGTACCTCTCTGAGGGGTCAAACAAGTCCCATAAGTCTCAGTGATCAATGAAATAACAATGGAAGATATTGGGAAGCGTATGATGGATTTGAATATTTGGGACACATTTGGGAGTCATTTGTTTGGCTAGTTATTCAAAAATTTCCACATTTAAAGATAATCTACACAGAGTGAAAAGTGAAGAGTTAAAGGATTCTGAGCCATGAGCTCAGGGTATTTCAATATTTAGAGGAAAGTTTAGAATTAGAAACTAGAAAAAGAACCAAGATAAAACCTGCATTTCCCATGATTCCACTTACCATGGACTGAATTGGGTCTGTCCAAAAGTCATATGCTAAAGCCCTAATCTTCAATGTGACGGCATTTGTAGATGAGGCCTCTTGGGAGGTAATTAAGTTTAGATGAGGTCATAAGGGTGGGTCTTCATCATAGCATTAGTGCCCTTATAAGAAGAGACACCAGAGAGCATGTTCTCTTTCTCTTTTTCTCCACCATGTGAAGACATAGTGAAAAGGCAGCCAATCTACAAGCCAGGAAAAGAGCTCTCACCAGAACCCAATCACACTGGCACTCTGATCTCAGACTGCCAGCTTTAAGAATTGTGAGAAAATATATGTCTGTTGTATAAGCTGCCCAGTTTATGGCATTTCGTTACGGCAACTTGAGCTCACTTACACAATACTTTTCCAAAAGATGCTCCAGTTTTTGGTTCCTCCCTCCAAAAACAGAGGCTTGTTTCACCTACTATTTCTGGCACAGCTTCAAAGGTGGCCTCTTCTTTCTCCACCAACCAGAATGCTGAGGCTCATCCTCTAAGACCTTTTTCCTGTCTTTCCTACCTGAAGACCTCTTTACTTTTTCTTCTTTCTTTACTTTGGGGTCATATTTTCTACTTCTGAAAATGATAGCAACCTACCTGGTAAATGTATCTTCTCAAAATAATTAACAACCAATAATAAGTCTCCTGTTTCCAAGAACTTTTTTTTAACCATGATCCATCACCATGACTTTATCCAAGAGGAAACTCTAATTGTGGCTATTTCAGGTATTGTGACAGCTTATCTGGGAAGACATGATTGGGTAATAATACAGGTAAATGTATTATCAAGTTATGCTTCATCTTTGCACAAAGCCGACCATAGTGGTACTGATACTTCTAGATCAGAAATTTAGTGCTGAATTTTTTCCTCCTTTGAGTTTTTAATCACCTGTAAGAAAGATCCTGTTAGGCTTATAAGAAGTCAAGAAATTGATTAATTTATTCAATATACTTTTCTTGCATGTATCTATACATACATTATAGTTACAAAATAATTACATTTTTTAGCACTTAGCTGAAAGAGAACTTTCGCAATCATTAATCCTTTTAAGCCTCACAATCATTAAAATTTTATAAGAGATAATGCTGTAACTATTATGAACCTCATCAGAAAGTTCTCAACCAGAAATAAGGAATTAAACAAGGGAACGGATAAAACTAAGTGGAGCTATAGAGAGTATCATTCTGGCTCATAGTGAACACTCAAATACATGTTGAAATAATAAATTAATACTCTCAAATCCTACTGGGGCCTAACAACAATACAGACATTCACCTAAGGAAGAGACTGGCCACAAATAGATAACAGAAATTAGAAATTTGTGACTAAGTGAAAACCAGGTACTAGACCAGAAGATCATCTGAAACATGACCACTCATGATAAAGGTTAGGTAGGAAGGCTGAAGTACAAAACTCATTCAAGTGCCCCCTGTACCAAGATTCCCCCAACCCAGACACTAGTCACAGAAACCATAAAGCATATTGTCAAACTATTCTTAAAAATTGAGAGAGAGCTCCAAACCAAAATCTAGGATTACTTCTTACCGGCTAGGCTTGTGGTTTTAGCGGACTGAGCTAGCAGATAGCAGATTACTAGTGGCAGCTGGGCCATACTAGAGACAGCAGAGATTGACAAGCATGTTATTACCCTTATTTTTCAGAAGATGAAGCTAAGGCTTAGTGAAGTTAACTGACTTGCATAAGACCACAAAGCCAGGAAATGACGGGGGAAAAATGCAACCTAAAACTGTAATATTCAAATCCTAGATTTGTTCAGCACAGTGAAGTCTGCCAGTTACTTGCAGCTAATCTGTCTATTCTTTTTGTTTACAGACATTATTTCAAACCCTATTCGTCCTTGCTACTCACAGTGTAGCCCATGGAGCCGCAGAAGCATCAGTCTGGAAACTTGTTAAAAATGCAGAATCTCAAACTCTCGTCCAGAACTACTGAATCAGAACCTGATTTTAACAAGATTCCCATGTACATTTTAACAAGATTTGCATGTACATTAAAGTTTGAGAAGCATTGCTCTATACCATGCTGCCTCTCTTTTTTTCACACAAGTTTTGTTTTGTTTTGTTTTGTTTCTTCTGAAGGAATAACACATAGCTTTTAAATCAACAGCAAAAATACTTTGCATTGTGTAGGGAAAAGAGAAGTTCAGAGGAGGCAAAGAACTTCCAGCTGAAGAGATTTAGAGATAGTGCATTCAACCCAATCTTTGAAGAAAGGGTAGGAAATGTACACAGTAACAGGACAGGAGGGTGTGCCTTGCACAAGGAACAGGTTAATGAAAACACCGGAGGGACAGTGCAGAACAGGTAGGAAAATGATAGTCGATTCTGGCTGGCTGGAGCACAGGGTTTGAAGAGCAATGAAAATATGAGCTTGAAAGAAAAATTAGGGACAGGACAGGGAATATATTGGGTGATAGGAAGTAGGACTTTACTGTGAAGGAGTGCCCTAGAATTGAAGGGTTTTGAGCAGAGAACTGACAGGCTCAAAATTAACCTTTAAGAAGGCTAATTTGTGGTAGGTTGTAGAAATAGAGGTGGAAGCCAAAAAGAAAACTAGAACTCTAATGGTGGATGAAAGATAGTAAGAGACAAAACCGGGAGTGGGGAGCAGTAGGAATAAAGACAAGATGGAAGGTTTAAGAGACGTGGCATGGTAACCTTCAAGCCAATGCCACTAACAGGACAGAGCTCTTCAGATTGCATACCTCTTCTAGCACTTGCTTATTAACACGACAACGCTGTATGTAGGAAAAGCTTAACAGTACTTCTGTCATTAAAACATAAACATTTAAAACCCAACAGAGCCCCTACAGTGTCTGACCCATTGTAAATGCCCCCAAATTTGTGTCGAATATTACTGAATATCACGCAACGTCATATGAACCCTGAGAGCTGAGATATAAAAAATGTATTCTCAACCTGGTGATTGTCACTTTTGGTAGAGTTCTCTCCCTTCATAGATTTCTTCAGTCAAAATGGCATTTAACTCAAAAGAAACAGAGAAATATAAAGGTACATTGAAAGTTGTCCAATTTAAATGAATGACTACTGCAGCAAAGTAGAAGCTCTTACAGATGTTTGACTGTCCTTAATGAACTACTAAAGTTTAATTTTCTAAACTTAACAACATTGAAGACTAGCCTGAATTCAGTATGACCCCCGCCAAGGTGCAGCCATGCTCACTGTCTCTCAGACAAATACCATATTAACTGCAATTACTGCTCCTTAAAATATCTACCTCCCCTTCTTTCTCTCACTAACCAAAATATCTCCAGACATTGCAAATGTCCCGTGGGGGGAAAAATCACCCATGATCGAAAATCACTGCTCCAGAGCACAGAAAACTGCAGACACATGATTCACACCGAGTAATGTCATGAATGCAAGAGAGACCTGGGGATTTCATGGAAGTCTGAGACCCCTGATGTGCATTTCTTTGTGTTTGTCATTTGGAGCAGCTTAACTTAATCAAACCACAGGCCTACTAAATTTACTCTCCCGTTGATAATTTCCACTCTAATGTGTTTTCCTATGTCCCACAGAATCATCCAGGATTCCAAGTTATCTGGGAAAATATTCACTTTGCATTAGAAAGAGGTATTTAAGTTCCATGCCATGAGAACATAGAGTATCTAACTAAGGTATCTTTATAAGAAGGCTGCACATATATAATCAATTATAATTTTCTTGAATGATAACTCTGGAGTGCTTAGTAAAAACAATAATAGAGGACTACACCCAACATAGCAGGAATTACAGTTACCACAGGGCTGGAGAACTTGAAAAGAACTCAGCAAAGTACTGTAAATATGTCTTTTCATCGGATTTGATTCACATAGCCTCAAACCTCAGGAGTTTCATCCAAAGCTCTCAGAAGCCAAACCACACAAGTGAAAACATTGAACTTCAGAAGTAAAACAAAACCCAGAGGAGTTTTGCCAGCTCAGACCAGAGAGCCACTTACAAAGATGGCCAGATTAGCAGGAAAGTTAGCATGGAAATGGGGTTTTCAGCATTTCTCCTTTTGCCGGCACTGGTTATTGGTCTTGCCAAGTCTTCAGTCATACATTCAAGCCCTAGAAACCTTAGAATCCTTGGGGATTCTAGAGTGCCATTCATACATTGTTTTTCTGTTATTGTGGGCCACAGAGTAAATACTGCAGCAAATCTTTCACAGTTATCTTAATGGCGATAGACTTTAGAGTTTGAAAGGGACAGCTATAGATAATTTTTCTCTTAAAAATTGAGTTATACTATTATAATCTGTTTCTCATTATATTTGGGCTATTCAAATTATGCATTGCCATAAAATCTCAGAAAGAGCTACAAATAAAATAACAAGAGTTAAAAAAGCATAATGGAGTTTCATACTCCCAAACTATTTGTGGAAGGCAGATGCAAAAACATACAGGTCTTATATGTCTCCCTCTGGATCCAGGTCTATATGATTATTCCAGTAGAAGTTCTTCTATCCTATATGAAGGGTCACACATGACAGATACTCAGAAAATAGACAACAAGAGCATGTAAATGAACATTTGAATGCATGGACTAGGTAGATAAACAAATAATTAGAATAACCTCTTCTTGTGTGGCCATGATCATACAAAGGGTGAGGAATGAAGACATCACCACTTCAATTTCCATCAGGAAAAAAAATTATGAGATATTAGTAACCGTTTCAACAAAATGTCTCCATTGTAGGTTTCCTGTTTATTCACTTGAGAAACATTTCTCAAATACCTACTCTGTGTAAGACATGCTTCCTAACTTCAGTGAGTTTATGGTATAAAGGAGAAATAATAGATTCATGACAATTATCTAGCAGATAAGGTATAAGAATATAAAGCACATAGGAGAGGTTAGACTGCTGTGGGAATTTAGAAGAAAGAAAGGTTGATTCCTGCTGTTGGAATCAGACCAGACTCCATGAAAAGATAATGTTTGATCTAGAACTTCAAGGCCTAACTCTAAGGCATTCCTAAAGGAAGCTTTCACAATTCTTATTGTCAAAATACTTCCCAGAAGCACTTTTGCCAAAGTCTATTGCAGCTTTGTCATTAGTAAATATCTGTCTGTCCTCCCACTAGAGTACGGCTCCTTAGGGCTAGAGTGTGTCACTGTGATATTTCTATTCCTCCTGTTGTTGCCCAGAACAATACCTTAAGTACCACAGCTACTTAGCAAACATTGCAGATCTGATCTGACCTGGAAAATGAGATGTTCTGTTGAATATTGCTATTATCTGTATGATTCCCTGGAGTGGGAGCTTGCCATCCCCTGCTTTTTCCCTGACCTTGGAGTTTTCACGGTCTCTCATGAGCAATTAAGAACACAATCCCCAACAACTAAATTTAGAAGGGACCATGGTTGCCTTGCACCTGTAATACTCCCTAAAACTTACTTGACTTCTCTTCTCTCCTTAACTCACATCGCTACAGGGGAGATAGAATGGCTTATCAAACTAATGAATTGGGAAATAACTGAACATGCTCCCCATTTTTTCCTTTGGAGAGCTAGCTGTCGCCACAGATCTGTTCCCACATGAGGAAGCCTACCTAGCACTGGATGGGAATGGTTGGGTAGCAAAATCTAACTAATCCCAGGATTAGATTTACAAATAATTTGTCTCAGAAGCTACTTCTTCCAATTTTATTATTGATAAAGATCATCCTTTGTATTCAATCCATCTATTCTTAGTAAAATATAACCAACTACATGACCAGGAATTGGTGTCTGTTTTGTTCAATGATTATATCCCAGCTTCTAGAACAGTGCCTGGCTCATAATAGGCAGTCAATAAATATTTGATCATTTGTTGAATTCATTTGTTCAAAACTTGGTCAAGAGAGGGAGTACTATTTATTAGTTCCCATCAGAGGTTCCAAAACTACCTCAGATATTTAATAAATGTGTGCTAAGTGAATGAACGAGTGATTCTCTCACCAATCATGACTTCTATGAATTTGCAAAAATCTTAACCTGCTCATTAGATTTAAAAAGATATGGTTTAAGATATGAATTTTTCCAACATCCTAACATAGTAATTTTATTTAGCCAAAGAGAATCTTGAATTTTGCCTGTAACATCAAGTTACATAGAAAGTATCCAGTGTTTAGTCTAATTAGCATTCAGCCCAGCTCCAGCCTTTGACCTGTGAAATAAATTTAACATATTCAGCCAATAAAGTGTAACCACAAGTACTGCCAGACTGCAAGCTGTTCAGAGAAAAATAATATGAGTGTGTTTTTAACTAATAGAAATCTTAACTCTATTATGAGATTCTAATCTAAGAGATTCCACTTTGAACATAAGTAGAAAGAAGATCGGAACAGGTACTTCTAGAACCTGACCTTCAGCAGCTAATAATGTGAAATAAACTTGTTATCTTGGTATCTTTTTACTACTGTGATATTTGCTACTTAAGAAAAGAATGACAAAAATCAAGACAGAAAGAAAATTACTTTTTTTCCCTTTGGAAATGAATCATGAGGCTATTTTGCTAAATTAAGACCAAAGTAAATATCCAAAAGCAAATGTTAACATCAATGAAAAGTTTTAAGATAATTATTCAAAGTTTTAAAGTGTTTTTTACACTTAAGACTGATTTAAAATCAACCTAATTTTATGTTTAGACTAATTTAAGATCCCCATGTAGGCAAGAGTTCTGATGCAATTGATCAAAACTCCATAAGGTCTTGATAAACTTAAAACTGGATCTCCAAGATGCAAATAAATAGCTGAAAATATGTTTAATGTATCTAGGTATACGATATAATTAAGTTATCTAATAAAATAAATGATTCCAAGAAATGCTTTTAGGCTCAAGATGCTGAAATGTTTCCATTTCTTTTTGTTGTTGTTGTTGTTTTCCTGTGATAAAGCTTTTTAAATCAATCATTTGTCTTCTCAGTATGTTATTTGAGAGCCAAATTAAGTAGCTAAACATTTTCACCACATCTATAATTCTATTTAAATTACAGAGAAATAGTAAAGAGACAACTATCCAAATGGGAAAATATATTTGCAAGCAACACCTCTAATTAGGGCTTAATATCCAAAATATACAACTCATACAACTCAATAACAACAACAAAAATCCAATTAAAAAATGAGCAGAGGACCTGAACAGACACTTCTCCCTAGAGGATATACAAATGGTCAACAAATATTTGAAAAGAGGCTCAACATCACTACCTATTAGGGAAATGCAAATCAAAACCACAATGAGATACCATCTCACACCAGTTAGAATAGCTATAATCAACAGGGCAAGTATAACAAATGTTGGAGAAGATGTGGAGAAAAAGGAACCCTCCTACATTGCTGGTGGGACTGCAAATTGGTTCAGCCACTATGGAAAACAGTATAGAGGTTCCTCAAAAAACTAAGAATTGACCTACCATATGATCCAGCAATCCCACTACTGAGTATTTACCTGAAAGACTTGAAAACCCATATCCAAAAAGGTATTTGCACAGCATTATTCACAGTGACCAGGACATGGAAGCAACCGAAGTGTCCTACAATAGATGATTGGCTAAAGAAGCTGTGGTACATATATACAATGGAATATTACTCGATCTTAAGAAGAGATGAAATACTGCCATTTGCAACAACACGGATGGACCGCGAGATAATCATGCTAAGCGAAATAAGCCAGACTGAAAAAGTAGAAAATCACATGATATCACTTATATGTGGAATATAAACCTAAAAGCAACAAATGAACAGGACAAACAGAGACTCATGGACATGAACAGCAGACTAGTGGGTACCAGAGGGGAGGGATTGGGTGAAAGGGGTCACATACGTGGTGACAGAAAGAAATCTATGGATGGTGAACATACAATGCAAAATATATATGACTTATTGTTGAATTGCAAAAAAAAAACTCTAACTGAAAAGTAAATAAATAAATAAATAATAAATTACAGAGAAGTAAATATAAGGAAAGAAGATAAAAGAAAGGGGGAAAAACAGAGTTGGTTGTATGAACTAAAATAATACAGAAAAAAAAATCGGTCTTAGAAATGAGCACAGAGCAAGCAATAAATAGGATGGAACAAAATTAGAATCAAGAGTTAGCAAAGATGAAAGCATAGAAAGACAGAACAATGTAGCAACTTCCAGAATGATGAGTTCACTAAAATTGACCTGAGAGGAATCTCCTAGCCCTTACCTCTGTCCCTATATCCCTGCTACAGCAGAAGCAGTAGCATTCCTTGGGGAGGGTATTGTTAATTAAACTCCAGTAAAAATCAATTAAAGCCTACTGTATTTGGATTTATCCTTCTCACTCATCTATTCCTTAGTATGACTCTCCCCTTCGACTGTGGCCCCAAGACTCTCATCATGCTTAACAATGAAACAGGGCTGGGTTTTGGCATTGTGGCCAGTTAAAATGTTCATAAATATTCTAACATTCCTCCAATAGAGAGGTGGAGTCGATATCCCCTCCCAGTAAATGTGGATGGGCTCTGTATCTGCTTTGACCAATAGATTGTGAAAGTAACACTGCGATAGCTTCTGGGCCTAGACCTTAATACACTAATGGTTCTGTTTCCTGTCTCTTCAAACACTTGCTCTTAGAACCCAAAGACCAAGTTTTGGGAAAACCCAAGCATCCCAAGGAAGAGACCCAGCTGAGCTACCTGCTAACAGTCAGCATCAGCTCATTATCCATGGAATGAGCTATCCTGGGAGCGGATTCACCAGCCACAGTCAAAGTATCTAGCTGACACCATGTGGAAAAGAGAACAGTTATTCCTACCAAGTCCTGTCCAAATTGCCTATTTGCAAGTAAAATGAATAGTGTTGTTTTTAACCACCAGGTTTTGGTGTGGTTTATTACATAGCGATAAATAACTGGAACAGTCCTCCAGCAAAATAAGCACATTTCATGTTAAAACATCTCTGAAAGTAGATAAATGTTGAAGGAAGACATTTTCGTATGTAGACAAAGTGAAGAAATTCTCTCTCTCTCTCTCTCTCTCTCTCTCTCTCTCTCTCTCTCTCTCTCTGTGTGTGTGTGTGTGTGTGTGTGTGTGTGTGTGTGTGTGTGTCTCTGTGTCTCTCTGCCTCTGTCTGTCTGTCTCTCTCTCGTCCCCTCTCTCCCTCTCTCTCATCTTTAAGGTCCTGTCCTTCAATCTTTTGTTTTAATATTGTGAAAGACAAAAAAATAGCCTTTAAACAGAACATTATGTCCTTGGTTACACGTGGTTTATTGACTCACATGGTTCTTTAAGACCTCAAAACATTAGAAACAATGACTAAGCTAAGCAAGTTAAAAGAGGCTCAGGCACTAGTCAGTGTGCTCCCAGGATGCCTGTTTGCCATTTGTAGCTGTAGTCTTAAGAAAGTCTTATTGAAAGAGGCATTCTTTCAGAAAATATTTAAACTGGCCTTATTTTGAATTTAAAGAGCTAGTCAAAGAGATTTATATGAGCACCTTCCTAGATATCTGTGCATGGCCCAATTTGTTTTCTTTATTAGTTATCAATTTGAAAATCAGCAGCAAGATGACAAGAATCAAAATGATCTGGTGAATTCATTTGACAGTTTATTTGGCTTCTGCATCTAGAAACACTTGCCTCTTTGCCCACATCACATGGCACTACGAGCTTCCTAATGGCATTTCCCACATTACTCTTCAATGTTTATTTCCCTCTCTTCTACACTGGTCTTCCTGTACTGGAGAAAAAGAGCCAGGCTTCATAGTCTTTGTATGCTCAGTTCTTAACTGTGCTTAGCATATCATAAGAGCACAATATAAGTTTGTAAGAGAACTACTTAGTAAAAGAAATCACATGTATATTAAAAGATAGTCTAAATATGCCTGCAGAAGAGCAGCCAACTCCTAGAGGAGAAATAAGAAAGTAGCTTTTGTCCAGAGCTTATCAGTTGACTTTTTCTAAACACAAACATGAATCCTACCCCCACCTCAGTGTCTCTGGGGGTGCTTTGATATTCAGTTTTATGACTATGACCAAAGTACAATATTTATTCTAAGTAATATTTAATTTTTACAAACTGGGGCTACTTCTTTCCAACCAGAGCCAGAATATGAATTAGACATGTGAGAAGGTCAGACAAGGAATCTAAATTTAATGAGTTCTTGGCTTCTATTTAGATTTCTCTACCTTTTGTAGGTAATAGGGTTTATTACCTACAAAAATGGAAGAACATTAAAATTGTAAAAAAATTGTTTCCAAAGGGTGATTCCCCTTCTTTTTAGAACCGAAGTCTGAATTTTCAGAAAAAATTGCCATCAAAGAAAAACATGAAAAGATGATTTAATTCTACAGTATTATGATCTTTTCAAAAGAACAGTGAAAGTAAATTTAATAGCTTTTTCTCTATCTCTACAAATAATTGCCTCAAATTCTCTTTTGTATAATATTAATATTGCTTCTTGAGCTTTTTGTTAATATTAGTCAGTACATCTTTTTCCATGCCTTTAATTTTAAACTTTATATATGAGTTTGTTTTAGATATGTCTTATTAGCATCGCATAGTGCTGGACTGTTTTAACCCAATCACATAAACTTGTAATAGATATGTTTAATATGTTTACATTTATTGTTATTACTGACATATTTGGAGTGATTCCTACTGTCTTATCTTGCATTTCCTGTTTTCAACCTCTTTCCTTGATACTTTTTTTTTCTTTTCTGCCTTTTATTAAATGGATAAAGATTTCTATGGTATCTTTTTTCCTTCATGTTTCAAAATTAGAGATTATAACCTTATTCTGGGTGTTACATTTAACTGTTAAAATACATACTTGTGACAGAGACTGGCCAACTGTTCATAAAAACTATTAAATTTTCTCTCCTGAGCACATAACTAAACTGTATTTTCCAGTCTCCCCTGATATTGGGTGGGCATGGCTATTAAACTGAGCTATAGCCAAGCCAATGGAATGTGGAAAGAACTGAGGAATGCCACTCCTAAGTTTGGTCCATTAAAATCTCCATTCCCCACATCTCGCCCCTTGTCAGCTGTATGTATGTCAACACCTTTGAAAGCCTTGTTGAAAAAATAGCATTTATGAGCCTGGTTCACTAAATAATAACATACAACAGAGACATCACCACCACCTATCCCTGCCACTAATGAAATACAGGTTATCAAGAAATAAATTGCATTGAACTGAGTTTCCACAGCTAAAATTACTTCAATTAATATTTCATTGTAAATTTTCACTTAAAAATTAGACTTATTAGTATCTCTGGCTGGCACTTAAACAAAAACTTACTATGACATGGCTACCCACTTGACTCCTCTTTTATAGTATTATTATTTAGAGCTTTCTTTTAATGTTTATTTTTACAGTCATTAATTAATTGCACTTATTCACATATTTTTTAGGAAATTGTTTGCACTATTGATTCTTATATCCTACATCCTTTATCTGGGTTTGTTTTTCTACTGTTAAGGTATAAATACTTTCTCCCATGAGTGTCTATGGGTAATAAACTTCCTTATATTGTCTTCACCCTGAATGGTAGCTAAGCCCATATGAAATACAGGTTGACAGCTATTTCCTCTCAGTTCTTTAGAGATATTAGTCTAATGCCATCTGGCAATCTGTTGTGGCTGGTGATAAATCTACTAGTGATCTAATTGTTCTTCCTTTGTAAGTAAACTGTCTTTTCTCTTTGCTAATTCTTAAGGTTTTCTCTGGGTACTTGATATTCTATGGTTTCATCACAATGTCTCCAACTGTGGATTTATTCCTATTATCCTATTTAGTAGTTAGAGTGCACTTCCACTGGAAAGAGTTATGTATTTTTTCAAATCTTAATAATTCTCAGCCATGATTTCTTTCTCTAATTAATACTTCTCCATCATCCAACCTATTGTCTTCTTCTGAAACTCCTATTAGATGTATGTTGAAGCCACGCGATCTTTCATTTACCTTAAACTGCCTTTTCATTTTTTTAACTCATTTTTTCTGGGATGCATTCCAGTTGAATTCTTCATACAAATGAGTTCTGTTCCAACCCATTTATTCTCTTGTCAGCTAAGACCAATATAGACCTTATTCTCTGTTGAATTTTCATTTCGATAATTATATTTTTCATTTCCAAGATTCTGAATTGGTTCTTTTCATATATACCTATTCTTCTTTTTCATTTCTGCCTGCTTTGTTTCAAGGTACTTTTTTTTTAATATTTTAAATATATTTTCTCTATCTGTGTTATATATTTGAAGCAGAGAGTGAACTTCAAAACATAAACTTAAAACACTATTTTGACCAAAAGTCTATGGAAGGCCAAAGTACAAATACATAAATCCGGAATATAACAATTCAAACACAACTGAACTTTTGTCTTTGTTTCCTCATTCAAGTACAGGTCTGACAGGCTGATAAGGATCAAGAAGGTGATAGGTCTTTTCTTTCTAGTCGTTTAGAGATCTAGGCTGTCAGAAGCCCTGCTGTCTTCAACATACGGTTTCCATATACCTCTGGCTGTTGCCAACCCATGGGATCCCATAGGGAAGCCCAAGGAAGAGCACACATGAAAAGTTTTATAGGCCAAGATTAGAAGTATCACACTTTATTTCTTGCTTATATCTCATTAGACACAACATGGTCATATGACCATACCCAACCACAGGCTGGAAAGGAAGCTGAAAACACAGGGTAGTTGTGCAGCTCTATGTCTTGCTAGAAGTGAAACAACTTTTACTAGGCATCTAGCAGTTTCTGCTATAATATCCAAAGAGCCACTCCATGCTGGAAAAATTGGAAGGCCATCTGCAAAAGAATGAAATTAGACTGTCGTCTAACACCACACACCAAAATTTACTCAAAATGGATTAAGGACCTGAATATAAGACCTGAAACAATAAAATGCATAGAAGAAAACATAGGAATGAAACTCAAGGACCTTGGACTTAAAGAGGATTTTATGAATTTGACCTCAAAGGCAAGGGAAGTAAAAGCAAAAATAAATAAATGGGATTACATCGAACTAAAAAGCTTCTGCTCAGCAAAAGAAACCATCAACAAGGTAAAGAGACAACCATCCAAATGGGAAAATATATTTGCAAGCAACACCTCTGATAAGAGCCAAATATCCAAAATATACATAGAATTCATATGACTCAATAACAACAGCAACAAAAAAACGATCCAATCAAAAAATGGGCAGAGAACCTGAACAGACACTTCTCCCTAAAGGACATACAAATGGCCTACAAACATATAAAAAGATGCTCAACATCGCTGGCTATTAGGGAAATACAAATCAAAACCACAGTGAGGTACCATCTCATACCAGTTAGAATAGCTATAATCAACAGGACAAGTAACAACAAATGTTGGAGAGGATATGGAGAAAAAGGAACCCTTATACACTGCTGGTGGGACTGTAAATTGGTACAGCCACTATGGAAAACAGTATGGAGTTTCCTCAAAAAACTGAGAATTGACCTACCATATGTTCCAGCAATCCCTCTACTGGGTATTTACCTCAAAGACTTGAAAACCCATATCCAAAAAGATATTTGCACACCAATGTTCATAGCAGCACTATTCACAGTGGCCAGGACATGGAAGCAACCGAAGTATCCTACAATAGATGATTGGTTAAAGAAGCTGTGGTACATATATGCAATGGAATAATACTCAGCCATAAGAAGAGATGAAATACTGCCATTTGTGACAACATGAATGGACCGCGAGATAATCATGCTAAGCGAAATAAGCCATACTGAAAAAGTAGAAAATCACATGATATCACTTATATGTGGGATATAAACCTAAAAGCAATAAACGAACAGGACAAACAGAGACTCAGGGACATGGACAATGGACTAGTGGTTACCAGAGGGTAGGGGGTGGGAGAGGAGGGGAGAGGTAGATGGGGTAAAGGGGGTCAATTTTAGAGGGGTAGGGGGAGGGTGAAGTAGATAAAGAGGATCAAATGTATGGTAGCTGAAGGAAACTGGACTTTAGACGGTAATCACACAATTGAATATATAGATGTCAAATTATAATATACACCTGAAAATTATATAATTGTATTAACCAATGTTATCCCAATAAACTTAATTTAAAAAATTAAAAAAAAATAAATAAAGCTATTTTATTTCCTTCTTAAAAAAAAAAAAGTCACTCCACTGAAAAGTGTGCTAAGTATTACAGTGATTTCTTCTAACATTCTCCAACACCTTAAAATAAAAGCAGTATCAAATGTCTTTTTGAGTATAGTATGTGGCTATTCATATGTACATTCAAATACACTTTTTAACTTCTTCTTTCAAAGTAACAGAAGTGTCCCCTGAGGTCATTTTATGCTCATTCTTAAGATCATGTGATAGTTTACATCATACTAGATATGTTGTTGAGATTCTTGATCCTAAAGTTGTTTTACTAATACTCCCTCCATCAATCATGGATTGTGACCCACCCGGAAGAGTTACTCCAAAGGGAAGGCTCCCTGAGGTACATCTTTGGATCGAGGTCTCTTATTTCTTTTTTTTTTTAATGTACATATTCTCTATATAATATGTTACTTCTAAACTGATTTATTAAATCTTTTCTTCCAATTAGTTTCTGAAAGATTCATTTTCTAATGACTCTGAGAAAGAATTTTAGAGACTCAATTAAGTTATAATCATAAGAACAATGTACTGAGAGCTCATTATGGAGCAGGCACAACTGTGCTAAGAGCTATTCTAGTCATTTCCTCATTAAATTCTCTCAACAATCCTGAGGATGTTCATTTTATAATGTACAAACTAAGGCTCAGAGAGTTTAGGTAATTAGGTAATTTATCCAAAGCTCCAGTTAAATATAGCTGATTTGGCACTCAAAACCAGGACTGATTTGGCACTCAAAACCAGGGCTGATTTGGCACTCAAAACCTACAGTCTACAAACTACTCAAGGACTTTCTAGGTAAATGTATGCTCTATTAGCTAAGATTTCAACTCCAAATTATTGTCAGCTCCTTTTCTTTGTCGAGCTAAGCTGTGCCTTGTGGGTT
>NW_011888803.1:2365574-2379254 GCF_000151845.1 Pteropus vampyrus | reverse complement strand
TGTAAACTTATGTACTTTTATGTACTGAATGTACTTTTCAAGCTATACATGCATCTCACTACAGAGTCTGATGTTATTGCTCCATGACTGAGAATCACTGCTCAAAAATACAAAATGAATAATCAGCTGTTGTGCCTTTAAAATGTGTTCATTTATGAATTTTCCTTAAAACTTTAGAAATTTGAGACTATAGAATGAGGTTACATAATTTTGGTTTCTCTCTTAGCCTAAAATTGACAAAACATTTTAACAAGTCCATGACATTTCTGCTGTGGATTTTACTACAAATAAATTTAATTTCCCATATATAAAAAGTCTAATAAAGCTGACATTTACTGAGTGCTTATAAATGCCAGACACTGCGCCATGGACTTTCATGCTAAGAGTGGTGATGAAGTTCTCTCTTTCCCTTACCCGCAACAAGTCCATCAGCAAGTTCTGTAGGCTCTACCCATAACATATACAGAGTTCATTTCTCTCCATCTCCACTGCTGGCAGTCAAGCCCCAGCCACTATCCCCACCTAGCCTGGATCACTGTGATGACCTCCTCATTAGCCTCTCCACTTCCACATTTGGTGCCCCATAACCCATTCTCTAGAGTTCATTTTTATATCATAAATCGATATACCACACACATCATCCCAATCCTCTCTGCACATACACAACCCAGTCACATCCACATGACACCCTAGCTTAAAAATCCTCAAATGGCTAATTATATCACTTAGAATAAAATCCAAATTTTCCCTAGTTTAGAAGGTATTACTTAATCTAGCTCTCACCTACTTGACCAGCTTTATCTCATGCTACATTCTTCTTTGCCAGTTCCCCAACCCCAGTAAATTTAATTGTTCTTAAACACACCAAGCTCCTTCGACCTTCTTTCTGGCTTTTGCCCACCAGTTCTCTCTACCCAGAATGCTTTCCTTGCTCATCTTTTGATAGTTGGCTCCCTGTCATAATCCAACTCTCAGCTCAAACATCATCTCCTCAGAGAGGCCTTCCTCATATTGTTGTCAAACAGCAAAATATAGGTCTCCCAGGAAAATCTAAATTTCAGATAAAAAGTAAGTAATTTTTAGTAAAGGTATATCCTATGCAATATTTGACACATATATTTTAAAAAATTTATCACTTATCTGAGATTCAACTTCAATTGGGAGTACTATATTTTTTCTAGCAATCCTACTTCCTTGACCCTCCAATCAAAAGTACTCCCCATACAACTCCAGTCACTCTCCATCAGATCTCTGGTTTATATTCTCAACTCACCACTACCTGATATTTTGTATGTTTATTGTTTGTTTCTCCCGAAAGTTTTCTGGATTGATATCAAATTCAAACTCATTATAATTAACCAATTTCCATCTATCTCACATATTGCTGTCCAGGGGTTACTCAAGTTTGGGTGAAGCTTTAATGCATAGAAAGATCTTGATATATAACTCTGAAAATGTAAAACTTATCATCTTTTCTAGGATATCATTTTAAAAATCTTTGATAAGTTTCCATATTATCAAATATATGTGTTAACTATAAAACTTTTTAAAATTACATGGCTATTGTACCAGAAAAATGAACAAATAATTTTACTTTAATGATATATATAATTTTTCAAATTAAGTTCTTGACCTTTAGTAGAAAAAGTATATGGCATAAAGGTTATCTTTAGGGGAGGCAAAAAAAGAGAGAGAAAGAGAGAGAGAAAAACAATACAGTCAGAATAGAATAGCCTTTTAAAGGCATCTAAATGATAAATAATTAAATCACATGGTAAGCTTGCACTTAAGTATCTATTCAGTCATTTCCAGGATTATCAGTTCTCCTGAACTTCTATTGTCCTGAACATGAAAAAATATCCAAATAATTCTAACCAAAAGGCAGAAAGAAAATGAAAGAACTGCTATTCCTCAGATGGGATGTAAGAACAGGTTGAAGAAAAACAATGTAAAAGAAATAAATGAATAAAATTCTGGTCTCAAAAAAGAAGGTACGCAAGGGAAGTCACATAAAAGAGTAAAGTTCCCTGATAAATTAGGCAAGTTTTTGATGAGACAAACACAAGTCGTTCACCTTAGAAAGCCAGAAACGAAAAATGCAGGGAGTAAGTTCCAATTGTAGTAAGATTTCAATTTAAAACCATACGATGAGATTGGCAGGTCTTGCTCTCCAAAGAGACACTCCAAAAATATTGTGGGACACCTCAAAAGTAGTTGCCTAAGCTCTCTCAAGCTTTAACACACACATGAAGACCACATCTATTTGCAGATCTAAAACCAACTATTTTTCAAACAAAATATTTCTCCTGAAGTTTATAAAGTTAAAAATCTTTTGCACATAAAAACAATTTTAATGTAGCTGTTATTTTGCTTTTCAATAAGTGAATATACCTTTGAATAAGATAATGAGTCTATAATAATGTTTTAAAGTTTGTTTTGAATGAACGTGCATAGGTGTGCATGTGTGTACCTAAGAGAAGAACCTTTGAAAATAGCTTCTATTAGAAAGTGAATTGAAAATTGAAATGACTTAAGAACCATATCAACTTATTCCTAAGGGTCGCTTCTCAGAAGTGAACAATTTAATTTAAAGTCATTATGATGCTAATGTTAAAAAGGAAAAAAAAATTAGTGTACAACTTATCTAATTTTTTTGATCCACAAGTAGGCAATGTGGTAGAGTGGGCATCATCAAGAATTCTGGAGTATAGCATGGGTTCAAATTCTGGATCCATCACTTACAATCACTAAGGTCTCGGGCAAATTATTTAATTTCTCTAAGTCTCAATTATATCATTCTTAAAACATAGGTATTTCCTATATCTGTACATCAGATTGTGATATGCATTAAATGAGGCATCTCATTATAAGTGTTTACATGTGCATACCTCACATACTGTGTTTCTTTGTTTATCATTTTTAAGGAAAGTCTATATATCAGCCCAATAGTCATAACGAAGTTTATCACTTATTAGAAGAAAGCAAAAAAAAATAATAAATTTGACCACAACTTTCAGATTCAATCAATACATTCTGACCACCTACTGCACACCAATCGAGACCATTAGTGATTTTATATGCAATTTTATTTATGACAATATATGAATAAAACAGAAATCCTCATAACTTTATTTAAATATGATAGGAGTAATTTGAATCAAGAGAGGATAAATGACATATCTAAGGTCATAAATATAGGTAGTATAACTAGAACTAATTCTCACATCTTCAATTTCAATAATAATAATTAACTAATTAATAATATGGCATATACAACAATAAAACTTTCAAGATAAGAAAGAATATAATGATACATTTTCACAATTAACTCCATTCAACATGATCTGCTTAACTAAGAAAATACACAGATTTTTGTAATCATGAATGCAAAGTAGGGGGCACTATAATATGGATAAAGCTTGAAATAAAAGCTAAAAGATCCAACTTCAAAATAACACTGTAACAACATAAACTTGGCCAAATCATCTCCTTGTCCTCAGTTTCCTAATTTGTCAAATTAAGATCTGAAGTAGATATTTTCTCTGATTATTTCCAGGTCTGATTCTAGGCCATTAACTAGAATTTGCAAAATAGAGAAAAACATCAGTGATTGGATTTCAATGGCTTAACTCCATTACTCAGCTAAAGGCTATGAGAAACAAGAGGTCTGGAATCTGAACACAGAGTATGGCAACACTCTGCAGCTAAAAATCAGGCTTGCTCTCCACTCCTGGTGATGTCTCTTTTTCAATCAATCACAACAGGTGAGCACTCTCATGAGTGTGCCTTCCTCTTCATTCATAGACATCCATACCTTTCCACATACCAAAAGCCATCACCGAAAAACTTTTTTGGGAAATCAGACCACTGAGTGTCAGCATCGAGCTCTGGCTTAGTTCTGATGTGCAATTGAGTGAACTGCCTTTGATTATTAATCAAAATATATCTCCTTTGAAAATGTTGCCTACTCAGGACCTAATCAATTGAAGTTTTTCCTTTTCACTGTCAAGTGAAGAAAGGTTATAAATAACCACCACCAAATTTTTGTGCAAGGAATTTTGAATTGGGCTAAATTCAGTTTTGTCATCGTGCATGTGTCCAACAGCAGTTAAACAAGTTCCACGGACATCCATTTCCTGGAAGACTAAAGTCCCACTCTGAAGCACACGAAGCCATGTTATTAGTCTCACTGGAGCACTGTGCTAATGAAGAATAATCCAGAATTCAAATGCCAAGAGTCACATTAGTTCCATTTTTCTATCTGAAAATTAAAGCTTCCACCGCGCACAAGCAGTAACTTTTTGGCCTAAAAATACTACTACTAGTAAAAACACCTTCAGCCCTAATACTCATATTTTCATTAACTATGAAATTCTATTTCTACTTCTTCCTTCACTGGATCTTCTGTATTCCCTATCTGTATTAGTTGCCTAGAGCTGCCATAACAAATAACATAAACTAGGTAGCTTTAAAAAAAAAAACAAAATTTATTCTCTCACAATTCTGGAAGCTAGAAATATGAAATCAGAGTGTCAGCAGGGCCATGCTTCCTCAGAAGGTTCTGTGATATGAACCCTGATAAGAGAATTGACTCTACTTTCTGGAAAATTGATCAGGCTTGAGCCCTAATCCAGCCACTTCGTGGTCTCTGAATAAGCTCCCTCCCCCACCTCAAACAGCTAAGTTATCCTAAGGGGCTGTGACCCTATGCCATCTGGTTAGATAGTGACAATCACCATCCTAATCATAGCCATCATTTACTGGATCCTTACTGTGTATCAGGCATTTGTAAGTCTTGTGTTATATACATTATTTCATTCAGTCCTCACAAACGATCTTTAACCCTCAAGTTGTAGTTACTCTATTCATTCCTCCATGAACAAAAACAGGAAGAAAATGCACTGCTAGCTTTGCTTATTCCTCCCATTCACAGCGATGCTTTCATTTTTTGTCCCCACCCCTCCCCTCCACCACTATACGTAGTGGTGTCCTATGTATAGGGAATAACCATGAGAGATAAGCCATGTTCTCATCAAGTCTTTCTCAATGCAGTGATTTTAGAAGGCTAATATGGACAAGCAATGATCTTTCTCAGTCATTACAGATTCGGTTTTGAAATCAAAGGCACCAAAGCAGGCGTGTTTTTGTTTAAGGAACTAAGGTAATTAAAATGACTAAATAGCTTAAATGTTAAAGGTATAGTGACTAAAGCTATAAACGGAAATTAAGATTATTTCAGGCTGAAGTTAATTTGAGTATTCAGAATATAAGCTTGTTATTTCAAGCTGTTTTCTAAACTTGCCATACTTGTTATACTTACCATACTTGCCAAACTTAACTTTGACCTTTATTGGTCATGTTTTCAAACAAACATGGTTATAGAATCAGCCACAAAAACCTAAAGTTATCTTGTAACGCAGAGATCTGTGAACATGGGCTGTTCCAGGGACCTGCTCTGAATAGTTTAGAGTCCCCTGCCCAAAGTGATCAGTCATATATGCTATAATGCAACCTGCCTTATTAGATGAAGCCAGAAGGTTTAAGGAATGCCTCTCAATGGTTTTGTGTATTGGGAAAACTGAAAAGTTCATTACGTTGGAATCTCAGGTTTAAAATGATCACCTGGGCAAACTTATTCTTCTGTAGCATTACTGGCTGAATAATTGTCTAGTCCATTCTTAAATACTCACTTTTCCAATTTAGAACTCTGTAGAATTCTTCATTATGTTGAGCTGAAACCTATAATTGTATTAGGTCCGCCACTGAACCTAATTCTACATTCACTATGTGCTAGTTCTCCAAATGTTTGAGCTTGAAACGCCCATGATTCCTCTGAGTCCTCTGTTTTTATGTGCCTTCAGCCATCATTCCGAGGCATGGTTTCTAGTTCCCCATCCTAGTCACTTTCTCTCTTACTTTCTCTCTTTATTGTGTTTGATACTTGTCACCACAATACACTATGTGTAATTTGGCAAATATTAAGTAAGAAATGACTACTACTTCCCTCATTCTGGACACTGCAATCTTCCTAATGTGACAACTAAAAAAGTTGGTTTTCTTGGTGGTCATATGTTGATATACACACTGAATTTACTGACATCTCCCAGATGATTTTTAGATGGGCTTCTTGGTCATCTTTCCTCAATCTACTAGTTATGCTATTTAGTGAAAAAATTATAATTTACTTTTATTTTCATCAAACATCATCTATGTAGATCTTGTCTATATTTTATTATTTCTTTCACACAATATATTCCTACTATTTATCTAATGCAAATTAATTATCAAATACCTATTCTGAGGCCAGTGATAAAATCTGAACATTTTAAACCAGTGGAATAATTTTGCCACTATTTCCCTTAGGCTCAAATTAATCCACATACGGTTACTGTTATATGTCTTATCTATCATTTACACATTTATCTAATTTAACAAACATCCAACTCACATTCCTCTATCATGTCTACAAGAATGTTGTGAGAAACACACCATTTCTCTATTCTAATTTTTAATAAAAGAAAACATTAATGTAAGCCAGATATGTTCTATTTTTAGTGAACCCACAGTGGTTTCTAGTGATCGCAACGAGTACCCTTTTAAAAATTAACACATTCTAGAAATCTTCCTGAATCAACCTCATCAGTCTAACAATCTGCAAAATCTCCCTCTGCCCCTTTTTGAAAATCAAACCCATGTTTATTCACCATTCTATTTGCTCTATTTCTTCCAAGACTATTTGAGAAAAACTAAAATTGGGGAGGGGCTCCCAGTTTCTTTTGCTGGTGGTCTCAGAATGCTAGTGTTACCAGTCAAAAGTTCCTGTGCCCAATGCTTCAAAAGGCCAATATTCAAAATGTCAGAGTTTGGAGTAAAGAAAGGTTTATCAATCAAGGAGATGGAGGCCTTAGAGGTTCCTCAAATCTACCTTAATATTGCCCAGAATTCAGGCTTCTTTCAGGTCAAGGGAAGGGAGAACGGGCAGGGCAAGAAGTGACTGACTACCACAGACATTTGGGCAGCAACAAGGATCCAAGGAAGAACATGAAATCTCTAAAAATTTTTTTGTTCCCTCCGTTGACCCCTGCTGGGTCTCAGGCTCTTGCAAATCTTTGATAAACAATCATTAGTTTGTACATATTTGCCCACCTCTTTGAGAAAGGCACCCTCTGGCAAAGGGCTGTTCTTCCAAAAACTCAAGCTCCAGCAGAATTTAAAGGCCATAGGAAAAAATGCAGGCTAGAATTAAGACAGAGTCAGAGGGATGGAGCATTCCACTGTTACACTAGAGCCTAATTCATCAAGGCAAAAACTAGAAGTCAATTAACCAGTTTCTTTACTCCTCCTGACAATTTATTTTCTCTCTGTAGTGTACACTTTATATTTCTAGTCAAAAGTTTGCTTTCCTTGACAAAGATGTTAAAAATAATAATAATAATAATTGAGAAGTTGCCTTCTGTAATACCCACAAGCATTATAGAAACTGCTTTCTATAATACCCACAAGCATTATATACATTATATATATAGAAACTGCTTTCTATAACACCTACAAGCATTAAACTTCAGAGAATGAAGTCACCCAAAATATAAGGGTAAGGCAGGCTTTCCTAATCATGGCAGCAAAGACAGAAGTGAAGAAAGTAAATTGCATACTTAAACACCAAAACTTCCGTACACTGGAAAATGCTATATGAACAAAATTTTCAAGGAAATACACTTTCAAAAGTTTGCAAATTAAAAATTTCATAAAGATTTGAAAACCTTTTATATAAAGTTTTTATAACTCAGCTGAAAAATATAGACATAAAAAGTTTTTTCATGATATATAGCTCAAGAAAAGGAAATTGAAGAAAGGAGCCAATAAATCTGTAAAATATTTAATGCTCAACAAATTAAGAAAGTATTTTGTTTTGTTAAACACCAAACATGGTGTATAGAGCATAAATAAGTGTGAGCTTTTTGAACTTTACAAAATGGATTCCATGGGAACCATGACTGTAATGTCAACTGACACATAATGGGAACACCCTTAGGGTGAGACCAAAACACCCAAAACCGCAGAAATATCAGCCACAACTACTGCTGCTAACGCCGCAACTGCAAGAGCCAATAAGCATAAGGATCTCACCTAGTAAGGTCCATAAAAGCTGAACACCTTAGATTACGCTCAAGCCTGACCCAAGAGCATCACAGATGGGTGCACTCAGAACCAAAGACTGGGCTTCAGCCCATCTAGCTGCTGGCTTGGGACTGATACACCGTTATTTTCACCAACAGTCAACAGAGCTTGCTTTGGAATGCTAAGGACTTTCATCCCTTTGCTCTGTCATGTAAGACTGTACTTCCCCTCTCTGTGTGTTTTGTGCTTACCTTCGTGGGAACCTGATTGTTTTATATGAGAAGTTTCCGCTGAATAAACCCGGCTTTGTGGAAAGACACAAACACGCTCCAGGGTGTTACTTTGGTAGCCTCTTTCCTTGCTTGTGACACTCTGACCTTTTAAAAGTCAAAGATCTAGAAACACTGACATTCTTATATACATTGCTATACATTGGAATGCTAAGAAGTAATTTAATATTTATCCAAAACCTTACACTATTTTACATACATTATTTTATTTAATGTGTCTTGAAACACTCAATTCTCCTATAGCTAACATTTGTTTTATTGATATAGAAGACGCATGAGAACGACACAAATTATCCGTGTGTTAAACTAGGTTGTATTCAGGGACTGCAATGTGCTGCTACACTGATCAGCTATATGGTCACAGGAACCTATAGAACAAAGGAAGATTCCTGCTGAGATCACTAACAACTGTTTACCCATACCATTAACATTTACCCCATACCGTGTAAGGAAAACAAGAAAACAAAGACTTTAAGCTGTACTTTTCACTGAAACTGAGAATCAGATATAAACCTGATTCCTCAAACACTCAGGGTTTCATTCTCTGGCTTTAAGAGAAGACCAGGTCTCTTTGGAGCATTATTCCTTCTCTAATAAACTTTCCTTTTGTCTCTGACTCTGATTCATGCTTGCATTCTTTCCTGCATGGTGTCAAGGACCCTTTCTCAGCGGGTGTAGGGCTTGAGCCCCCACTCAG
The DNA here is from genome assembly GCF_000151845.1 of Pteropus vampyrus. Lineage (NCBI taxonomy): Eukaryota > Metazoa > Chordata > Mammalia > Chiroptera > Pteropodidae > Pteropus > Pteropus vampyrus. Next base: position 2,370,149 of record NW_011888803.1, on the reverse strand, counting down.
GGGTATTCACCCCATCCTGCATCATTATGAACCCAGAGATCTGGGCACTAAGATCACTAAGATGACAGGATCACTTTGCAATAGAGTTCTTGTTATAACCTCTTCATGAACCAGGTCAGTTCTCATACTTACTGGGAAATGAAAAACTGTCAGCAACACAAGTCAAATGTTCTTTATTAGCTGTTCTTGGTTTAGCTCAATAAGACTTTCAGCATATACCTTGACAGTGCTCATCGCCATGAGATCCAACCTGTTTCAATGCTAGTCTGAATTAGAGGAATATTAATCACTTTTTTCTGTCTGCTTATACAGTCTCTTACTATAACCTAAAAATATTAGTTTTTCTATGATCCTCTTATTTTCATCTTAATTATAATTTTCAACAGTATGTGTCAATTCTGCAGTGGATTTCCATCTTGGTACTTTATATATGTGAATATCTCTTCTCTTTAGCAAATCTGTATCTTTTCTAACATAATGTGATATTGTGGATTACAATAAGTATGTATTTGGTCTTTGTCCTGTTTCTGGCACAGAACTATTCAAACCCTTGAAGTGTCCTGTGATGAGAGTGATTGAAATGTTTTTTATGTTAACGAATGACTGTTAGGAAGCACCTAAGGATGGAGTATGGTCACCAGAGGAACCAACCAAGTGATTAGAGTTGGAATTTCAGTCCCATCACTCCCCACCCCCACCATCATTTCCAGGGAGGTGAGAGGGGCTGGAGATTCAGTTCATTTACCAATGGCCAATAATTTTTTAATCAATCATGCCTATGTAATGAAGCCTCCATTAGGGAAGAAAAAAAAAAGACAGGTTGGGAAGCATTGGGACTGGTGAACATATGAAGATCTGAGGAGAGTGTTGTACTTGGAGAGGGCTTGGAAGCTCTAAATCTTCCTCCATACTTTGCCCTATGCATCTCTTCCATATGGCCATTTCTGAGCTATATCTTTTTATAATAAACCCATAATCTAACAGGTAAAATGTTTCTCTGAGTTATGTGAGCTGCTCTATCAAATTCACTGAATCCAATGAGGAGCGGAGGAATCCCTGGAACCTCCAATCTATCTATAGCCATTCTGTCAGAAGCACAGATAACAACCTGGACTTGCTACTGACATCTGAGTTGGGGGGCAAGGGGAGCAGCCTTGTGGCACTGAGCCCCTAACCTGTGGGATGTGATGCTATCTCCAGGTAGATAGTGTCAGAATTGAGTTTAATTGTAGGACACCCAGCTAGGGTTTGGCGATATGGGAAAACCACCCACACATATTGGACTTGAGTGTAGACTATTATATAGATTTTTCACTTTAGGTTCCATGTCACTGGGTATCATCTTCTTCTATTTATTACCATGTGTAATAAGTCAAGTGCACTTTTAATTTACTATGATTTTAAACATATTGGAGATGTAATTATTTTTATCACTTTCTTACCAATTATTTTCTTAGAATCACTACAAATAATTCTTACTGCTATTTTTATTTTTATAATAAACTGTTTGATAGCTTTACATGGATGGCTTTCTCCTTCTTGATCCATATGCATCATGAATTGTTCTTACTTAGGATGGAGGAAATCATTCAAGAAAGAAAGCCAAAAGAGTCCAAGGAGGCAGACAAGATGCAAGTGAGTAGAAACTTTCATGGCAAGTTAAAAGAAGTAAAGAAATTAGAATAATTGAATAAAAGTAAAATGTTACCCATGGAAGACAAATTCAGACCTTATAAAAAAGAGTCAATAGCCACTTCTACATAAAACACGAAGCAGATCACACACATAAAGAATAGGGGAAACATTCTGTAATCATCTAAAGTCTTACTAGAAGAGGTATCTGCCATCTATCAGAGAAACGAAAACTAACAATCTATAATATTTCACACACAAAAAAACTTTCATGTAAGTATTTCACCTAAGACTCTTAAAAACCAGGCAAGGAACACATTAATATCTTGCAGATAAGAGAGCTTTCCTAAATTTGATAGGAATTACTAAGGGTAGTAAGTACTAAAGCCAGAACTCTAACCCAAGCTAAACTCAATCCTATGTTTATGTTATTATACTATACTAGAGAACCTCTTAAGAGAAATCGGTGTTAATAAATTGACAAATGTTAAAAAGAAAAAACCTCATCTCAAGTTTCTTACCAGCCACCTCTCCCACAATTCATTAGTTGTAGGTGACATAAACAATGCAGTCAGAATGAAAAGTAAACTTAAAGCATCACATGGGTAAATTGTGTATATACGACTTTTTTTGTTTTGTTTTCTAAATGAACAAGTTCCTTTGGCAAGAATATTAATTCATCTTTAGATTTCTTGCTAAAGTTTCCAACAGTTATCTATATTATTTATGCCTTTGGGTAACCAGAGCTAAGCACTTTTACTGTGGATGAGTCTTTACTGTGGACTGACTGTATTATCCAAATGTACTTTTGTTTGTTTACATGAAATATAAGTCCAAAATATCACATTAAGTGTGACTATGAAAAACATATTTTGGTGTTTACTTTTATGCTTATTCATGAAAAACTTAAATAATTAAATATTATTTATCCTAGAGTTAAGTGACATTGATTTTAAGACTAGTAACATATTGGTTCTGCAATAATGTTGGACAAGGCCCACACAGTTTCACTGGACTATTAATTTTTAAAGTTCTTCTAGGAATGAAGTTTTGTGTTTCAGGGCTGGGCTAAACTAAAATTGTTTTTATGTCATAATTTGGCAGAAGTTTACTCTGCCTCTTTTGTAATACCCCAGAGCACCTGCTAGAGAGAACACTCTGGCCCCATGAAACGGAAGTTGAAAACAAAGACATCTGGTCTCCTTGAACCTACCTGGGCTGCAGAAGACAGTCACACTCTGCTTTGCTAGTACTTGCCTTGTCCTACCAATGTGTTCTGAGATTTTCCTCAGAGCCCCAGCTCTCTGGAACCTAAATTCAAAACTCTAAACATCTGTGGAGAACACCATGCTTCAAACAAAATTTATAACACTGTTATGCTGAAAGGAAGCTGTTTCTAATCTAGTACATCTCACAAACAACATTCCTTTTATGTTGTGCTAATGTAGTGCCAAGTTCTGTACTTCTGAGTACTATTGTTAGACTACACAACACCAGATTCTGCAGCAAGATACTTATTTTTGCCATCATTTAGGATATTTTGCCTTAGCGAAATTTCCTAAAATTCTTCATTTCTCTAACAGCTTTCTGGTCACTCTACGATACTCATTACTCATCTTCATTGTGATGTAGAGAAAGCACTGAACTAAGAATCAAGAATATTGAATTCTGATACCTAGTACTTGCCTTGTCCTACCAATGTGTTCTGAGATTTTCCATTGAGTAGCTGTGCAACCTTGAAAGCCACTAAATCTCTCTGTGCCTCTTTTTCTTCCAGAGCAAAATGAGAGCAAACCAGATCCATGGCTTTCAAGCTGTTAGCCTTGGACTACAGAGACCAGAGCTCTAGAAACAGCAAAGTATTGTTTGAGAAAAAGAAGAGGAGGAGAAGGACAATAAGCACAAGGATGAGAGGAGAATTTATTCCACCCAAAGGAAAATCTATTACTTTTATCTTTTGTTATAGACTGAGGCTCTTCATGAGATTCTACCTAAGATTTTATGTGGGACTATATATATGAAGGTAGCTCTGATGCTGAAAGTAGAAAATTACCAGATAGAGTGATCTCTAGGGTTCTTCTCAACTCCAAAATTCTGTTAATGATCATGATAGCTACCTTTAGCTACCATTCGTTTAGTGTCTCTTCTGTGCTAGACACTGAACCAGGTCCTTTTTATCATTATTTTATTTAATCTTTATGACAAGTATGCAAGATATATATGTATTATTCTTTCCCATAATTTATAGCTTGTTCAGTAAGGAGCCAGATTTACATCATGATCTGTCCAAAGCCCATATCTTTTCTATTCTCACTATAGGATTCCATAATTGAAGTTAAATTAAAATTATGTTTAAGGAAATTAACTCTAGAATATTAGCAGGGTGTGCTAGGCAGAATAACAACTCCTTCAACATGTCCATAATGTCTTAATCTCCAGAAATTGTGAAAAGGATATCACAGATGTGATTAAGTTAATAAACTTGAGATGAGAAGATTATTCTAGATTGTCAGGGTGGGCCCAATAATCAACAGGGTCCTCAAAGGGAAGAGTGAGACAGAAGAGTCAGAGGAAGAAATGTGATGATGAAAGCTGAGAGCCAGAATAATACAGCATGACAAAGACTCAACCAGCCATTGCTGGCTTTGAAGATGGAGGACTGGGGCCCTGAGCCAAGGAATGAAGGTAGTCTCTAAGAAATTGGAAAAGACAAAGAAATAAATTCTCCCTTGGAGCCTCCAGAAAGAGCACAGCTTTGCCAACACTGTGATTTTACCTTGGCAAGTTAATTTTGGACCTCTGACTTCCAGAACTGTAAGATAATAGATTGTATTGTTTAAGCCACAAGTTTGTATTTTGTTACAACAGCAATAGGAAACTAATACACATGGTACAATTAAGTTGTTGTCTGTAATTTTCCTTTAAGGATATCAGAATAGACAG
>NW_011888803.1:2359670-2364074 GCF_000151845.1 Pteropus vampyrus | reverse complement strand
TTTCCAGGCAAAATGCTCTATGATGGCTACCAATAGGCCATATGGAAGTGATGAACAAAATGTCCATGTTTGCTTTCACGCACATAAATGAGTCTAAATGATTTAACTTTACCAGAATTCTCAGTCAAAAAGAGAAACTGTGGAGTCAGTTGCTTGTTTTGCTTCATAGAATATCAGGCTATAGAGAATCTTAAAATCCGCATATCCCAGCCCTTTTGTTTAGTAAGTAATTAACTTGCCCAAGGTCACATAGCCAGTTAGTACCAAAATGAAGTGATCATTCTATACCACCATTGTTCTATCGTGTATATTTCATTTCTTTCTACTATTTGGATATTTTTCTTGTATTTATTTACATAAAACTGATAGCTAATCTGATGGCAGTCAAAGATTTCTTTCTTAATTTGTTGACACTTTAAATAAACGACAACCTATATTTTCATTGTTGAGACATCCTTTGCTTCTATCCAAATACTACGTGTAACATGCTCTTTTCCAATTGCCTGTTTTGCATATGATTTTCTACCAGCCTGGAATGTCATTGACCCAGTTCTCTGTCTAGCCAACTCCCCTCCTCACAAAGACCCAAGTCACTTGTCAGTCCCTCTGCAAAGCTTTCCTTGAGTGGCCTAGGAAGAACTGGCCAACCGTACTTCCTCTGCAATAATTTTGCACTCTGCACATCCTCCCAATGTTCCTCATGCAGGTTTTAGACATCCTTATGCATCTACACCACCCACTAAATCACAAACTCCTTAAAGTCTTCGATTGTTACTAATTATTGTTTTCTGCTCACCCTCTACCTTCTTCCCTAGTACCTAGCACACAGGTGATTATAGAAAAAGGCTCACAAAGCAAATTAAATCCTGGAGCTGAAGAGACACATTTTAATATCTTTATAACAATTATCAATATTTAAAATGCAATAAATAATATTAAAAATGCAAAAATAAATAAATAAAATTTGTTTATTATGCAACACATGAGAAAAGAAAATAAGAAGTAGACCCCTCCTCCATCAGAGCTCATAGTCTAGTGGAAACAAGTTAACATCTACAAACACTTGCAAAATGGGTATTAAAAATATAAAACTGTAAAAAACTAATTAATATCAAAACATTTCCCCCTGTTTTTTCCCATTATTTTAATAGTTTAACAGCAGAACTTGGTGATTATTTTTTATTTAGCCATTTATATTTTTAAACAGAATATGAATTTGAGCAATAGCATATAAATATGTCTGTTTATAGTTGCATAATTTCTATTCCAAATTTACATTAAAAATATTTTTGTAGATGTAGCAAGCACATTAATGGCTTGTACATAACCTAATCCCCAGCAGCAATACAAAATTATATCATGAGAATGAGAATCTAGCTAAGTGAATGCAATCATATATATAAGCATTTCCAAATCTAAATAAAGATAGCCAACACTTTTTGGATAACCACATTTCGCAAATCACTGAGATACTTTCAGTCTTTAATTTTTTTTGACAAATATATTTATCAATTTCAATTCAATTTTACTTATTTGTGGTAATGCCTCTGATTTTCCTAGTGAGGATTAGCTTATAAAATGGTATCAGGTATCACTAAGCGATTGCCAGGCACTCCATTGATAAATCTTTGCAGTGATATGAAAAGAGAAAAAAAAATTAGGAGTAATTATGAGGTGTGAAGATTGGATAGTAAAAAGAGCACTACGTAAGACCATTTTCATTAATGATATATGTTTTATTCTATAAAGAAACTATCTTCTAATGTGAGTTGCTCTGATATGATAATTTTCATAGATTTTTCCACATTTATATATTAAATACAACAGAGAAAACCCAAACAACCTCAGTAACTATGATTTACATTTCTGCTTCCATGTCCAGTGTTATAAAATAGTCTCCAAAATTTTTTGATAATATATAGCCATCCTGTTAAAGTGACACATTATTATTTCTTTCAACTGACAAATGCATACATTACTAGTTGTCCTTCAATAGCAAAGTTTGGGCCTTGGCTCTTCAATCTATTTCACAGTTTCTGGTCCACATCCAAGTACACAATTATTTGAAATTAAGAATAATAAAAATAATTGAGTCCTGACAGCAAATATTCGTCTATCATGCTCTGGAATTAGATCAGTCAATGACAGTAATTACTTTGATTTCCATGTTCTGGATTCTCAAGTTATCTTGATCAAAAAAAATTCATACTCAACTCTCATCTTCCAATTATGTCAAAAGTCACTAATACTTAGTATTTAAGTTATACATATGTTAGTCCATTTGGGCTGATATTAAAAAATACCACAGACTGGGTAGCTTAGAAACAACAAAAGTTTATTTCTCACAGTTCTGGAGCTGGAAGTCTAAGATCTGGGTGCCAGCATGGTCAGGTGAGGGCCTTCTTCTGGGTTGCTGACTTCCTGTTGTATACTTACATGGAAAAAGGGACTAGGGAGCTCTGTTGGATCCTTTTTATATGAGCATCAATCCCATTCATGGTGGTTCCACCCTCATGATCTAATTACCTTCCAAGGCATTCACCTCCTGATACCATCACACTGAGCATTAGGTGTCCAACATGTAAACCGGGGAGTGGGGGGACATAAACATTCAGACCATAGCAACATACTAACCAACAGCATTATCAACTTCTTCCTCAATGTCACCCTCATTATTCTACTACCACCCCAAATCCAATTAGTCACTGTCACTTCTATGTCAGCATTGCTTCTCAATCTAATCCCTGAGCTCATCTCATTATCAATGTTTTAGTACGAGCTGTTCTCTTCTTTTACCTCTAACCTTTCTGATCCTAAAATCACCTTCCTTCTCTGCTTTGAAACTTTTTTGGCTACCAGTTTCCTACAAATTAATCAGCAAATCCTTTATCAAAGCATACAAGGTTGGTGCCACAGTTTGGTGCAAACCAACTTTTCCAGCAGCATCATCCATTTTTCCTGACCTCCTATCCTCTAGCCAAATAAGACTTTCCATTATTTCAGTCCAATAAGTCACATTCATTTACACTTCGATGCCTCTGCACATAGTGTTTCATATTCGTGGATTCCTGCTTAGCAAACTCCTGGAATCTTTTTAGATGACTCAAATGGGACATCTTTGAGAATTCATCTTGTTTCCCTAAGTATCAAATCACTTCTCTGTGAGTCCACAGGTTTTCACTAATACTGTTGTAATAGTTATTTCATTGAATTATAATTGTCCTTTTAAATATCGTCTTAATGAAACACAGACAAAAACTCTGACCTGAAGTGAACTCCTTTTCATTGGGGCTAAATACGAAATAATTACTTTATATCTTCCTTCTTTTGGTGTAAAATACATGGACATGTAATGGAATGCCCTAGTGGAAGGATGCCAAAATAAGAATAAATTTGTATTTCTTTTTCTGTTCTTTAGCAAGGGAAATGCCAGTTACAGCTACAGGTGTGTGTGTGTGTGTGTGTGTAAATTAAAATTATATATAGGTCAAAAATCACCTTGGAATCACTGAAGGCAGCTTTCTTTGGAGGGCAGTCATAATGAGAATAGCTCAATAATTTGAGCAAAGGATAAGTATTCATTTCCAAGGCCTGCTATATAAAAACTACCACAAATTTGGTGACCTAAAACAACAGAAATTTATTCTCTCACAGTTTTTGGAGGCCAGAGATCTGAAATCAGTCTCACTGAGCCCAAATCAAGGTGTTAACAGAGCAGCACTACCTCCAAAGGCTCTAGAAGGGAATATGTTATTATTTGTCTCTCCCAACTTCTAGTGGCTGCTGGCATTACTTGCCTGTGGCTACACATGCCAGCCATTGCTGCTATGATCAAATTGACACCTCATCTGTGTATGTCTTTAAAATCTTCCTCTCTCTTTCTCTTGTAAAAAAACTTGTGATGTAATTCCAGATAATCTAGGATTAAAATTCGTTAAAATCCTTTGTTAAAACTTTAATTTAATCACATTTGCAAAGACCTTTTTTCCTTATAAGGTGACATTTACAGGTTCCAGGAATTTTAAACTGATATCTTTATAGCTATTATTCAGCATAAATGTTTAAAAAAAACAACACACATGCACACTTTTCTTGATTACCTACTACTTATTCCTCAATTCATTATGCAAACTACCTTTGTTAAGCACCCAGTACATGTCAATCATTGGATTAGATACTGAGTAAACAAAGAAGAATAGACACTCAATAAGTATTTGTTGAATGAATGAATGAATGAATGAACAAGCTGAATCTTACAGGTAACAATCTTGGAAACATGTTTTCCTCCTTTTATTGGGAAACCAACTCATTATTAATCTTCTGGTCAACCATTTATTTCATGAGACATCATTCCAAATCATTTTGGTGAATAAAAATAGCAACTGCATAAGAACATATATCCCA
>NW_011888803.1:2355435-2359620 GCF_000151845.1 Pteropus vampyrus | reverse complement strand
GTAAAAAAACTTGTGATGTAATTCCAGATAATCTAGGATTAAAATTCGTTAAAATCCTTTGTTAAAACTTTAATTTAATCACATTTGCAAAGACCTTTTTTCCTTATAAGGTGACATTTACAGGTTCCAGGAATTTTAAACTGATATCTTTATAGCTATTATTCAGCATAAATGTTTAAAAAAAACAACACACATGCACACTTTTCTTGATTACCTACTACTTATTCCTCAATTCATTATGCAAACTACCTTTGTTAAGCACCCAGTACATGTCAATCATTGGATTAGATACTGAGTAAACAAAGAAGAATAGACACTCAATAAGTATTTGTTGAATGAATGAATGAATGAATGAACAAGCTGAATCTTACAGGTAACAATCTTGGAAACATGTTTTCCTCCTTTTATTGGGAAACCAACTCATTATTAATCTTCTGGTCAACCATTTATTTCATGAGACATCATTCCAAATCATTTTGGTGAATAAAAATAGCAACTGCATAAGAACATATATCCCAAATGTTAATGTTTCACTCTAAATGTCTATGTGGAAGTGAACGTTGCAGCTGTTTATAAAATTGGTTAACATTCTATACACTTGGTAAGGGTAATGCTAACTGAATGCTCAAAACATCTCACTGAAGTAAGAAATATTATTAGACCCAGTTTATTGGTGGGGAAACTTAGGCTAAGAAACAGGTAACTTGCCCAAAAGCCCAGCTGGAAATGAGAGAAGCCAGAATTTAAACCCAGATCTACCTACTCTTGAGCTCTACACTTGACCATTAGGGTTTTTTATAACTGATTTCCTTTAATAAAATATACCTCATTAATTATTATCTATGCTTCGCTTAGCAGAAAGATAAATAGCATTCTGCTAAGAATAGAGTATAAGCTAAAGAAATGTTAGTTCCCTTCTTCCTACTTAGGAAAGATTTGTTCAAGTTCTGTTTTCTTAAAAAGTTAAGTCTCTACTAATCATCAGAGAAATGCAAATTTAAACCACAACGAGATATCAACTCACACTTGTCAGAATGGCTGTCATCAATAAATCAAAGAACAAGTGTTGGTGAAGATGTGGAGAAAAGGAACCCTCGTACGCTGTTGGTGAGATTGCAAATTGGTACAGCTGCTATGAAAAATAGTCTGGAGGTTCCTCAAAAAATTAAAAATAGATCTATCTTTTGACCCAGCAATTGCACTCCTGGGTATTTATCCAAAGAAAACCAAAATAATAATTCATAAAGATCTCTGCACCCCTATGTCGATGGCAGCACTATTTACAATAGCCAAGATATGGGAGTAACCTAATTGCCTATCAACAGACGATTAGATAAAGAAGTTATGGTTCATATATACAATGGAATATTATTCAGCCATTAAAAAATAAAATCCTACCATTCACAATGACATGGATGGATCTGGAGGTCATTAACTGAATGAAATAAGACAGACAGAGAAAGATAAATACCACATGATTTCACTTATGTGAGGAATCTAAGGAACAAAAAGAACAAACTAATCAAAAATAAACTCACAAATATAGTGGACAATCTGGTGACAGCCAGAGGGGAGGGAGTGGGGGAACTGGGAGAAAGCAGTGAAGGGTTAAAGAAGCACAAATTAGTAGTTGATAGATGGTCCTGGGATGGGGTGCACAGCATAGGGAATGCAGTCAGCAGTAATGTAATGGCTATGTGTAGAGAGCCAGATAGAGTAATCAGTACAATCTTTTCATAAACTATATAAATGTCTAATCAATGTATTGTATACTGAAAACTAACAATACAATTAAATTTTTTTGAAAAAAGCTAAGTCCTAAACTATAAAAGGTAGTTGTCTGGTGAATGTAACAAAGACGGTAAAAACAAAATTGTGGTGGAAAAGATGATCTTACAGTAATTCTCAGAAAGCCATCCAGAAGGCATATTATTACTGAACTACTTAACTGCTGCAATATTTTTTTATAAATGGCTATGGTTTTATCACCATAGTTATTTGAAATTTTACTATGTGAGTGAGGAGGGAATACATTTAATCAGCACAATTGTCCTTCTAGATGACATGCATCTTCTTGCTTCTAAAAAGGTTTCAAAATATCTTGTCATCAGCAACTTGCTCAAGCTTATTTATTGTTTGACTGGCTAGGAAAGGTCTGAATTATAAGCACAATGAAGAGTGGTATTTATTTCCATAGATGGAATGCATAGTAAATATTGTTGCAGTTAAAATCTTAAACATATCACATAATAATGTTGAGACTTGCCTTGGAAAATTTCAAGCCAAGATCACCTTTCCATAGTTATCCCCAAAAAAAACTCCTGTAAAGGCTCTCTCACCATCAGATGATGACTTCTCAAGTATGTATAGAACCATCTCCTTTATTCATTCATTTCAAGAGTACTTACTGAAAATCTACAATATGCCAGGAATGTTGGTGTGAGGTGCTACTCATGTTTTCAGAGAATCTGCCAATCTGAACAAGCTCACTTAGGCACAAAGTTCAGAAAATAACTTCAGCCAAGCAATCCAAGTGACAATTCTATGCTTTCAAAAGGGCCTCTCTCACAAGGCTTTTTGTAAAAATTTCATAAGACTGCTATGTCAGAACAAACTATCCACCCACTGACTGAAACAGAGAGGCGAGCCTACCTTTAATCGATTCTGAACTCCAAAGTTAGGCAAAATGGTTGTCAGATGATTTGACAGGCTGGGTAGATGAATTGCTTGGTTTGACTCAACCTGCTGAATCACTTTTACTGTAACAAGTCATTCTACAATGTCATATATTTTAGTTTACTTCAGGTCTACAATAATAACGCTACTCTTCCAATTTAGACTGTTTGAGGACACGGCATTGAGTCAAATTCTTCTCAAGAAATTAGTCACCTAGAACAATTATTTCCATTTTTTCCAGGGAAGGAGTGACAGCTTAAGTAGGAGATTAGTTATATTCAGGGAAAGTTATCAAATAAGTAAAAATGTTAACATTAAAGAGATCTAGGTATCTCATTATCAGAAAAAAGGTACGAATACAGAAAGAAGAAAACTAGAATGATCCATGTGGTTCTGGGTTGGAATTGGAGATATCTGTGACAATTCATGATTTTCATTTTATATATATATATATATCTCGAAATATCAACATAAATGTATGTGCATTCATATATGCATTTTATGTGTATTCACACACATATATAAATAGGGATGTGTGGATGTGTATGTATATGTGTGTATATATATATGTGTGTGTATATATGTATCTATGTACACACACATATATACATCGCCTAGCTCTGTCCGCTAAGAGGGCCTGGGAACAACAATGCTGCAGTAGTAATGAGTACACCTAATGCCCAGATTTTAGCTTTTAAATACTATTCTCCACTAAAAGGAACATGGAATGTTTTCTTTTGTTCATTTATTTGTTAATTTTTTTCAGCAATGTTTTGTAGTTTTCAGTGACAAATCTTTTGCCTCCTTGGTTAAGTTTATTACTAAGTATTTTATTCTATCTAATGCTATTTTAAATGAGATTGTTTTCCTAATTACTTTTGTAGCCTGTATGTTGTTGGTGCATAGAAATGCAACTAATTTTGATATGTTGATTTTGTATCCTGCAACTTTACTAAATTCATTTATTAGTTCTAACAAATTTTGATTTGGGTTTTTTTCTTTTTTTGGTATGGAATCTTTAAGGTTCTACATTTGAGATCATGTTATCCATAAACAGAAATAATTTTATTTCTTCTTTCCTGATTCAGATGCTTTTTGTCTTGCTCTGGTCAGGACTTCTAGACCTATGTTAAATAGAAGTTAAAAGAACGGACAATCTTGCCATGTTCCTGATCTTAGAGGAAAGGCTTTCACTTTTTCACTGTTGAGTATGATGTTAGCTATGTACTTAAATGTATATTTGTTATGTTGAGGCAATTTTCTTCTATTTCTTGTTTGTTGAAAGTTTTTATCATAAAATGACATTGAATTTTGTACTTTTTCTGCATCTGTTAAGATGATCATATAATTTTTAACTTTCATCCTGTTAATGTGGTCTATCACATTTATTAATTTGTGTATGTTGAATCACACCATCACTCTATGACTAAAAATGCAGTTAGTAAGATTTAATTACCATTCCACTCAACCATGAATTCTGGGCTTGAATTCCAGTGGCAGCTCAGAAAC
>NW_011888803.1:2351234-2355385 GCF_000151845.1 Pteropus vampyrus | reverse complement strand
TTTGTAGCCTGTATGTTGTTGGTGCATAGAAATGCAACTAATTTTGATATGTTGATTTTGTATCCTGCAACTTTACTAAATTCATTTATTAGTTCTAACAAATTTTGATTTGGGTTTTTTTCTTTTTTTGGTATGGAATCTTTAAGGTTCTACATTTGAGATCATGTTATCCATAAACAGAAATAATTTTATTTCTTCTTTCCTGATTCAGATGCTTTTTGTCTTGCTCTGGTCAGGACTTCTAGACCTATGTTAAATAGAAGTTAAAAGAACGGACAATCTTGCCATGTTCCTGATCTTAGAGGAAAGGCTTTCACTTTTTCACTGTTGAGTATGATGTTAGCTATGTACTTAAATGTATATTTGTTATGTTGAGGCAATTTTCTTCTATTTCTTGTTTGTTGAAAGTTTTTATCATAAAATGACATTGAATTTTGTACTTTTTCTGCATCTGTTGAGATGATCATATAATTTTTAACTTTCATCCTGTTAATGTGGTCTATCACATTTATTAATTTGTGTATGTTGAATCACACCATCACTCTATGACTAAAAATGCAGTTAGTAAGATTTAATTACCATTCCACTCAACCATGAATTCTGGGCTTGAATTCCAGTGGCAGCTCAGAAACAACTTAGAGTTACTAGCATTATGTAATAATAGGATGAGAATAAGGCAAGGTTAAGGTCAGGATAAGGGTTAGGGTTAAAAATTAACTAAAGAAATAGGCAAAGTCTCAATACTGATATTTGTAGGAAATGATATGCCTGAATATGATTTTAAACTGAAGAGAAGAAGGCACAAGGAGAGATGGATTAAAGAGACATGAGATATAAAACATAGCTCAAAATCCCAGACAAGATAGATAGGGTTAACTGTGGAAAGAATAGAACCATTTTTTTCCTAGGCAATCACAATAATTATAACAATAACAACTACAACAACAACTAGTCCTACTAAAATGTAAACTTACTTTGTGCCAAGAACCATGTTTTTTATGTACACTACCTCATTTCTCCTCATATCAAGCCTATGTGGGAGATTATCACCATAATACAGAGAAGAAAACTTATACACAAAGTGAGTAAGTAATCTCCCTAAAGTCACACACCTAACAGATTGAAGAGCTGAGATGCTCTGACTCCAGAGCCCCTGTTCTTGACCACTCCCATGCTTACTCTAAGGAAGAAAGAAACACACATTTAATTTCAGAAGTGATAAATAGAATACTTAGGTAATGCTCACCTGTTGGCCTTGATGGTCTGAGTAAAGGTGGAAGCACTACCCACTCAGGGGAAGGACAAGGATGAAGCTGGGGATTGAGAAAAGGAGTAGTGGTTAATAAAAATCCATATAAGACTGAAAGAGGGATCCTACTATGGATTAATGAAAGAATTGCTAAGCATCATCGGAGGCCTAGCTGAGTTTGGAACATGTGCTCTGGTAATGGCACCATCAGCATAGTTATGCAACTTTCTTGAGCACTTCTCAGAAACTTGGAAGCAGGAAAAAAGAAGGCAGATTATTGATCCATAGCAAGGGACCTGGAAAAGGGGTGAGATGGACAGTTAATGTCTTAAGGGAATTGAGGATGACAGTGAGAATAGTTGAAATAATCGATTACTGGGTCCGGGCCAAATTGGAAGGGAAGCAAAGCTAATGAATGCCTGTTGAGTGAAATAGTAAGAATAAAAGGCACTTTCTTCTCAGTATGTAGGAACTTTTGAAATTATCTTAACCATTCTATTTTGAATCTTTGATTACATAAAGCAATTTTTTCCCCATGGTTGAAAGTTACCTTACATTTTATCCTTCAGTTGAAAAACACATATATCTGTTGTTTACTAAGTACCCTAAGTCAAGAATTAAGAGACTTGCAACAAGCCCAGCCCAGTACTAGTAAATTATGTAATCAACTAAACCACTAGGCTACTTTATGTCTCAGTTTTCTAATTTGGAAAAAAAAAGAAAAAGAAAAAAGAAAATTGGATTTAATGATCTAATAGTCTATGCTTCATTTCTTCCTTTAATTCCATGATGAAAATGAATTATAGAAATTTCCAAGATAGTTCTCTAGAGAGACTTTAACATAATTGGAATGTTACTTTCCTGAATATGTGTTAAAATAAAACATTTTTAAACCAAAGGGTTGTGCATTTTTAATATCAACTTTTTTAATATCAACTTTTAATATCATAGTTTTAACAAGTAGTGAAATGATCTACAAAATACAATAGAAATCATTATCTGCTCAACACCTCCATCTTCAGGATCTCAACAGTCTTAAAATAAAATATTATCCATACAGCAACATCTAAGATAATCTTACAGAAAATCTCTATTCTTAAAGATGACTAAACTAGGTTGGAATGTTAGCACTGTGCCCCATGAGTCTGTATTTATTTTTCAATTATTACATTTGAATTATTTTTTTCTTTTAAGTTCCTCTTCACTATTTTATGTCATATAGTTCTTATCATCCAGAACAATATGCATTTATTGATCAATATTTATTAAATGATTTCTGAATTGAAAATTATTTTAAACTTAAAAGTTGATCGATCCCTTAAAACCAATACTCACTGAGTCCATAACTTCTTGGTCTGTGCTAGACTCAAAGAAGAAGAAGTACATTTAAGGGCCCTTCAGCATCTCTCATGGCATCTCTCATCATCTTGATAGAGCATGAGCTCTGGATTGAGGCAAACATAACTCCAAATCTTACTTAGGCTGCTTACAAGTGCTGGTGAGACCTTGAACAACTTTCCTTACATGTCAAAGCTTCAGTTTTCTTATTCATTAAAAATACAAAAGATTTTGTTTTTTTAACAGCGTGGTCATAAGAATTAAAATAGATGATGAACATTCTAAAATTTCTACCAAATACCAGAAAATAAATATTTGTTCTCTCCCCAGTCCTTTATAAAGGAAGTAGTAGAATATTATCTTTACAAACATGAAGACTTATACACAAGAGATCGACATAACTCTTTAAGGGTATACTGGGAACATGCCAAGCAAAGCTTCCACACAGGCAGTGCTGCCTCTAGTGGACTGTCTATGAAATTACTTCCCAATTATGTAATGGATTCAAAATGCTGGGAACTAAAATAGACTTTACATAGAAAGAAAGCATCTCTATGAGGAAAATATTATAAATGGATTTATTTGGTCAACAAGTATTCATTTAGTTTCTATTATGTGCCAAAGACTGTATTGAGAATATAAGATAGTTGAGAATGTAAGAGTTCTACTCTTAAAAAGATCTCAAGAAAATCACTGTGCATCCCCATTATATAGGTATATTTCTAATAGCTGTGTCAGATCCCAACTTGGAAACTCAAGTTATATTCACTTTAGCATTCTGGTGTATTTAGGATTCAGCTGTACACAGAAGATTAGGTGGACTCAACGGAAGTTTATTTAGATAGAAAACAAGGAGCATTCTGGAGAAAAAGTCATCCCTAAATGCTGCCTAACTTGGTACATGGATATTAATTCAGGACTGGAGGAAGTGTAAAAGTGTAATTTTGTAATTTGTAGCTGAGCTTATCCTCTGGCCCAGATCATATAGACTAAAAACTGAATTCCAGGGGAAAGGAGGTTGTAAAAATGATCATTTAATACATAAAATATCTATTTCACTGAACTCTCATTGGGATGTTTTAAGGGAAAAGTGATACCAATGAGAGTCAACAATTTGGAGAAAAAATTTTTCTTCTGACTTTCTTGTACAGATATGTACACAGCACTTAGCCCAGTTCCTATCACATACTAAGGCTCCATAAATACATGTGAATGGATAAATACTGAGTTCCTTCTTTTATATTTTGTCGACTATGGGAATAAAAGAACAAGACACAATCCACATCTTTAAGAGACTAATTATAACTAGCATTGTAAAAAAAAAATGCATGTGCAAATAGTTATGGAATTACAAAGCCAGAAGAAATTCATTTATCTGATGCAGTTAGTGTGGGGTTCAAGAGATGAAATTAGAGCTAAGAATCAAAGGTAAGGAGAATATCAGATAGGTAGAGGGGACAGCCAGGAAAGAAAAGAACACAAACAAGGGACTTGAAAAGTTTGATAAATTAGGATCAATAATAGCTCATTAATGAATGCATAGAATAAGGGCTTTTTTCCTCAC
>NW_011888803.1:2329999-2351184 GCF_000151845.1 Pteropus vampyrus | reverse complement strand
CATCCCCATTATATAGGTATATTTCTAATAGCTGTGTCAGATCCCAACTTGGAAACTCAAGTTATATTCACTTTAGCATTCTGGTGTATTTAGGATTCAGCTGTACACAGAAGATTAGGTGGACTCAACGGAAGTTTATTTAGATAGAAAACAAGGAGCATTCTGGAGAAAAAGTCATCCCTAAATGCTGCCTAACTTGGTACATGGATATTAATTCAGGACTGGAGGAAGTGTAAAAGTGTAATTTTGTAATTTGTAGCTGAGCTTATCCTCTGGCCCAGATCATATAGACTAAAAACTGAATTCCAGGGGAAAGGAGGTTGTAAAAATGATCATTTAATACATAAAATATCTATTTCACTGAACTCTCATTGGGATGTTTTAAGGGAAAAGTGATACCAATGAGAGTCAACAATTTGGAGAAAAAATTTTTCTTCTGACTTTCTTGTACAGATATGTACACAGCACTTAGCCCAGTTCCTATCACATACTAAGGCTCCATAAATACATGTGAATGGATAAATACTGAGTTCCTTCTTTTATATTTTGTCGACTATGGGAATAAAAGAACAAGACACAATCCACATCTTTAAGAGACTAATTATAACTAGCATTGTAAAAAAAAAATGCATGTGCAAATAGTTATGGAATTACAAAGCCAGAAGAAATTCATTTATCTGATGCAGTTAGTGTGGGGTTCAAGAGATGAAATTAGAGCTAAGAATCAAAGGTAAGGAGAATATCAGATAGGTAGAGGGGACAGCCAGGAAAGAAAAGAACACAAACAAGGGACTTGAAAAGTTTGATAAATTAGGATCAATAATAGCTCATTAATGAATGCATAGAATAAGGGCTTTTTTCCTCACTGGTGAAGGAAAAGAGAGAATATGTTGGGAATAATAACTCATTTTTTATGGTTTTCTCCACTGTCCTGATATATTTCATGTCATTCTATAACTGACTATGCAAATATTCTGAATTTTCATTTCCTAAACCTTACTAAGAATCACACAGCCTCCATAAACATGAGTTATATATACTGGATTAAGTCAATGTGTATTTTCCTTGGGGAAAGATTTTTTCCAAGGAGGCACCTTCATCTTTCAAGAAAGTAAATCCCTACTGGGCTCACTCTACAGGTTCTCCAGTTAAGCCTCTACGAATGGGTACATCAAGGTCACCCGGTTCCTTATTCAGTAGATTCCTGGCGATGTTATCAGCATGTCTAACTCAAACACAGGGGAGAACTAGAGGAGAAAACGGTGGGGGGAAGATAAGGAAGAAAAGACAGTAGGGAGAGGGAGAAAGAAAGGACAAAGTGGAGTGAGGTAGGAAGATGGAAAGATAAAGGAAGAAGGAAAACGAGGAAGACAAAAGGTGAAAAAAGGGGAGAGAGTAAGAGAAGAAAAGAGGGAAGAAGAAAGGAGAGAATAAGAAAGAGAACAGGGAACAAATGAACGGGAGAGAGAAGGGAAAGTGTAAAAAGAAAGAGAAAAAAAGAAAAAAATGATAGATGAATAGATAGAAAAAAGAGGGGCAGAGAGAAAACAAAGAGAAAGGAAGAAAAGAAGAGAAGAAGAGAAAGAAGACATTAAGAGACATAGGAAGAGAGAAAAAAATAGAAAGTAAAGATTTGGCCTGATGAGGACTAGCAAACCTACCTTTGTAATAAATACATGTTTCCATATATAAGATTTCCGTGAACGATTTTAGTTTGATAGAATCTAGACAACTTTAGGATTCACTTTCTAATTAAATACCTGCCTAATATTACATACATACTGTGAGCATTACTTTTTAGTAAACTTTAAATTTAAAAATGCATTCTTAATGCTAACATATTTTACTTTTGGTAGCATACATTGACCTTTTCATTGGCTAACATTTTTATTTATTCCCTCCTTTAAGAAAAATATTTCTAGATTTCTATTCCAAAGAATATCACAGGAAAGATTTTTGTCATAGATTAACTTTGATATAGGTTTATTCTTCTTGCATATTGTTTCAACAATTTCTCATGTTGTACATGGGAATTTATAAAATTTTAACTTTTTCTGGAGAGCTTTAGTCAGAGTGTCTACATGCTGATGTGGCTAATCTTTTGGTATGTGTGGTTATTCGTTATTAACTAATTCCTATCAGCAAGCAATCTAAAGAGATAATGGTGAACTAACATTCCATTGAAATATATATTGCTTTATTAAGTCAATAAATAGAAACATTCTCCAAAGATAATTAATGTAAAATCTAGGACATTCTGCTTCATTTCACTTAAAATCTATATCCAAACTAAAGCACAGCTTCATTCATAAGCATCTAGGAACTAAAATTAGAGAATTTGCTAAACATTTTAAGTTACAAAAATGTTTCATATTCGTAGTAACTCAATCTAAAAAGAAACTCAAATGTTCGTTCCGACTCATCAATAAAAATTACTATTGAGGGAATGACATCACCAAGATGGCAAAATAGGTCATTCTTGACTTCACTCCCCCTCGCAAAAAGAACTAACAACTATTCATGAACAATACACTACTGAGAGAATCCCAAAACACAGGGTGAGGCTAAGGCACCTGCCTGTGGTTGAGTCTCCGAGGCTCAACCACAGAAACCAAGACAGACTGCATTAGAAGGATGAGAGAAGCAGCTACACACAGATCACACAGCCCCTCCCCCACATCAGCACAGCATCACATGGAGAAGTCTCCCCTAAGCCTCTGGTTTGTCCAGCGGAAGAAGAGAACGTGGGGGAACAACCATCCCTCAGCACTGAGGTTGTTTTGTGGGACCCCTTAATCTGATCTTGCCCCACTGAAACTGCAAGGGAATCTGCAGGGCTCAACCACTGGGAATCTCACTGTGATGGAGAAGGGCAACAACCAGTATATGGATTTTGGAAGATCAAGTTTATAACTGTAGTACCCAAGTAGTAATATTAACCAGCAGCTTTGCTGATCTACAGAACCAAGTTGGGGGTGTACTCTAGCCAGGGAATTCAGTAGGGTATAGATTTGCCTGAACACTGAATCCTCAAACATGCCTAGAGCTTGGTTTGCCCATGCTAGGCAAGAAGCTGACTCTTAACAGTGGATAGATCATCCAAATAATCAATAAGAAAACAGTAGATTTGAACAGTACTATAAATCAAGGGTACCTAAAAGACATATACAGAATAATCTATCCAACAACAGCAGAATTCTTCTGAAGCTCATGTGGAACATTTTCTAAGATAGACCATATATTAGTCCACAAAATAAGTCTTAGTAAATTCAAAAAGATTTAAATTATATCAAGTATCTTCTCTAACCACAATGGCATGAAGCTGGAAATCAAGTACAAAAGGAAAACTGGAAAATTTACAAACACATAAAAATTAAATAATACTCTCCTGAACAACCAATGGATCAAAGAAGAAATTAAAAGGGAAGTAAAAAAGTTTTATGAGACAAATGAAAATGGCAGACCAGATCTTATGAGATGCAGCAAAAACAGTTCTAAGAGGGAAGTCCCTAGCAGCAAACACCCACATTAAGAAGCAAGAAAGATCCCAAAGAAACAACTCAATTATATGCCTTACGAAACTAGAAAAAGAACAAACTAAGCTCAGCAGAAGAAAGGAAATAATAACGATTAGGCACAAATAAATGAAATAAAGAACAGAAAAACAATAGAAATTATTAACCAAACTAAATGTTGGTTCTTTGAAAAGATAACACAATTGACAAACCCTTATCCAGACTAACCAAAGAAAAAAGAGAAGGGACTGAAATCAGCAAAATTATAGATGAAAAAGAAGACATTACAACTGATACCACAGAGACTCAAAGGATAAGAGGCTATTGTGAACAACTACAGGCCAACAAACTAGATAACCTCGAAGAAATGGAAAAATTCTTAGAAACAAAATTTACTAAGACCAAATCAGGAAGAAATAGAAAATTTGAATAGACCAATTACTAGTAAGGAGATTAAATCGGTAATCAAAAATCTCCCAGTGAAGAAAAAGCCAGGGCCCAATGGCTTCATTGGTGAATTTTACCAAACATTTAAAGAGTTAACATCAATCATCAAACTTTTCCAAAAAATTAAAGAAGAGGAATCATTCCCAAACTCATTTACAAGGCCAATATTATTCTGATACCAAAACTGGAAAAGGACACCACTAGAAAGGAAAACTACAGGCCAATATTCCTGATGAATATAAATGCGAAATTTCTCAATAAAATACTAGTAAACCGAATTCAACCACATATTAAAAGGATTGTTTACCATGATCAAGTATAGTTTATCCCTGGTTCAACATATGCAAATCAATCAATCTAATACAGCACATAAATAGAAAGAAAAGAACATATAATCATGTCAAAAGACACAGAAAAAGCATTTGACAAAACTCAATAGCCATTGATGACAAAAAAAAAAAAATGACTCTTACCAAATTAGGCATAGGAAAAATGTTTCTCAACATAATAAAGGTCATATATTACAAGCCCACAGCGAACATCATATTCAATGGTGAAAAGTTGAAAGTTTTTCTTCTAAGATCAGGAGCGAGACAAAGGTGCCCATTGTCACCACTTCTGTTCAACACAGTTCTGTCACAGTCCTAGCTAGAGCAATCAGTCAAGAAGAAGAAATAAAAGGTAATGGAACAGTAAAAGAAGAAGAAAAATTGTCTCTGAAGATGGTGCAATTTTATATAGAGAAAATCCTACAGACTACACCAAAAAGCTGTTAGATCTAATCAATGAATTCAGTGAAGTTTCAGGATAAAAAATTGACATACAAAAATTAGTAGTGTTTCTATACACTAAAAACAAGTATTCTGAAAAAGAAATACAGAAATTGATCTCATTTACCTATAGCATCAAAAACAATAAAATACTTAGGAATAAATTTAACTAAGGAGGTGAAAACCTCTACTCTGAAAACTAACTACAAGACACTAATGAAAGAAATTGAAGAAGACACAAATAAATGGAAAGTTATCTTGTGTTCATGGATTAGAAGAATTAATATTGTTAAAATGTCAATTTTACCAAAAGCCATCTGTAGAGTCAATGCAATCTCTATCAATTTTGCAATAGCACTTTTTTACAGACATAGAAAAAACACTCCCAAAATTAATATGGAACCACAAAAGACCTCAAGTAACCAAAGAATTTTTTGAAAAAGAAAAATAAAGCAGGAGGCGTCACTTTTCCTGATTTCAAGCTATATGTACTATCAAGCTATAGTCATTGAAACAGCATGATACTGGCATAAAAACAGGCAAATAGACCAAGGGAACAGAACTGAGAGCCCAGAAATAAACCAAAGCATATATGGTTAACTAATATTTGACAAGGGAGCCAAGAATACTCAATGAGGAAAAGGGTTTCTTCAATAAATGGTACCAGGATAATTGGATATTCACATGTGAAAGAATGAAACTAGACCAATATCTTACACCTCTCACAAAAATTAACTCAAAATGCTTTAAAGACTTAAATGTAAAACCTGAAACCATGAAACTCCTAGGGGAAAAAAAATAGGAATAAAGCTCCTTAGTTACATGTGTAATGATTTTTTTTTTTTTTTTGGATATAACACCTAAAGGACAAGCAACAAAATCAAAAATAAATAAGTTGGACTAGATCAAACTAAAAAGATTTTTCACAGCAAAAGGAATCAACAAAGTAAAAAGACAACCTACAGAATGGGAAAAATATTTGCAAACTATACATCTGATAAGAAGTTAATATCTAAAATACATTTAAAAATTCATAAACAAAACAAATAACCCAATTTAAAAATGAGCAAAAGACCTGAATAGACATTTCTTCAAAGATTTATGAAAGGTCAACAAGTCCATGATCAGATGTTTAATATCACTAGTCATTACGGAAACGCAAATTAAAACCACCATGAGATATTACCTCACACCCATTAGAATGGCCATCATCAAAAAGACAAGATGTAACAAATGCTGGCATGGATGTGGAGGAAAGGAAACCTTTGTACATTGCTAGTGAGATTATAAATTGATACACCTACTATGAAAAACAATATAAATGGTCCTCAAAAAATTAAATAATAGAACTACCATCTAACCTAGTAATTCCACTTCTGAGAGTACAACCAAAGAAAATGAAAACACTAACTCGAAAAGATATCTGTAGCCCATGTTCATAACAGCATTATTTATAATAGTCAACACATGGAAACAACCTAAGTGTCCATCGATGGGTAAATAGATAAAGAAGTTATGATATAGATAGATAAATGATAGATAATAGATTAGATAGATAGATAGATGATGGATAGATAGATAGATAGATAGATAGATAGATAGATAGATAGATAGATAGATAGATAGATAGATAGATGATGGATGGATGGATGGATGGATGGATAGATGGATGGATATAGTTCAGCCATAAAAAAATTAGGAAATTTTACCATTTGTGACAACGTGGATGGACCTTGAAGACATTATGCTAAGTAAAATAAGTCAGACAAAGAAAGACAAATACTGTATAATCTCAACTATATGTGTATTCTAAAAAATAAAATTAAAAAATCTAAAGAGATCAGATTTGTTACCAGAGGTGGGGGATGAGTGGGGGGGCTGGAGGAAGGTGGTCAAAAGTTATACAAACTTCTAGTTATAATAATAACTATAATAAGTACTAGGGATGTGATGTATAACATGATGACTATAGTTACCATTGCTATGGGATATATAGGAAAGTTGTTAAGAGAATAAATCCTAATAATTCTCATCACAAGAAGAAATTTTATTTTCTTTTCTCTTTCTTTTTTCTTATTGTATCTATATGAGAAGATGGATCTTAGCTGAACCTATTGTAATCATTTCGTAATATATGTAAATGAAACCATCATGCTACATGTTTTAAACTCATCGTGATTATGTCCATTATTTCTCAATAAAACCTAAAACAAATAACTACTAAAACATTTAAAAGGTCGAATCAGCAATGGTTTTCATTAATTCAAAAACAATTTACGTTTCTACTCTTTTTCAAAGGAAAGTTGGGGGCCTGAAATCAAAACCCTGATTTTAAAAAAATGATGCTCTAAACCTAATTATTTTGCATCAAATTAGCATTTCCTTCGAAAGAACAAAATAATCTTAACTATTTGACTCTAATATTTTCAACATGAAAAATATTAATGATATTATGAAATCCTATCTCCAACAATGAAGAAGTTATGACAACCATAAAAACAAATATTAACAATGTCAAATAAAACACTGGCAAGCCCATAAAGAAATCTTGACATTTCTCTTTTCAGCAACTATTTTCCCCCTAAAAGAGACTGACTGGTTTCCATAATCACTCACATTAACATCAGTTAGCCAAATTGCTATTATATAGTTTTGACTTCTATGTTAGTTAGATTCTAGTGCCAGTGAATACACAGATTATATTAGCCCATTTCTTTTTAAATCAAAAATGGAAAACAGTTTTTTTCAAAAATGTCTTCATTTTTTTGATTAATATTTTGCCATATCTTTACAAATTTCCAAATTTTTCAGTCTTCACATAATAAAATTTAAAATGAGACTGAGAAATGAAATCAGTTTTTGTTTGTTGAACCCAATTAATCCCAAAGATGCTCTGAACAAAGACTTTAAATAGATTACTTAAAGAGCTATTGTCATTATGATTAAACACTCAGAAGTGAAATTTCTGGATCAGATGGTAACTCTATGTTTACCAATTTGAGGAAATGCCAAACTGTTTTCTAAGGTGGCTTCACCACTTCACATTCCCATCAGCAATATATCAGGATTCTAATTTCTCCGTGTCCTTACCAACATTTGTTTGTATTTTTTATTACAGCCATTATAGTAAGTGAATCACAAGTAAAATCACAAGTAAAATCTTGTGATTTTAATTTCCATTTCCATAATGCCTACTATGGAGCATCTTTTTATGTGCTTATTAGCCATTTGTAGATCTCTTTGGAGAAATGTCTATTCAAATGATTTGCCCATTTTTAAATTGGATTATCTGTCTTTTTATTATTGAGTTAAGTTGTTTTTCTATTCTGTATTTAAGTATTTCATCAAATACATGAATTTCAAATATTTTCTCCCAATCTGTGCATTATATTTTCAATTTTTTGATGGTATCTTTTGAAGCACAATGAAACATACATTCACATACAAAATGTACATAAATGTTCAAAGCAGTATTATTCATTATAGCCAAAAAGTTGGAAAGAACCTGAATGTCCTTCCACCGTTGAATGAATAAACAAAATTTAGTACATCCATATAACGGAATATTACTTGGCAATGAAAAGAATGAACTACTGAGAGTTGCAACATGGATGAATTTCAAAAAAAAATGCTTAGTGAAAGAAATAAGTCACTAAAGACCACATATATCATCAGTTATTTAAAATGTCCACAATAGGCAAATATATAGAGACAAAAAATATATTAGTGGTTGCCCAGGGCTGGAGAAGTGAAGGTGGGAAGTGAGAGGGGGAATGAAGAGTGGCTGCCAATGGATACAAGCTTTCTTTATGGAAGTTGAAACTACCACCTGACCATTTTGGGTTCTACATGACAGTAAACCAACAGAGAATGGAGATAATCAGAGCGATTAATCCTAGATTATCAAAAAAAAAAAAAAAAGTGGTTTGCTACTATAAAATGGGAGCAGAAAAGAGTATGTCAAAAATGCAGGAGTTCCCCTGGAGTGTACCTTAGTAGTTCCAAAACCTGTGATTTAAGTCAATGGAAAATTAATACTCAATGCACAAAGAAGCTCTAATGGCCCAGACCCTTCAAGGAAGATTTGGGTTGCCCCAACAGACAAAAAGTATGACAAGCTAAAATGCTATAAATTATTTGTTTCTATTTTTCTCTTTTCCATTTCTCTACTTCTGAACATACAATGTGTTAGTAGTGATTTATTTTATATTTCAGTATTTAAGATACAGGCTATCAAAGGGGAAGTGTGACTCAGAGAGAAGAGAAGTGAATATCATCTAAAGATAAATAAAGTAAGACTTGGTGTATATTCCACTCGGGAGAAAGTTAGCATATTTTTGGTTGTATAGGGAATGACCACATTATGTTAACTAGAAGAATGATTTTTCTATTGAATTTTTTTTAATGTTAAACATGCTCACAAAAGGTTTGTATAAATGCCAAGTTAAGAGGTGGACTGTGCTGGATTATGCTACTGTCAGTTTGGTTTCAATGCAAATTACAACTCCCAGAATCCTCTTCCCAGCATAGTATGGAAAGGGAACTTGTACAAGAATTTGAAGGCAGAGAGAAGCGGAGTCGCTACTCTTGGAAGTTCATCACAGTCAGACACAGAGACAGACATATGCAGAGATGCACAGTATGTAAATCTCTCTCATCCACTCCTCATTCAGTTTGTCTTCCAAACTACTGGCCCTGCTGACCAACAGCAGCTCCAGGCCTAACATCAGAATCTCAGCTGTAAATCTCAGCTGTTTCCAACAGCTCTCTCTATAAGCTTCCACTTTGAGGCCCCACTTCAACAGCTGGATATACTTGGCCTCTTGGTTTTGCAAGCTGTGACTTCTCTACCCACTCCAATTCTTCAGAAGAACAAGTTAGTGACTTGTTTTATGGTCCTCTTTTCTAACTCCCTTTGCAGACTTTCACTTCTTTATCTTTCCCATATTTATGTAAGATCTAATTCCTAAAATAAATTCCTTATTCTCATAATACTGTGGTTTGACTTCCCTGATGAAACTGACTAAACCCTAACTAATTCTCTTTCTAGCCACAAGGGCCTAATTGCTCATAAGCAATTCCAAGAATCATGTTGGGTGAGGTAAGGACCCAGCTTTGTGTAACTGTAACTCAGCTATTCCAACCTGGTGCCCTGTCAGCATATTTAAAAACATTTAAGAACCATATTTGTAAGTTATCACATTTACCTCATAAGAAGGTGCTCCCTCAATCCGTAATCACCTTTTGGAAAAGAATGCATTTTGCCCAGCATCTTATGCCACTGAATAACTCAAGTCTAGAATGTCATACGAAGTTAAGTGGTTTGTATTTTTGGCCTGTCATTAAAATTCTACATTGGGTGCTTAGGTTGATCTACTTGGTTTAAATCTTCTACATTTATCAACTCCAATTTATTGCTTCTCTGAAGTTGCCCCTCTAAAATGTTTAAAAATTAATTAGCCTTAATATAAACTTTATAATTCATATTTTAACTACCAAAGCCACTATCACCTGAAGAATGAGTAACAGATTGTTACATCATACATTTGAATAACAGTGACGGATTTTTACATCATACATTTGACATTTTCAAACACTAAAATCCAAATTCATTTCTGAAGTTCTCTAAATTAACTTATATCAAGTCAGTAACAGTTTTTACAACTTGGAATAAATACTAATCACTTGTTAGAGTGCTTATCTGATTTTGTCTCATTTATTTAAAAACAATGTCATGAACTTGAAACTATGAATATTAAAAGCCGAAAATCCTAACATAAAAGTTACATTTAAAACAAACAGCTCTGACATGAGTAATAGAAGTCTTTGTGTTCCTACAAATCAATGTGCTAAAAGTTCCTTTCTCTTCTTAAGAATTGTAGCAGCCCTGTAATGTAAGGAAGCTAAGATGAGAAACAAATAGGGTTAGTTTCTATTCTGCCATTCAAGAAATTGAGAAACAATCCAATTAACAAGTGCAACTGGACAAAGAATGCCATCTTCTCAACTATAGACAAGGTGATTGACTGAATGAATACTTTTCTATTGAAAGGAGACCCATGTACAACCTAAAAGTGACCTGGATAAAGCTGTCAAACTCCCCTAAAAGGTAGGAAAAGTCAGATGGAATGCATAGGAGTGGGTCATGGAGAAGAGGCTGGGACCAGTGGGGCATCATCTGAGATGATCTGAGGATGTATATCCAGAATGCAAGAGGAGTTCATAGTTCAGAGCAGCCAAAAATCACACATAAGATGGCATTATAGACTAACTCAAAAGAAAGGCAAAGGAAGAGGTTATTGTCCTGAATAATCAAAAGGAAAATATAGTAACATGAAAAATACGATAGCTTCAATTAATTCGGAATTTTTGTCTTTGAACAGAATTTATTCTCTTTGTATGATATCTGAAGAGTAGGGAAGAAAAAGGCAAACATGGATGTTTAAGGAAGCCATACTGGACTGGCCTGGACTGGCCTGAGGTAGGAAAAAATTCTTCAAATCTAGTGCTCAACATTCTTGCCTATACTCATATTCAAGTCTCAAGAGACTTTTCTGGATATAAACTACACCACACAGCTATGTCAGCTCACAAAAATTTCTGGCTTGGGATTTCAGTGTGCATTTCATTTAGTGTGTATTTGTTTGAGACTTGCCATACCTCACCAAATTGAATTACATCAGAAGGCTGAGGATCTGATTAATGAAAATTTCTTAGGTTCCCTGCCTTTGTCAGGACCAGTGTGAAACAGTCATGAGATCACTACCCACAAGAAGGCAGTGAGAACCTGCTGACTTTCTCTCCTTTTTCCAGTTTCAGGTGAAAGCAGAAGTCATTACACTGATCGCATGGACAGCATTCGACACACAAATGTTGAATGATCAGAGAATGACCATCAAAAAATTTTGAGTTTTAGCCTCTAAGGCATTGTCCATCAGAATTACTTGAGTAACTTTGAGGGCAAAAAAATCAAGCAAGTACTATATTAATCTTTGATATAATCTTTATGTTTCCAGAGGATTTACAGATTAATTGCATCTTAAAGGACTCGAAAAATAAAAAGGTAGTGATTTCCTTCATATCCCCATTCAACTCACCTATTTAGACTCAGGAAAGATATATATTGGAAAATGACAGTGTGTTTTCAGAAACTTGATCAAAGAATGGCTCTAAATCCAGCTGCTATTCCAGATATTGTTTCTTTACTGAAGCAAATCAACACATCTTCTGGTATGCAGCTATTGATCTGTCCTTCTTTTTTTTCTCTATGCCAATTTGTAAATACCATCGAAAGCAATTTGTTTTGTTTTGTTTTGTTTTGTTTTGTTTTGTTTTGTTTTGTTTTGGGGGGAGTTTTTGAGACAGATGAAGGTGGTCAAAAGGTACAAAATAACTTATAAAATATATAAATCATAGGGATACACTGTAAAGCATGGTGACTAAAGTTAATAATCCTGGATCGTTTATTTAAAAATTGCTGAGAGTATATCTTAAAAGTTCTCATCACAAGAAAAAAACTACAACTATATGTGGTGATGGATGTTAATGAGACTTATGATAATTTCACAGTATATACAAATATTGAGTCATATTATACACCTGAAACTAATATAATGTTATATGTTAATTATATCTCAATTTTTAAAAAAAGAAGCCATTTTCTTTTAGTTGGCAAAGCCAGCAATATACCTTTACAGTTCTATCTTGGAAGAAATACAACTGGAAAATCAATGAAATAGAAGTGGGGTGAGGAGAGTATGTAAACAGATCTCTCCAGATGGGCACATGGCATGTGAATATCTGTGTCCCCTTAGCAGAAGAGAATCTTAATAATTAGGTGAGAAAGATAACCCATTCTGTGGATCTCCGGCAATCTTTTGCCTCCATTGGGCTCATGAAAAAAAAGAGATGAGAGTTCTGTATGGGCCTTTTTGTTTTGTGCTTATTTTAATTGTTTATTCTTGAAGTATGATTATATCGTGAACTTTTTCAAAAATCAGCTTTTTATTTTACAAAACTTTATTAACTTTTATACATACTCTGTTTCTACTTGTAACTTTATTATTTCCTTCTGGTTTATTTCTTTGGGTTTGCCTCTTTTTATTTTCCAATTTCTTGAATTGAATGCTAATATTGTCTATTTTTAACTAATTTTTACTGGCTCTATTTAAAGCTATAAATTTCCCTCAAAGTTAGTATTTCTTCAACTACGTCCCACAAATCTCAAGATGCAGATTTTTCGTTATCAGAGTATATAGATTAACCTTATTAATTGTGTTTTCTAATATACAGATTTTCTTTGGGGGGCTGCTTAATCTATTAGTTTCTAAAAGGAGTGTGTTAAAATCTCTAACTGTTGATTTATCTATTTTTTGCACAAATTCTGCCACTTATTGCTGTAAACATTCTGATGTGGCATTTTAAGTACATGTGTTCATAATACTTATATGTTCTTGCTCTAATTTCCTTTATGCCTGTGTATAAAGTATCTATTAGGATTATGGTGTTTTGTTGCCTTAAATTTTGTTAGTTATTAAGCTACTCACCCCAGCTTTACTCTTACCTACGGTTTCATCCTTCTGTCTTTCTGTGTCTTTTAAGTGTGCCTGATGAAGATCATATATTCTTGGATCATATAATTGGATCATAATCCAATCTGAAATTCTAAATTTTTTAATAGATGAGTTTAAATTTTTTGTATTTATTTTATATTCAGGTATATCTCAGCCATCTTATTTCTTATTTTCCTATTGTTTTTTTCCCTCATTTTTCTCTCCTCCATGATTTCCATTTGGATAGAACTACTTTTCTTCTGTTGGTTAAAAGGGAAAACATCCTATTTTTGTTCCTATGGTAGTTGCTCTTAATGAAAGATTTATTTATCCTTGATTTTGTAAAGTTATCAACATAAATATCTTTTCCTGTCAACAAAGTTCTTTTAGCATGTTCTTATGTCACTTAAATTCCCTATATACAGCCCATAATATTTAGATACTTTGTTCTGGTTTGTTGTATTTATACTTTCCTTTTTTTGATTTCATTGATACTGATTTAATTTTTTACAATGAACTTACATCTTATTACTTTTAACTCCCAAATCTCTTCTGATTGAGGACTTTCTCCAAGATTTTTTGGTAGTGGTTTGTATGAAAAGGCCTTGCAGGCTGAGTATGTTTTATTATATTCTGACATTGAATGACATTTAGCTGGATCAAAAGAAAAAAAATTCTAGTTCAGTTACTTTTTTTCAATGCCTTAAAAATATTACTTCATTGCTTTCTTATATCTAATGTTGATGTTGATAAATGTAATGTCAATCTCCTTCATTTTCCTTGGTGGAGAATCTCTTTCTGGAACCTTTTAGAATTGTCTCTTTGTCTTTAATGTTCCTAAATTTTGCCATTAAATTTCTAGGTATTGATATTTCCTTCTTTCGCTTTTTGGCCTTATATCAGCCCTAAATGGGATCTTTAATAATGAGAAATTAGTTCTTATTATTTGTTTTAAGTTTTTATCCTCTTTTTCTTTTCTCCTATGAATCCTATCAACTGGGTGTTTGTACTTCTCCTGTCATATCTCTTAGCCTTTATTTTATTTTTTTCTTCTTTATTCTATCTTGTATCCTCTGGGTAAATTTCTCAATCCGATCTTGTTCACTAATTCATTCATCTGCTACATCCTTACTGAGATCCCAATGCATATACTTTATTTCAATAACACATCCTTCATTCTGGATATTTTTCCTTGGTTCTTATTTATAATTTCCTATTCTTGCTTCATATTACTAATAAGTATATTTATCATGCATATTTTAAATTCTTGATACATTCTGTCCCAATAATACTGCTCAGGATGGTATATGTTGCTCAGTTTATTGTCTTTCATTTTTAGTAATTCTGCTCATCAGGGGTCTAGTGGTATTTTGTTCTGTATTGTGTGCTTGTGAATAGGAGAGCATTAGCTATTGTGTAATAGGAAGGCTAAAGACCAGGCTGTAGTTTGTCAGTCCCAGTAAGTTAAATGCGAGGACAGGTGATGAGAGGAGGGACAGTAGAGAGCCCTAGTCACTACAAAACCACTACTGATGTTCCCTAAAATACTTAGGAGGAAGCATTGCTGGAAGGAAGCTGTGTTCCTGCAGTGTAACCCCAATATCCCTGGGCCTATGGAGGGAGAAAAGATGGAGGAATGAGGGTCCAAGGGCAGATGGTATCTCAGTGGCTACTTTCAGCCACATCTCACTCCAGCAGAGCTTTTGTACTACTTTGTTACTATCCCTGGGCAGTTGCTGCCAATTTCTGTGGTAAATGGATAGGCATTGATTGTCCCAAGGAAATGAGAAAGAGGCAAGAAAATAACTTCAAAACTTCCCTCCATCCTCTCATAAGCTCTGGCAGCCTGACCCAGGGGACCGCAGCCACTGCACCCGCCAGTTCAAGATAGCCTTAGCCTCACTCCCTCATTCCATAGTTTCTTCAGTGGTGATTTCTCCATCTTGACAGGAACCAAAACACAGTTTTAATTCTTTCTGGAAGCCTTGTGCCTCACACCCGTGTTACTCTTGATCATCATCCAAAATACAGTTCCCAGTAATCAGCTCTCCTCTCCCACAGTTTCATTCCCATTTTGCTTTGGGCTTCTTTCCTCTAAACCAATTATAATGCTTCTCTCCCTTGAAAATTTATTTATTGTGTCTCAAAGGACTCTCAGAGTAAATATATCTTTACGAAATCCTCAATTTCTTCCAACTCCTTGCCTAAACTGAAACTTGGTTGCACAGCCTTCACCACAGCCCACTCAGGAGCCAATGCTCATTCTCCCACATATACCAAGCTTAGGTATTGGGATCGGCCTTTTCTTTATTCCCCAATGCTGCTGTCCAGATCTTTCTCTTCCTCCTTCAGGTAAAACTCTCTGCTCCTTTACGGATCAAGCCTCTCTTATTCTTCATCACTATTGATTACCAGCCTCCATTCACACTTCCCCAATTAACCAAACGCATTGGCAAACAACTCAGACTTTCTACCTTCTTTCTGTCATCATCCTGAGTGACTTCAATATCCACTTGGACAGCCCACTCATTCCACTGTCTTTTTAATACTTTCAATTCTTATGTTTCAATGTCTTCAACTCTAATCCACTACAGCTACTATCCTAGTACTAATGATAACAAAAATCGTGTTCATTTACTAAGTATTCACTATTTTCTAGAAAATATCCTTATGTTTTATGTGATTATCTTATTTAACCCTGACAGCATTGCTATCAGTTAGGTACTGTTATTAATGTTATCCATTTCCCACATGAGAAACTGAGGTTTTAAGAGCGTAGGTAACTTGTCCAAGGTCAGTCACATAGTTTGTGATTAAAAGAGCCAGGATTCAAGAAGGAAGTGAAAAAAGGTTACTTGAAAATTCCAAGGTCCAAAATATATGAATTTTTATTATATTATCTATACTCTTCTCTCCTCCCTTTGGCACTCAAAAAGAATCGAGAATTGATGCACCAATTATTTGGAATCTTCTGTATCAAAAGCAGCTGGATAAGTTAAGTTGGCAAATAAGTTAAATCGTAAAAAAAGTATAAAACAAATCAGTTTTAATCTGTGTTGGGAGATACATCTCTTTTGCCAGAAATTCCTAGTGCTGACATCATTATTACCAGAATATTTATGAAAGTTGAGCACAGCTGGTCCCAAGATAGTTAAAATAACTAACTAATGTGCTGACAAAGAAAATAAATGTCTTAGAAACCCTGATTCACGAGAGAACTTGAAGATACACTGCCTTTATTTCCTCTTTCCCAAAAATAGTGATGTCTAACCTTATATTCTAAATTAACATTTTATTAGTTTTCAAGCATTATCTACTGACCACATCTGCATAATATGTATACACAGGAGCATGAATAGAACAGAAAATCATTAGTATCTCCTGTTTTGAAGATGTTCAACTATAGTTCTAAATGTCTGCCAGCCTCATCAAGCATTAACTGTAAAGAAGTAAAACATAAAAATACCCCTGAACTTGAATGATTACTGTAGAGAAATTATAAAACCATTAAAAGTGAAAAATGGGTTTATTTTTAGATTGATAAAGGATGTAATCATCCAAGAAAAAAGATTTTATCAGAATTCATCATTTACTTATAAAATTCAGTTCTTTTACATTACCCTACCTCACTCTTCTTTCTTAATTAAGGTGGTAATACCAACAAAAACAATTAAGTTTAAAATCACAGTGCTTTGGTTTTCAGTCAAGAAGAAAACAGAAAAACTTTAAATTACTTTCAAAGATAAGTTTGTTAAATCTTCTTTTCATCTCCAAAGCAGCAGAATATATCTAGTATCTGTGAAAGATTTTGAAAATCAGTATACAGGAATAAAAACTGTCATGCTTCCCCCCAACCATCCTGGTTGTAGTCCACATAGCTTATGCCTGGACAGATATGCTTTTGGGTTCCTATCTCCCATAAAGAGAGGCATATGGGACTAGATGGCCTTCTATATTAACTAACTTGCTCCCATGCACAAGTTTCCAGAAAATTCCATTGTGGCTTCATTTAAAATGAACATTTCAGATAATATCCCACGGTTGTAATATAGGCTGGTTAATCCAAGAAAAGCAACTTGTACATTGGCCATATCATACAAACGCAACTCAACTGATCAAGCCAACCCATAATTTTTTCCCCAAAATGAGACAAACACTGAGAGGGTTTGTGATCAATACCACCACCCCAAGGAAATTCTACAAAATGTGTTATAAAGAGGAAGATGATTCTAGGTTGAAGTTTGAGATGTAAAAAGAAGTAAGGAATATAGAAATTGGAAAATATGTGGGGAAGCTAAATAAGCATTGAATGTAAAAGAAAAACATAGTATAAATGTCTAAAACAATAGCGATAGTGTCTAACTTGTGACTTTTTAAAAAAGCTAGAACTAAAATACTGCACACAAATAGCATATAAAATGGGATAGGCACAAAGAATAAGCAGATCATCTCTCACTAGTATAACTACATATAAATGCTTAAAGAAAAATATTCAGAAATTTTAAAAGTTATAATAACAACCAAAAATTCCAGGTCTTTATTCTACTTATTGGTGAGTCAAGGCATAATTTTTCCTCAGATAATGTAAACAATAATTTCTTTCAAAAGCACAAACAAATCATTTTAGCACAATGTCGCAATTATATGGCATTACCCATGAGGCACAGGCCATGGACTAAGGATCTAAGTCACTCTGACTGAACTGTCCCTGGTTCGTGCCATAGAGTCAATGACATGCACTATATTCAACTTTTTAACACAAAGCAACTCCTAATGATGCTATAATAAATGGATTTAAGTCTCACATCCTTGTAAAATGTTGCCACTTCGGATTTAAATTTTATAATATTATAAACATAAATTAAAGTTGACCATTAAAGAAGTTCCATCACTTAACTAACTTTGACCAATCCATATTAAACTTCTGAAGGTTATTCTCAACTTACAAAAATTAATCGTTTTCTGATGTTAGACTTGTCATATAGGTACCATATTTAAAAGTTCTTCAGTCACATCTAAATTTTCGTCAATACCAAGATATAGTTAACTGGGTGGTATTATTTATGTCTGTGTACTCATCAGCTAGAATCTTAAAACTCTACAAATCCTCCCACATATACCATCAACATGCTAAAACAGTATTTCTAGATAGGCTCATATCTGTAAGCACTGGCCTAGGCTTAGGACACAATTTCTGCTAAACTCAGAAGATAATGTTACAAAATCGTCATCTGCCAAAAGTTCTGATGCATGGTCAATTTTTTCAATTAACACATAATTCCATTTTCTAACATCTAAACATATTTTATTCACATTCCAAAACAAGCCCAGCTGAAAAATCAGCTCCTTAATAAGGTTATTAGGTTGTTCTTTTTAATCAATCATCTTTACCTTATATCAGTTATGGGTTCTAAGAGGGCTTGTCTCCTAATGTCCTTCTTAAGTTGTATTCTTCTAAAACAGACATACTTTGAATATTAAATGCAAGGGATATTTTTCTCTTATGTGTACACACACAAAATATTCCCTCTTGCTCTCTCCCATTCTTCTTGACTTGCACACCCTTCTTGTTGTCTTTTACTCTGCTGCTGATGCAAGAGACAAGGATACAAGAAATATTTCACTTCCCTTTAAGAAATGGTGATTAATGC
Source organism: Pteropus vampyrus (assembly GCF_000151845.1). Classification (NCBI taxonomy): domain Eukaryota; kingdom Metazoa; phylum Chordata; class Mammalia; order Chiroptera; family Pteropodidae; genus Pteropus; species Pteropus vampyrus. The sequence goes on along the minus strand of NW_011888803.1, from coordinate 2,332,249 downwards.
TCAATCTCAATATCAGGGAGACCTATAAAGAGGGAGAGCATGGAACAACTCCAGTCAATAGCTGTGATGTGAAAATATGGGTTCATCAGTGTCAAATATCTTGATGTTTCAAGAAGTACCAGAAATATACCCTTGAGATTTAAAAACAAAACACACACAATTTTGAATGTTTGCAAATAATTCAATCTTTTCTAACACTGTACACCTCAGATAAAACACACCGTTGGCTAGGTGAAGCCTATAGTAGATCTGTGTAAGGTGCCAATAAACATTTTGGTGTTTCAGTTGTTGATGTGACCTTATAATTCAAAGGTAATTTAAGATACTTAAAAGGCTCCCGAGGAAACACAGGACTATGGTGCAAGTAATTAAATTCTGGGTTCCAAAACTCTGCAGAAAAATATCTGCACTCCTGGTTAAGGAGCAAGACAAAAGACCTCTGGTCTACTATCAACGCAACCTCACTTGAGGCAGTATTTAAATGAAAAAATAAATGGGAAGAGTCAAGTTATCTTTTTCTCTTCAATCTATAACGGTGAAGTTACTGTTCTTCCCCTCTTCCTCCCTTTTTTCTGCTGTATCAAATCTGAACGTGTGTCATTTTGTACTATTTTACTGCTTTCCAACAGTAAAAGTACCAGAATATCTAAAATCACCAAGTAAAAACAAAGAAATGCATATCCTTAGAGTCATAAGGAATAATCGAAGATAGTTAAATTTAGCTCCCATTTAAATACAATAATTCAATCACAAAGCTAAAAAAAAAAATTATCTGAAAAAGCAGAATAAAATATTTCTGAAAAATTCCTGGTAACTGATTGTCTAATTTTACATAATTTTGCAGAATGACTACCATTTTAGGAGTTAATTAAAAGCCATTTAATGAGAAATTTTAGATGTTAACATTATCTTCACTTCTAGGTCTAACTTCATCACAATTTACAGTATTTACTCATTGACATTATGTCCTTTAATGTTTAATTAGTGTTAACCCTAAAATGTATTTCTATCATGTTTTACGAAAGTAGCTATTAAAATGTAATGAAAAATACAAGGTCAAATCACAGATAGACTGCACTTAGGAAATTTGCAGACACTAATGATAATATTAAGAACCTCTTAATGTTAATATTGTTTCTTACGTTAAGGTCCTCCTATTAACTTTAAAAGCTCTTAATTGACTTGATATTGTAGGTCTGACAGACTCAATAAAATATGTAAAATTAGTGTTAATGCCTGTAAATAATAGTCTGAGGAAGCACAGTAATCCCAACAATTTATGTATTGGTACACAATTGACCCTTGAGTAATATGGGATTTGAACTGTGTATATCCACTTACAGGAATTTTTTTTTTTAAGTAAATATAGTCCACCCTTCCTATCTATGGTTTCGCTTCTGCAGATTCAACCACTGCAGATAGAAAACATATTTTCGCATTTCCAATTGCAGTTTCCCAACCGCAGATTCCCAGCCTCGGACTGCCCCACTGCCCACTGAAAATACAATTTTCTATTCAAGGCTGATTGAATCTCCATTGGGGAGGTGGGGGCAGGCAGTGCCCCTAATGCCCATGTTTTTCAAGAGTCACCTGCATTACCTACAATAATACTTAGTCATTTCATAAATGTTGGTTAAGCACCTACTATGTTACCCAGCCCAGTATACTAGGTGCTGGGAATAAAATGGTAAACAATCATGCAGAGATCTTTCAGAAGCAGTATTTACTGAGTGCTATACCATGTAATCCTTTTATAAGAAGATAGGTTAATTTGAACTGCAAAACTGAAATATAGCCTACTGTAAATATCCCTGTAGTCTTTCAACATTTTCTGCTTCAACATTTTCTGCTTAAACATTTTGAAGTTTCAAGTGTGTTGTTACATCAAATATTGAAAACCTTCAAGAGTCATTATTTAATCAAGTGATTCCCTTCTCCACTCTGCCTAAAAATGCTTGTGCACATAAAACAAGCACTAAACCTGAAACAGCTCCATGAGGTATTTTATTTTAATAATAAACATATCCATGTATAAACACACAAACACACACATATTATCTATGTATGTCCTAACTGTCCACTTAAGAAGCCTAGAAACTGATCGACATAGTAGCATTTCCATTAATGCAATTAATTTCCATTAAAAGAAGCCAGATTTTCTTGAAGAGAGTGTTGATTTCAAGGCCAGGATGGGAAATTTTTTAAAAGAACCCGCAATATTTTGGCATATCCGACATCAAGGGAAAAAAA
>NW_011888803.1:2329504-2329949 GCF_000151845.1 Pteropus vampyrus | reverse complement strand
AAAAAAAAAAAAAAGAATTGCAATGGATTAAAACACACATCAAATCTGTTTAAATCCATGTGTCCTTTATAATATTTTTTAAATTCAGAAGATGATATAGAACCAAGTTATTATCTTAAATAATGGTTAAAAGAGGGGAAGGGGATACTACTGAGGGGCAACCAAAATTGCGTAGATGATAGAGGCTCTGTTCATCCCTCTGGCGACCAAAACAAAGTTGTGATGAAAACAAGGAGCAGCAGCTAGGAAAAATTGCCTAGGATCTTAATGAACAAGCCATACGACTAGAAAGAAATCCAAGAAATCACCCTGCAACAGCAGAAGGTAGGACAGGGCGAGGACGTGGGGCTACCAGGTCTCAAGAGGCTGAGTGAGACAGCCGCTAAGGCAGCGGCAGTGGCGGACACCTCTTAAAGGGGCCGCGACCCCAAGCAGATTTCGCTGT
>NW_011888803.1:2323922-2329454 GCF_000151845.1 Pteropus vampyrus | reverse complement strand
ACCAGGTCTCAAGAGGCTGAGTGAGACAGCCGCTAAGGCAGCGGCAGTGGCGGACACCTCTTAAAGGGGCCGCGACCCCAAGCAGATTTCGCTGTGACAGACCTGCTCACTCTGAGCACCAGTGTTGATTCGGCTGTGTACAGGGGGCACCAGGGACTTACAGACATTGTCAGAGTGAGGGCCTAGGGGAGACTCACTCTCTACAGAAGTGCCCTCAGGATCCATTGTTCTCTGTTGATTCCTCCCCACTCCCAGTGCACAGACACAGCGCAGCCACTGCCATGAGGTCATCAGACTGGATAACAGAGGTCGCTCCACCCAGAGGATTCCCTGAAACCCCACCTCCCCCAATTCCCGGCCCCACCCAAGCCACATCCAAGTTTATCCTCAGGGAGTCAGGTGCTCCTTGCTGAGCAGCGCCTAGACTCACACTGGAAGCAGCTGGCCTCGGTTTCTGGCATGGCAACTATAAGCACAGCATCTGTGGATCGCTTGCTGAATCTTAACATGTGGCCCTGGAGAGGCAGGGGCTTGAGCTAAATTTGGCCTGTAGCTGAACTCCTCTCAGGACTGTGCCACTGGACACCTACTTTACAAATCCACACTAATAAGACCAGGAGACTTAGGAGCTTTGCTTAATACATAGAAACAGACATGGAAAGGCAGCCTAAATCGGAAGACAAAGAAGCAGAAACCTTATATGAGAGAACAGAACAGAGATCCAGATATAATGGAGTCAAGTAATCTAGCAGATGCAGATTATAAAGATGTTCAATGAGCTTTTGAGAAGTGTAGATATTCAGTGAGAACTTCAACAAAGATAAAAAACATAAATGGAAATGGAAATTATAAAGGGGATCAGTCTAAAATGAAGAACACATTATCTGAGATGAGAAGCATATTAAATGGAATAAACAAAGTGAATAAAGAAGAGGATCGCATGCCCTATCTAGAGGACAGGAAAGCCAAGGATACACAATCAGAATGGCAAGAGATAAGATGCCAAGACTATAAAAATAATTTAAGGAGCAAATGGGACACTGTGAAAGGTCCAAATCAGTGTAACTGAAGAAAACCAAGATGTTAAACAGCTGTTTGAAGAAATAATGATGGAAAACGTCCCTAACCTGGTGAAAGAAATGGACATAAAACTCCAGGAAACTCAGAGAATTCCAAAAATCAATTGGATCCAAAGAGGCCCTCACCAAGACACATCATAATTAAAATGACAAAGGTTAAATACAAAGAAAGAATATAAAAAGCAGCAAGAGAAAAACAGATAGTTACTTATAAGTAACAGTCTTATGGGGAAAACCCATAAGACTGACAACTGATTTCTCAAAAGAAACTATGCAGGGTAATATTCGACAGGATGAAGACCCAGGATCTACAGCCAATAATAATTTATCCAGCAAAGCTATCATTTAGAGTTGAAGGACATATAAAGAGATTTCCAGACAAAAATAAGCTGAAGGAATTTATCACCGCCAAGCCAGTATTACAGGAAATGTTGGAGGGACTTCTTTAAGAAGAAAAAACATATATCAAAAACAGGAATAAAGAATGGTAACAACTACATTCCTATTAATAAGAACCTCAAATGGAAAAGAATTAAGTGCTCCAACTAAAAGAGTGGATGAATGGAAAGGAAAACAAGATCCATACATGTTGCCTTAAAGAGACTTACTTCAGATTAAAAGACACAAACTAAAAGGAAGAAGATAGAAAAACATATTGCTTTGATGGACCTAGAAGGTATTTAAGTCAGACAGAGAAAGATAAACACTATATGATTTCACTTATATGTAGAATCTAAGGAATAAAAAGAACAAACTAATCAAAAACAGACTCACAAATATAGTGGACAATTTGGTGATAGACAGATGGGAGGGGAGTTTGGGGGCGCTGGGAGAATGGGGTGAAGAGTTAAAGAAGTACAAATTAGTAGTTAATGGATGGACACAGGCATGGGGAGCATGGCATAGGGAATGCAATTAGAATGAATATGTTAGCTAGGTGGCGGGTCAGGGGAGGGAGGAGCAACTGGGTGGGGGTACTGTTTTACAAACTATATAGATGTCTAACCAATATGCTGTATACTTGAAACTAATTAAAATAAATTTAAACAATTTTTTAAAAGTGGGGTAGGGGGCTCAACCTGATAAGGGATCAAACTATCTTGCCTTTCTTATACAAATTGAAACAATGGGCAACCAAATAAATGAAAAAAAGAAGGTATTTCTTTATAAAAGTGTTCCAATTACAAGGTGAAAAAGAAATTATAGAATTGGAATATCTCCATTAAATTAGTAAATTAAGGCACTGAGCATCGACAGCTGCTAACATCAAAGAAAATCAAAACTTGATCATAATCACAACATGATTGTACCTTCTAATGAAAGAAAACAGCACCACCTGTAGTCTTGCCCAAGGGTTAGAACCTCAATATAATCATTTCTCTGATCCAGTTGCCAATTTGCAGGAAACACAAGGAACAAAGAAACAAGTTGAACTGCACCATGAGTGTTCAATAAGTAAACTGCAGATGGTGGGAAACACTTGAGGTCAGCCATCCCAAGAAAATTCTGCATCAGGAGTGAGCAAATCATTGATTTGGAAGTGATGCAAAGATTCAAGAGCCAAAAGAGTTTAACTGAGCTAGGACTCAAATTGCAACAGCCAAGTAGACAGAGAGCCAGAAGAAAGGAGTATTGGTCAAAACTGGGCAGTCAAAGATGAGATCAAGATACAAAAAAAGTTAAGGTCAATATAGAAATTAAACTTAACACAGCCCAGTAGAACCATGCCAAACAACAGGCAAGGACATCTAGTACCTTTAAAATCTAAAAAGTATTGTTAAATAATGCAGTTTTTACTTGAACACTAAAAGCAGCCCTAAATATTTAACAAGCATGGCTAATCGAAAAGAATCCATCTTTTCTAGGAGGTAACTAAAAAAAAAAAAAAAAATCCAAAATTATGCAGTGGTTGTAGATGAAAGCAAAAACTTGAAGGTCAATTTTTATCATATAATGGAGAATTACTCTGTCCCACATTGTTCTATAAATCAAGGGGAAAAAATAAACTGTGTAGTATTAAACAAGTAACTCAAAAGGCAATAAAATTCAACACAGTCACTTCTCTTTGAGAAAGTAAGTTTGGTTTGTTTCAATTCCCCAGAGTCAGCTCTGTGCCTCACACATAGTAAACCCTGACTACATGTTCGACAAATAAATGAAGGATGATTTCTCATGTCGAGTCGATATAGCATTCATTCTTTTGTACTGATTCCATAGTGAAAATTATAATCTTTCTAACCTGAAATTTATTCAAAACTATGCTATAAGTGAATTTTTACTCTGAAATTTCTATACAAAAATAAGTAGGGCAGCAAGATTAAATTCCATGAAATTTGTTTTTAAAATGGTTCTATATAAAAAGAAATGTTTCCTAGGGATATCGTTTAGACTTCATTCTTTGGTGGTTTCATTCCAGTTTCAAAATTATGTATGTATGTGTATGTGTATCTGCCGTGTTTGCACCTTGGCTAGGGGTTGCTGCCTCAGAATTTATCTATTGCTCCTTACTCTAGAGTCAATAAGGTGAAATAACTTATTCAAACAACAGTTATGATGTAACTAGAGTAATTAAAAAGCTGGTTTGTAATTTACAGTTCATTTCAGTTCTTTCATAGTCAGTGAACACATAAAATGAATAATTTCACTTTTGACCAGTTAGGTTGTTTGTTTTTAGTAGATTATAATAATACAAGAAGGCAACTTCTGGATAAACTAAGGGGTATATGAGGAGCCTGCATTTATTCAAAACATTTCATAACTAATGTAGATGTTGCAAGAAAAATTAATCTGCAGTAAAAACTAATTATTGGTTAAAGATGTTTCTTTCGAGAAGCCAAGGACTGTCAGAGCTGATTTCTTATTCTTTCAATCTACTTTTCTGCACATCTTTCTGAAAACTCATTCCTTTAAAAAAAAATTCCCTCAACATAATGAGAAGAAAAATGTTCCACTGTGAGAGGTTTAGACCTGGGAAGAAGTAGAAAACAAGTTATTTTCATGGCAGGCCTTTGTTTATATGTTTAAGAAACAATAAATTCTAAGAATATTTGTGGGGAAACACATTACTCTTAGCCATCAATCAGAAATCAACATTCAGGAACTTTCATTTCCAGCCAAGATGGAGTAACAGAGACTGGTTCACCCTTCCTCCCTAAACAACCAGAAGAAGACCAAACAAAATATATAAAGAAAAAAAAATGGTTTCAGACATTGGACAACAAGCCATGTGAAACCTGATCCCTGGGAAAATAAAAACAGATGAGTTCTACTTATTGCCTAGAAGAATTTCCAGGCTGCAGCTAGGATGTGTGGGAAAGAATACCGAAGAGGAGGCACAGAGAGACTGCAGAGGGGTCCTCTCCAGTCTTGACAGTTAACAGTGTGGCTGTCTTTGCATGCATGAGACGGAACTGTCCCAGGCCAGAAAAGAATCAATAGACCCAATAATTCCCTTAACTCACACAGGGCTGGGAGTGCTTTGGTTCCCACCAGCCAGGATGGAAAGATGTCCTAATACCCAAAGTAGTGGGTAGAGTCTTCAAAAGAATATCACCTTAGAAGTGGGACTAAAATAGCCCTAAAGGCTGCACTAGATTTGTCCTAATAAAGCTTAAAAGCAAGCCTCAAAAGGGTCAAGCTGATTTTAAGTAACTTAATTGCCTTCCGGAACAAAGTCTAACACCTTGAAAGAAATATGACCAAATCTAGCACCCAATAACATAAAATTTACAGTCTGGCACGAGTAATACATGACCCACAATCAAAAGAAAATATCAAACAATAGAACAGATCCAGGTATCATAGAGATGATAGAATTAACAACAAAAAAAAAGCATTAAAATAATTAGTATAACTGATTATGTTCAAGAGGGAGACCAAACGTGAATATGAGGAAAATGGGAGATTTTTTTAAAGGCCTAAATGAGACAGCTAGAGATGAAAAATATAACATCTGATAAAGAAAAAAAAGGTCAACATGTTCAAGGAAATTTGTTATTGGGCAAAATCCACAAAAATGCTGGCAGCTCACATTAACCAGTGAGGCTCTTATGTAGATAGTTGTTATCGGGGCTCTCTAACCAAACAACACAATGATCTTCTTTGTAATAAAATTGTTTCACAAGCTCTCTTAGGACACATTCTCAGAATTCACGAAGCTTCTTTTATCTTAAGACATCTAATCATGTTTGCCAGCTAATAGCATCAGCTTCCCTATTCCTGAGGTGTTAGGAGGAATTCTAGAGGGGTGGGAGGGGAGAAACAAATAGAATATTTGCTCTCATACAATGAGGTCAGCAATGACCTTTGTATCTACCAGGATTCTTTCTAGTCCTTATCTTGCTTAGGTTCTCCATGGAATATGATTACCAGTGAAATTTCTTCCTTGAAACTTGCTCCATCCTTGGTTTTCCACCACCATTTCTCCTGCTATATCCTTCTTTCCTAACCACAC
>NW_011888803.1:2318305-2323872 GCF_000151845.1 Pteropus vampyrus | reverse complement strand
TAGATTATAATAATACAAGAAGGCAACTTCTGGATAAACTAAGGGGTATATGAGGAGCCTGCATTTATTCAAAACATTTCATAACTAATGTAGATGTTGCAAGAAAAATTAATCTGCAGTAAAAACTAATTATTGGTTAAAGATGTTTCTTTCGAGAAGCCAAGGACTGTCAGAGCTGATTTCTTATTCTTTCAATCTACTTTTCTGCACATCTTTCTGAAAACTCATTCCTTTAAAAAAAAATTCCCTCAACATAATGAGAAGAAAAATGTTCCACTGTGAGAGGTTTAGACCTGGGAAGAAGTAGAAAACAAGTTATTTTCATGGCAGGCCTTTGTTTATATGTTTAAGAAACAATAAATTCTAAGAATATTTGTGGGGAAACACATTACTCTTAGCCATCAATCAGAAATCAACATTCAGGAACTTTCATTTCCAGCCAAGATGGAGTAACAGAGACTGGTTCACCCTTCCTCCCTAAACAACCAGAAGAAGACCAAACAAAATATATAAAGAAAAAAAAATGGTTTCAGACATTGGACAACAAGCCATGTGAAACCTGATCCCTGGGAAAATAAAAACAGATGAGTTCTACTTATTGCCTAGAAGAATTTCCAGGCTGCAGCTAGGATGTGTGGGAAAGAATACCGAAGAGGAGGCACAGAGAGACTGCAGAGGGGTCCTCTCCAGTCTTGACAGTTAACAGTGTGGCTGTCTTTGCATGCATGAGACGGAACTGTCCCAGGCCAGAAAAGAATCAATAGACCCAATAATTCCCTTAACTCACACAGGGCTGGGAGTGCTTTGGTTCCCACCAGCCAGGATGGAAAGATGTCCTAATACCCAAAGTAGTGGGTAGAGTCTTCAAAAGAATATCACCTTAGAAGTGGGACTAAAATAGCCCTAAAGGCTGCACTAGATTTGTCCTAATAAAGCTTAAAAGCAAGCCTCAAAAGGGTCAAGCTGATTTTAAGTAACTTAATTGCCTTCCGGAACAAAGTCTAACACCTTGAAAGAAATATGACCAAATCTAGCACCCAATAACATAAAATTTACAGTCTGGCACGAGTAATACATGACCCACAATCAAAAGAAAATATCAAACAATAGAACAGATCCAGGTATCATAGAGATGATAGAATTAACAACAAAAAAAAAGCATTAAAATAATTAGTATAACTGATTATGTTCAAGAGGGAGACCAAACGTGAATATGAGGAAAATGGGAGATTTTTTTAAAGGCCTAAATGAGACAGCTAGAGATGAAAAATATAACATCTGATAAAGAAAAAAAAGGTCAACATGTTCAAGGAAATTTGTTATTGGGCAAAATCCACAAAAATGCTGGCAGCTCACATTAACCAGTGAGGCTCTTATGTAGATAGTTGTTATCGGGGCTCTCTAACCAAACAACACAATGATCTTCTTTGTAATAAAATTGTTTCACAAGCTCTCTTAGGACACATTCTCAGAATTCACGAAGCTTCTTTTATCTTAAGACATCTAATCATGTTTGCCAGCTAATAGCATCAGCTTCCCTATTCCTGAGGTGTTAGGAGGAATTCTAGAGGGGTGGGAGGGGAGAAACAAATAGAATATTTGCTCTCATACAATGAGGTCAGCAATGACCTTTGTATCTACCAGGATTCTTTCTAGTCCTTATCTTGCTTAGGTTCTCCATGGAATATGATTACCAGTGAAATTTCTTCCTTGAAACTTGCTCCATCCTTGGTTTTCCACCACCATTTCTCCTGCTATATCCTTCTTTCCTAACCACACTCTTACAGCCAGCTTTGCTGATGCCCAGATAAGTGATTTAAGCTAAGAAAGCTTAAGCTTCAAGGCCCCTAGCAAGGTGTTTCTGGAGCCATATATTTTTATGAAAGTTATGTTCACTGCATTTAGGAATCCAGGGAACACTGATATATTTTGTGGAGATTTAAACGGACATATTTATGTGGTTCAAAATCACTTTTATGTATCACAAGTTATTTCTCATCCTCAGAGCAGGAACACTCCCACCACCCACTGTACCAGCATCATGACACCGAAGTGCAGAACCAGAGATCACATTGTGATGTGAACACATCCTAGCCCACAAGTACATGGGAAGGGAGGGAAAAGTAAGGTTAGAAATCTACAGAGCCAGAAGCAGTTTTGTGGGAAGTATTTCTAATTATCAGTTGAGTAAAATTATAAATGGAAGATTCAGTTCTCAGCAACACTTAATCTAGAAAGAAATTCTCTCCTATCAAAAATCTATTTAACAAGGCAGCATGCATAATTATACCTCTACATCAAAAAGAAAATGTTGTTAGTATTCCTGTCCTTTAGGGCACAAATCCATTGGTTACAAACAGTAAATAGGTCTGTTTTTGATGCTGCATATTTTATACATCCCAAAATATAAATTCACGTCTCAGCATAATAGACACATCTTGTCCTAACCAAGTGTAATAGTTCAAGCTTTGCAATATAAGTTGCAATATGGCTAGTAGCATAAGCGGTGTGATCAGTGGGGCCATTTTTAGGAACCTGGCAGGTTAAAGGTAGCTTGATAGAGACACATCTAGAACCAGGGATCCAGCCAGTATAATCATCAAGGTCAGAGCAGTCTGTATGATTAATAAGGTCCATACAACCAGAGTGGTTTATGGGGTAGGGACTATGAAAGAGGCTAACACAGCTGCTGTGTTTAGCGGGGCTGGGACTGAAGATACAACTAGTACAGTTGGCATGTTTAGTAGGTCAGGACCAAGAATTCAGCTGGCAGAGCTAGGGTGTTCAGCAAGCCAAGGATTTGGCAAAAGCAAAAGGAAGCCTCCCGTGTAATGACTTTTTTTCTTAAAATATTGAAATGCCAATCACGACATTTTTCATCTACCCAGTATTGTAATGTGAACAAGAAATAAATTTTTATTATGTTTGAGCCATTATATATTTTGGGTTTATTTAACAATTTACCCATTCCAGGTCTCATGGCACGCATGCACATGCACACACACGTCAACTGTGTTATCTACAGAGTCAGAGAACAATTGTACTCAGCCTGAGAGGCCCTCAAGAAAGGCAATGTTCCTATTAGAAAGGCCGGTTTCTATTAAAATGAGGAAAATGAGGAATAGAGATAGGATTCTGTAGAGATGTTTCAGAGAGCAGAGATCTGGTAGAAGAAAAGATGTTTTTAAAAGGCACAATGGAAAAGGTTGCCAGAGAGGAAAGCAGGGGAGTTATGAGCTGGGAGCAGAAAGCACACGACAGTGTTAGGATGAATGTTGAAGCTTCAGAGATGACTGGTTGAGCTTAGATTTTTGGTCGTGGCACAGTACAAGGATGGCAGCATGGTAGCATTAACTTCAAGGCTCTGCTTAGAACTCTGACATATGACATCCATCTGTGACATTGTGGAACCAATAACCTACACAGATCCATCTCCAAGCCACGCTATACTCAAAAAGCACACTTTCACAGCTTTAAAGAGATTCCATTGTTTACTTTCATCTCTTGAAAAATATTAAAGGAATCTGAGTCATAATGCACAACACTTCTCATATCCCTTTCTTCTTGGTCCTCTATTTCACACCTCCTCATTCACCAGTTTCCCCAAAACTCTCATCAACCCCTAGCCTACATGATCTGTCTCATTTTTCCTCCCCAACTTGCCCTCTCTGCCAATTCTCTGCTTGTAAATCACAAAAATCTAGAAATAAGTCTAGTCTAACCTGGGGAACACAGAGGGATGGGGCAAGACAATGAGTCTGCAAACATTCTAAACAATTTTAGCCCCTCTGATCAAACAGATCTAAGAAGACAGTGAGTGTTTTTGAGGTCAAGTGAGGTTTATTGTTTGCTTTTCCAGTCCAATGCCTGTGGCCTTGGCTTTGCCCAAAGATCCAGGCAAAACATTGGTAAAAAAAAAAAAAGAAAGAAAGAAAATTGTTTTGGATTTTAACAAAATTTAACCCCTAGTGGAAAGCAGATATGGTGAGGCGCAAATCAGGGTGGCAGAAACACTTGCTCAATAGGAAAAGGAGGCACTGACAAGGCTAAATGTGGGAGAAATCTGCTCTGACCACCACCTTCGATGCTAGCCCAACAGTAGGAGGTAATAATGTTTTCAGACCAAAATGCCAAGCTCTTGTGGTCTTCCTGCCGTCTCACGGAGCTGAGGCCTATGCACAATGAGAAGGAAAAGTTAGCCTTGAGTTCAAGGTCGCAATTGAATTGATTCTTCTTGTTTCTTATCAGTGCTGAGCCCTGGTAAGACTGTTAATTAGGTAAAGGCTGAAAACCTCTTCCTCCCTCCCCCAAAAGCATCCTTTTCCTTCTTTCTAATATCTGTATCTTTGTCCCAAGTGTTCACATTCTTCCAGGTTCCCATTTTTGTTCCTAGATGGCTGTTAGAAATAAACTCCACTATGACATGGACAGACACCAGGTTCACCACCCATGTAGATAGGAGACTTTCCCTACAAAAAGCCTTTGACACACATAACACTTAATCTCCACAACAATTTGTGATATGGACATCATTACTACTGTTTTACACATAAAGGAAATGTTTAAAACTATTAAATGAGGAAGGAGCTAGGCTTCTGGGCTGAAGATTCCCAGACTTGAGGAGGATAGCTGCATTTGATTTCTGGCCCTGCAGTTATGACCTGTGACAAATCAGTTAAGTGCTCTGAGTCCCTTTCCTGGAGAAGGGAGAAGTTTATCAACCTCACAGTTTTGTTGTTAGGGTTACATTTTAATTGAGATAGGTGTCAGGCAATAATAGGCTTGGGCAAATATCAGCAAATGTCACTTTGGAGAAGATCGGCAGTCAGAGGTCACAGGGTCAGTGGGATTCTCGGGTCACCTTTCTTGCAGCCTCCTGTGACACTCATGGGCTGGAGCAGAACTGGGTGTGCCCTGGAGCTGTGCTCTCCATGTGAGACTCCAACCACCTCTCTCTTTTCGTGGAATAGGCATGAGCACATCCTTGATAGAGGAAATGACACCCGGGCTTAGGCACTAGGCAGTGAGCATAGATGCCAGCTGGTTAGCAGTGTGGGGAAACAAGAGCTGCCCAGGATCTGGAAACCATGGAGGACCTGGTGTGGAGGGAACCTGAAGTCAGAAACAGTCACTGTCACTGAGGGAAGAGGGAACTCCTGGTCCAGCTAATTCAATCACACAGCTCTGAATGGATTTTTAAAGCAACTCAAGAGATTAATCACACTGCTTGTCTCCACAATAAGCTATGGGTAAAGACTTTGCAAACCTAATGTATACTACAAATCATTGATGGTTTATACTGACTTCCCTGTTCTACATTTAAAACTTGTCCTTGGGACTAGCCACTAAGCACAATGTGAGATAAATGGATGTATGGAGATAAAAATACCTCCTCACTCCTAACCTCTCCTCCCTCTACTCTAGGATTTATAAGCTTGATAATATCAGACTTGTACTAGTTATTGTTAACCATTTTGGCTCAGTCACTCCTTTGAGAATGAGGCAAGCTATTGACTTTCAACCCTGGAAAAGAGATATGTACATATGCACACCCAAAAACTGCATAC
>NW_011888803.1:2277759-2316220 GCF_000151845.1 Pteropus vampyrus | reverse complement strand
ATGGAGTAAAAGGGGCCAAATATGTGGTGACAGAAAAAAAATCTAACTATGGGAGATGAACACACAGTGTAAATATATATATGCCTTACTGCTAAATTGTATATCTGAAACTTACTAGATTTCATTAACCAATGTCACCATAATAAAAAGAATAAAAATAAATAAAAAAATAAATGTATAATTTGAAAGGTTAGACTTGGCTTAAAAAAAAAAACCTATTAGTAAAAATATCTAATTTCATTCTTACCATAATATTCATAGATACGGAAGAGTTTTGATAGGGTTTTTGATAATGTTTAATTATTGCTTATTTTCTAATTTTGTTATCAAGTATATCCACCTAAGTTTAAATGACCCTAATGTATCATTTATGCAGTTCTTTCTGTGAGAGCACTCATTTTTTGCTCCCAGGAAAAAGCGTGAGGTGGTCTAAAGTGAAAAATTACTCAAATTAAACCCATCTGCCAATACTAACATAACAGAGCTCATTGGGATGTAAAAGGGAAAAACAATCAGGGTTTTACATAATACATCTTGTTCTAGAAATAGGAAGGGCTTGTGTTCGTGTTAACTGAACTACTTGACTTTGCAGTTATATGAATTGTCTAGTTATCAAAATCTCATTTTAAAACTAAATATTTTTTCTAATGTTACTATTTTTAATAACAGATTCCAGGAGAAGAGAGGAGAAGCGGAAGAAGGAAAAAGGAAGGAGAAGAAATAAAAATAATTTCAGATGCGGTGATTGATCTGTATGAAGAATAAACTCCTGTTTGAAGTGTATATATTTGCAATCTTATCATCAGATATACATAGAAATTTCTCTCCCAGGCAATAAAATAGAAAATATTTTGTCTCTTGGTAAGGAATTAATACAAGCAAAAAAAAAAAAAAAAAGCCCAGATCCACAGATGACTCTTTGGAATAACATTACCAATATTATTTAAGCTAAGAAACTTATTTTCTTTCTTAACATACCCTCTCTACCTCTCCTCATTTTCCTTGATTGAACAGGATAATGTTCCAAAATAAATATTTCTATCTGGCACAGCCTTTCTGGTCTCTCTGCTTCTTACCATATGTGTGCTTCTGAATATGTTTTCATTCAGCCTTGTGATACGAAAATCCATTTTGCATCAAACCAAAGAAACCATATCTCTACAGTAGCATTATAATATTGTTCAAAGTTTCAAGAAACATCATCTTAAAAACTGATTATCACTCATAAAGAATAAAAACTAAAAAAAAAATTTAAATAGTAACACATAGTCCAGACTGAATCCTGAAAAAGCAATGGAACATTTCCTGAATATGTTTTTAATTTTGGTTACCAAAATACAATAGCATCTTACTAATGAGGCACATTTTCTCTGTAATCGACATGTGGAAATTCAGTTTTGTGAAATACTTTGACTCATCAGTTCTTTTTCTCCTTAGTATTTTTTTTAATAAAAGAAACACTACACATATACACATACATATTAAGTAGCCAAAAATTTGTTTTAGCCCTGCCAGATATCGGTATGTTTTAAATTAACAGTGTTGGCATAAGGCAGTGAACATTTGGAACACAGTGACTTGCCTATAACCTAAAAATTAAATTAATACAATTTCTCCTGTGACCACAAAGGTTTGAGCCAGTCTGTAGATCCAGAAATTCAGCAGTGTTATCAAGTATGCTCACCAAAGCAAGCTTTTCTGGCAAATAAATCCATGAAATATAAACCATAAAACAGATGTTTTAGAACTTGAACCTGAGATATAACTGTCCAGCACCATGGTGGTAATCCAGTCTAATATTTGAAGATACACATTTCCTAAAATCCTGGCAAACGAAGCTCTACAACTCTCAGATGGCACAGATCCTCACTGGTAAACATATCAAAACCTGATCATGAAAGAACACTTTCTCTTCACACCACTTTGAAGTTAATGGAAGTTGGAATGATTTGGTTACTGTCCCAATTTTTTTCTGTTTTAAATCTCTTTAGATTGACTATTCTCTTATTGAGAAATAGAGTGGGTCTTACCTGAACATAATAAATACAGTTTGAGGTTGACTGGGAAAGTTCCCTTTCCCCAAAGTGATCCCTCTGACACTCTGCTGATTCCTCAAGTTCTACACAGTAGGCTACCGTTATACATGGGGATACGTTCTAAACCCCCACCTTCACCTCCAGTGTATGCCATACACTTTACAGCTTCTTTTTTGGCACATCCAAATTGCCAGTATCACTACTCTTATGCTTTGGGACCATTATTAAGCACTGTGATACACAACACTCAAACGGAGAAGGCCACCAAGTGACTAACGGGCAAGGAGCATGTGCAGCGTGAACACACTGGACAAAGGGATGATTCATGTCCCAGGAGGAGCAGAGCTGGACAGCACAGGATTTCATCAAGGGACCCAAAACAGCACGCACTTTAAAACATAAGTTGTTTACTTCTGGAATTTTTCATTTCATATTTTCAGACCTTAGTTGACAGTCACATATACACATACATATTAAGTAGCCAAAAATTTGTTTTAGCCCTGCCAGATATCGGTATGTTTTAAATTAACAGTGTTGGCATAAGGCAGTGAACATTTGGAACACAGTGACTTGCCTATAACCTAAAAATTAAATTAATACAATTTCTCCTGTGACCACAAAGGTTTGAGCCAGTCTGTAGATCCAGAAATTCAGCAGTGTTATCAAGTATGCTCACCAAAGCAAGCTTTTCTGGCAAATAAATCCATGAAATATAAACCATAAAACAGATGTTTTAGAACTTGAACCTGAGATATAACTGTCCAGCACCATGGTGGTAATCCAGTCTAATATTTGAAGATACACATTTCCTAAAATCCTGGCAAACGAAGCTCTACAACTCTCAGATGGCACAGATCCTCACTGGTAAACATATCAAAACCTGATCATGAAAGAACACTTTCTCTTCACACCACTTTGAAGTTAATGGAAGTTGGAATGATTTGGTTACTGTCCCAATTTTTTTCTGTTTTAAATCTCTTTAGATTGACTATTCTCTTATTGAGAAATAGAGTGGGTCTTACCTGAACATAATAAATACAGTTTGAGGTTGACTGGGAAAGTTCCCTTTCCCCAAAGTGATCCCTCTGACACTCTGCTGATTCCTCAAGTTCTACACAGTAGGCTACCGTTATACATGGGGATACGTTCTAAACCCCCACCCTCACCTCCAGTGTATGCCATACACTTTACAGCTTCTTTTTTGGCACATCCAAATTGCCAGTATCACTACTCTTATGCTTTGGGACCATTATTAAGCACTGTGATACACAACACTCAAACGGAGAAGGCCACCAAGTGACTAACGGGCAAGGAGCATGTGCAGCGTGAACACACTGGACAAAGGGATGATTCATGTCCCAGGAGGAGCAGAGCTGGACAGCACAGGATTTCATCAAGGGACCCAAAACAGCACGCACTTTAAAACATAAGTTGTTTACTTCTGGAATTTTTCATTTCATATTTTCAGACCTTAGTTGACAGTGGTAACTGAAATAGCAGATAAAAGGGGACCACTGTTCTAGTCACTAGTCTGTGTAAAACGAAGACTTCTCCCTCAGGATCCTCTAAAATGTCAATTACCATAAGAAAGGTATCACAGTGTGTTTAATGAATTTTGAGTTGATTTGTGAAAGAGCTTTTATTCTTTCCCTCAGGGGTTAGCAAACTATGAGCCAAAATGTTGTTGGAACACAGTCACATTTATTCTTTACCTATTGTTTATGGATGCTTTTGTGCTGTAATTGCCAAGTTGAGTAGCTGAGACAGAGACAGTATGGCCCACAAACCTAAAATATTTACCATCTGGCCCTTTACAGAAGTAGTTTACTAATTCCTGATATGGAGCAATGGGCCTCTCTGGTACCTAGAAGTGAAGATAAAAAGAGGAGATGGGGAACGTGAAGTAACAATGCCTTACACTTGGGAAACACTGCCCTTAAGGAACAATCTTTGCATAACTATTTCTCACAATATAATCTGTGAAGGTAGATATCACAGGCTCCGGCACACAAAAGTGCTCAAGAAATATCTCTTGGCTATGTACATTCATTCATTCATTCCATATGTATATCAAGGGCTTACTATGTACAAGGCACTGTTACAGGAGATGTGGAAAGAAAACACAAATCCAGAAAACAACACTAACAATACTCTACTCTTAAAAGCCTTTACTCTAGTGCAGGAAAACAAAAAAATAAACATGTAATTGTGCAAATAATTAAACAATAACTCGGTAGAGTAAAGGAACGGCAGAAGTACAATTTTACAAAGAAGTCACAGAAAGCCTCCCTGATTCTGAGACATTTAATCAGAGGCTTGAAAGAAGTGAGGGGAAGCCATGGGCTGGCTATCTGAGGGAACTGCAAAGGCTCTGAGGTGTTAAGGAGCCTTGCTTGTCTCAAGAAGCCACTGTGACTGGTGAGCGCAGTGAGGGAAGGGTCGTGGCAGGTCAGAGGTCAAGAGGAGCCTGGAGCAGCAGCATTTGGGTCCTGAAAGCCACAATAGGAACTTTGAATTTTACTCTGAACTGTGAAGTTTTAAGGAAAGGAGACACAATCTAACTTGTGTTTAGAATAACCACCGTGTCTACCGCATGGAGCACGAACTGTAGGGAGAAGAAGGTGACTGTATTCCCAGAGTAAACCAATTGCTATGAAAACAAACCAACAACAACAACAACAAAAAAGCTTTTGTCCTCACACTAGATTTTTTCTTTTTGGGGAAAACATCTTATCAAATTTTTCTGGTTATTAAAGGTAAGTCCCACCACCCTCACTTTGGACAGATTTAGAAGAAAGAGGTTTAAACAAAGAAGAGTTAAATTGACCTTTATAATAAATTGACAGGAATTTTTAGTATTCCTTGCAAGGTGGGTCAGACGCAGATTTGAGCTACTGTGCTGTGGGATAAAGAAGGAAAAAGCTGGGAGAGAGAAGTGGCATGAGCTGCAGAGCTGCTGGCAGAGCCCCGAGAAGACACCAGTGGGTGGAGGTGGCCAGAGAATTTGAACATGATGATGTCTAATATTCCATCTCAAGCTGTTTACTTCTCTATGTTTGGATGTAACAACACCAAACGCCCTCTCCATTACCCTCAAATATTCATGAAATATATCTGCTACACACAACTGTTTGGTATTGGTATAGCTTTTAGAAGTTTTCTGAAAAGGGGCAATAGAGAATTGGCTTCATTGTAACCCACGTGAGGAGAAACCTAAGCTCTCCCATCCTCTCCTCCAAAAAAAAGAAAATTACTCAAATAAAAATACTGGCAACAACATGCTCACAGTGTATGGGTTAGGGAATTAAGACATTTTATGCAGACTTTTTTTAAAGGTCATTCCAGAGCACTAGAAGATTTGGGGTCTATCGTCCAAGCAGCTAAAACTTTGGTTATATACGCAAATTCAAATTAAGAAAATTGAGGCACTAACAAGATCGTAAACTTGCCAAAGTCATATATCTGATCGCCTGGTAAAGCTGGGGCCCAAGCCCAGTCTTCTAACTCCTGGTCAAGTCTACTCAACCACAGCTGCCTCACCAGCTGTGCTGATGGTGTATTGAGCCAGATGTTCCCAAAGATTCCAGTCACTTCTCTAGAGAAATTACTCATATAGGAGAGCAGGCTAGTAGTTATTGCAAACAACTCTAATAAGACACTAATTTAAAGAGCCAGTATGCCTTTCTGAAGGGCATTTGCTAAGGTAAATAAATTCTTTGGGTTTAAATAAACCTTTTAGCAGAAACATGAAGCCATTCAATTCAGTGACCCAGAAGTGATGCAGGAAATGAAAAGCTCAGCCAATCAAAATGGGATGTTCAAAGGGACCCACTAAAGGTCAGAGTTGCTTAGGGCTGTTCTGCTTGCCCCCAACATAGCAAGCCTCCACCAGAGAAAAGACCCAGGTATAGCCACACACACCTATCACGCCTGGAGCAGAAGGCCTGAGTAATAATAACATGCTCAGAGAGGTCTTATAATTAGGCACATTCACTAAGAAAGGTCTTTAATTTATCAACCACGATGTACGAGAATAAAATTCTGTACATTTTTAACCTCTTATAGAATCATCCCTTACTAACATTTTGGTTACAAGAGTGAAACTAACCAAGTTTAAACTGACGTAATTTTAGAACCTCTATAAATTAACCTCTCCAATCTCGTTGCCAATAAAATAGAGATCACGATGCCTACTTTATATGATGGCTGCTTGCCTCACACATTTTCCAGGAGAGCAACTTAAGCTTAATTGTCCAGGGCATTCTCTTGTGTGGTCATACAGACCTAAACATTTCCAGGATTATTTCTTGCATTTGATTTTGACCTTGGTAAAGTTAGTTGTTTAAATAAAAATTGTAAAGTTTTGAGCATATAGGGAGTATGTAAATCGTGTGACTTTTATTCATCAAATCTGGTGTTTACTAAGGTTTTCCTGGCTATCGCTGAGGTTATGATATTTATGTAATCTCTTAGTGTGGGGACAGAAGCAGATTATAGTGATGAGAGGTATTCATGAAGCTTGCAAAAATGTGAAGCCTATTGTTGTCTTGACCATGTTGTGCTCCTTGGGTTCCTGTGTTCCTAGAAAAAGAAGTTGCTCATGGAAGTATATGGCACCTTTTGACTGATAACTGGCTGTTTCTAGCAGGCACTCTAGGGTTCTCCACAAAATGTATGGGTGGCCCTCCCGCTTCCTCAGCATAGGGTCAGCTCTGCTTACTTCAAGTAATTGTTATTAATTATTAATAACTGCTACTATATATTGAGTGTGATCTCTGTGCCAGGCACAGTATACACGCCATATATATAATGTCTCTAATTTTGAAAACAATCATATAAAGTAGGCATTGTGATCTGCATTTTATTGAGATCCGAGTGCTCAATCCGGAGAGCCTGGGTTCTGGTCTTAACCTCCACCTCTTATCGGTCACATAAACATGTACAAGTCAAATATCTTCTCTAAACCTCAACATCCCTAATTGTAAATGGGGAATAACAACTAAATTACCTGCTCTATTGGAATACTGAAAAGACATACATGAAGGTGCTTTATAAACTATGAAGTACTCTGTGTAAGATATTGTTATTATTTATCATTCTGCTCCACACTCAGTAAAGCAAATAAGCTTTTAGTTTACGAGTGCCTGTAAGCTAACAATTAGCTATTGTGGGTACTTTGTTTTTTGTTTGATTCATTATTTCCAGAATGACCTCGATCCTACTTTACACATGTTCTTAAGATGGGGAGTGATTTAGGCAATTGGGACTCTCTTAGGCCACAGAGCATCCTTGCATTCAGTGAGTTTCTTTTCACTGCATTCATGACCTCATTAGATACGAGTTTTGTTACAGGCAGGATAAACGGAACTCCCTGTGGAAAACCTGAAAGTAAAACTGAAAGTCGGTGATTGATCTTTGGCAACTCCCTCCTCTCCATTTTAACTTTTCTTCTTTTAATAATATCTTATACTTTCCCAGTGCTTAGCATCCTCATACTTGTCCCTGGTCACCCAGAGAACCCACTAGCATCCCATCCTGAGGCAAGACCTTTCTAGCCCCCATCCTCCTTTCTCCTATCAAATTGTTTCTGTTCTAAGTTGTATCATGCTTAAAAGCCCTGCCTTCTGTTGATATGAAAGACAATGATGTCTCTCTCAGGTAAGGAATTTTCACTTAGGTCTTAGGTAATGCTTAAATCCCAAAGAGACTAGTGTGATGGGAAATTTGAAAAACCAGGGCAAGAGGTATTTGAGGCATTCACTCACGCCCTCACTCATTCATCAAGCGTATTTTCAGCATGCACAGTGGATTAGGAACAATCAGGGAAGGAGAGGATTATAGATCATGGAAATAAAGACACACAAGCCAAGATATCCCCAACAAATCTGAGAGAAGCCCAAGAGTCAGTGTCAGTTGCCAGTTATGCAGTATATGATGAGGGGCTGGGGCACATGGACCAGGAAAAAAGCTGCTTTTAGCTAAGCCCAGTATCTAACTAGGTCAATCCCCAAACCCATTGCATTGTTACCTAGAAACAGAGTCCCACCTGCAGTGTAGCATTTCAAGTTACAATTTAAAATTAAATGGGAAATGTAGAAGATATAATTCTTGCCCTCAAAGATCTCCTAATCAAATTGGAAAGACAAACCAGAAAGCAATTCATTATAACACAAGGAGTAATGAACTTATTATTGGCCTAATCAAATACCCCTAAAACCAGATAAAGTCAGAAACTAAAAGAATGCTATCCCCTACCAAAAGGATGCATGTACCCTAACAGCCCATAAAACAGTAATGGGAGTTAGCTTGTGCATATCAGGAGTGAAATTCTAAGGATACCCTCAAGCTGAAAACCAACAACTAAAACTAATCCTGAGAACAAATAGGACATTTAGAATGACAGCTCAGCTAAATTTTCTTACTACAATGAACTTCTCAGCAGCAGTTCAGTTTAAATCAACTTATTTCCAAAGAGGTTATTTTATAATTCCTTAATTATGTTCCTTTGGGGCAACACAAATAGAAGAACAGGTATTTATCACTTTTGTCTTAACTAGACTGTTTTCTGTTCAGCTCTAAGATTTACTAAGGTGAAGTAACTACCTAACGACAAGGCTATATATGCACCATTTGGAATTCAGTAATATAATGAGACCAAACTGTGTGGGGGTGGCAACGGGAGCGGCAGATGGGTATAACTGCCAATCCAGTCATCAACCAAACAGACTTTTGTCTCTCAGTTAATCCAAGAGAGAAAACTAACCAACCCACAGGTACCACAAAGCAGCTGGTTAATGCTCGACTCCCTCTCTTGAATATACTTTCTAAAGAATATGAAAATGTTTTATCCAGAAACTGAAGGTTGGAGGACTACAGCATGCTGAGCCCATTTAAGCTCTGGGGTAGGACACTTGGCTGACAAAGGGTTTAGACCTCTACCATCTCCCTTCCTTGGGTCATTCACCCAGTTCTCCTTGACAGTTTCAACTTGAAAATCTCTAAGGAAAAGCCCATTCAATAACAACAACAGATATGGTAAATAAGATTTCAGAAAGCTGTATTTCTCTCATCTCCTTCTTCCAATCCTGACCTCTGGTAACAGAAGAAATATTCATTTTAATGTATTTGTTTTAGAATCTGGATTATATTTCCAATCAAATAGAAGCCAACCTTCTGGAAAAGGACTTGGTTCAAATCTTATCAATACAGAAAAAGGCAAAACTATGTTTGATAGAGAATTTTTTTTAATCAAATAGTAAATAATAGTAAATAGCTTAAAATATTTTTAGAATATATAAGTAAAGAATCCTCAAATAAAGTCAAAAATAAAGGTGGCAAGGATTCTGGATGATATCTACTCCTTATAAAATGTCTGATTTGAAACACAATGAAAAGAGTAGAAGGGGACAAAACACTTGATCACCTGCTTCTTTGCTCCAAATGAAGAGAATACAGTGATTATTGAGACTTAGGGTATTTTCTTAGACAAACTACCTCAGCTTGCACATCTGTAAAGTAATGAAACATGCCTTGAAGTATATCATAAAGATTAAAGGAGGTAATGAGAAACACTAAACGCAGTAATCAGTTAATAAATGCTCTTATTTATTCATTCACTCAGTCAATAAATGTTTAACGATTGCCTACTATGTGTCAGACATTCTGTACAAGAATACAAAACTGACCAAAACAGTCACAGCCCTTGCACTTCCAGAACTTAGAGTCTAGACAAGCTACCCAGAGTTCAGTGGTTAAAAAAAAAAAAAAAAAGCGTAGACTCATAGTAGTCTCTTCCTATGTACCTGGAGGTTTGCTGTCGTAGTTGCTAGTACTGCTTACAAAATATTTCCAGCTTTCCTCTTTCCAAGGACATGGTGGGATTATATTCTCTATCTCCTTTCTTTGACCTGTAGATGTGTCTTTACATGGTCTTCCTTCTCTGCCTGTGTCCTAATCTGCTCTTCTTACAAGGATACCAGTCATATTGAATTAAAGCCTCATAGCCTCATTTTAATTACTTCTTTAAAGATCCTATTCCCAAATAAAGTCACACTTGAGGTACTAAACATCAGGACTTCAACATATGAATTTTGGGGGAACACAATTCAACTCATAAAATTTATGCAACTAGGAAAGCCATTATAAGAATTTAAGCAAGAAAATGTCATAATCTAATTTATATTTTAAGAGCAATGTTACTATACTATGCAGAAAAGATTAGAGAATAGGAAAATTAGTGATGAGGAGGCGAGTCAGAAGATAATTTCAGTAATTCAAACCTCAAGACAGACATTCTTAACCTGGAGTCTATAGATAGTCTTGGGTGGAGGGAGGTGATTCTCAATTTCTCCAATGCCATCTCTACGGAATCATATGAGGATGCATATGTACTCATAATGCGATTTAGTCTCACAGTCTATCACATCCAAAAAGCACAATTCAACAGCAAAACTAAATAAAAATAATGAAGAAACCCCATGTTTCACTGTACTATTCAAAGGGATTCAAATATAGAATGCATAAAAGCACTTATTAAAATACTTGCTCTTCTGTACTTTACTCTTTTCCTACAGTTATTCCAGAATCTTGCTCCTCAATTTTTCCAGGGAAAAATACTCCTCAATCAACCCCCCACAGCCCAAAGCTTTTCTCTTCTCCTCACCCCTTCTTCCCTTTCAAAGAACTTTATTATGTAAATCAATTTAGCGTCTCTTCTGCAAAAAGAAATCTTTGGAGGGAGAGAGGAAATTGCTTCACTTAGACTGAGGATTCTATTTGTGAGACAGAAAGGTGGTGGGAAAATCTCTGAACCTTCTTACATTAATCATTTTTGTCTGATCTTAAATAAAGTCTTGGTTTTCATCAGTTTCTCAAAGGGGTTGTTAAGTATGTTAACCATCAAAAGAAAAAAAGAAACAGATAGAGGTATGTAAGGAGAAGGAGTGGGGGAAAGAGAGAGATTGTGATTTTCTAGGAACTGAGCAAGGCTATCTAACCATCCTCTAACAGATTGGTTCATAAATAGGCCATCACATGGTTTCCATTCTGCCCATACTGCATCCCAAAATAACCAACTGTGCACTAATGAGACCTCAAAGCTACTGAAGTGACTGGGTATCACCTCAAAGGACCAGGCTCTTATAAATAAATATATTCAGCTTTGAACATGATCCATTAGGAAACTCTGAGTAAACTGCTAATTTAGGTCATCCAATCCAGAAATAAATGACTTTTCATTCCAAACAAATAAGAAGTTAATGAAGATATGTGAACAATGATTCTATCAGACCACAAACTTGCTATGTACAGACCATAAAGACACTCTGTGGAAAGACACACACAAAAAAATGAAACAGAGTATAAATGACAAAAGTAAAATGTGCCTTAACTTCACTTTTCTTTCCCAGTTAATTTCTTCTCAACCTTTAAGACCTAGCTAAGTGCTTATCTCTTTGAGAGTCCTCTGTCCGGGTTTGGCTAAATACCTTATCTCTTCTTCCATAGTATCCTGTAAGCTCATTTCACTACCACATTGTTATTATCTGTCTCTTCTACTCAAGTGTGAGCTTCTGGAGATCAAGGACAGGGTCTTATCGGTTTCTGAGCACTTAGCACAGTGACTGGCACAAAGTAGGTAAAGATTCACTGGTAAGGCTGGCTTCAAATTTTATGCTATTTCTACTATCCTACCATACATCTTGTAATAAAAAGATCTAAATGATTTGCCTATCATCTAGCAACTGGGACATTTTACAGAGAAGCTGATTCTACACAAGAATTGGAAGTATCCTCAACCCAACTTTCTGCCTAAGGATTAAGCAGTTGAGCCCCGTTATCTTGGAAAGCAATGGGGGTCAAAGGCAGGATGTTGATAATGCTAGTGGAGAAGTTGAAGAAGCTTCACCCACTCTTCAGTCATCTATGGAAGCCTGTTGTCATATTTCTCGACCTTTTGAAGGGAACTTCCCAATCCTTCTAACCATATCCCATCCAAAGTTTCCCTCTGAATCATTCAAGAGACATGTAGATGTGATAGAACAGCACTAAGTTATTGCAATAATGTTTTTCTTAAGTATTATGTGTGTTACAACATTTCAGTGAGGTTTGTGCCTTCTGGATCAGGTTATAAAGAAGTTCAACATCTAAGATCCATTTAGTAGAAGCAAAAAAAAAAAAAAAAAAAATGAGCCTTTCATTGAATCCACCTGTATCAGGATCACCTACCATCTTTGGCTCTACCCCAGATCTGGCTAATTAAACTCTCTGAGGTTGGGGGCTAGAGATCTCCCTTCTTAACAAGCTCTTAGGTAACCCCATCACCAAAGCTCAGATCAGAAATCATATCTTCAGGGAAAACTTTTTTGAATCCTTACCCAGGCTTGCAAGTTGCCCCATCACCTCTCATTGTTTACCACATTATCTGACTCCCTTGCTACTATGGCTTGCAAGAGGAAGCAGTTTTGCCATCTCATTCACTGCTGATTCCCAAGGTTTTGAACAGTGTTGATGAATTGAGCAAACAATTTGTGTGCACTCTAAAGATGAGCATCTAGATGCTAGGGTTAAAGCTCCATGTCCAAAGCATGCAAGGTGCTTCAAGGTCTGGCCCATCTACCTATGCAGCCTTCTCCTCACCAACTCTCTGCTTAATATTCAATACTCCAATAATGTTCAACTGCCTGTTATTCCTTGTACATTCCCTTAATTCCATATGCTTTTGTTCAATTTGTCCTTTCTTAGTCTGAACTCGTTACTATGTAGGTCTCTTATATTCACACCTTTCCCCATACACACTTCTCTGTCACTGTCTGGAAAACTTCTACTCCTTTTTAATTTTCTGCGAAGACATCTCCTCCTTGCAGGAATCTTCTCCACTCTCAGCAAAGGCTCTTCTCTCTAGGATCTGTGACAGCCAATGCATATTTCTGTTTTTTTCCCTTACTACGTTGTTTAATAATTCTCTCTTTCATTGTTGGTTTTCCACACTAGGATACGAACTCCTTGAGGATGTGAACTATCCCTTATTCATCTATCCATTAGTAGTCTCTATCCCAGTTCTTGGCACAGAATAATTGTTCAACAAATAAATTACTGTTTAATGAATGAATGAACAAATGAACTAGCAGAGTCAAATGCTCTAGCACAACTCTAAACCTACACATGAACCTGTGCATCTGAATACTGTCCAAACTGGTGATTAGATTGATCCTACGAAGATTTCAGGGCCTTTATGTACAAAGCCAGTCAATTTATCAGATTGGCAAGGAGGGTTAAGCCAGAAATGATAGATATGTGCTGACACTCTAAAGCATGTAAAGAAGCTGAGAATTCCAATGCTCACTAAGTCATTGTAAGAAAGTAACCCACAACCCTAGATACAGGTCAGGGCAAGAGCCTTGGAAACAAGGTAGCCAAAGAACATGGAGGGAAGTAAAAAAAGTGCGGAGAGAGGTCCAAGAGAAAGTCCATAAGACAATGAGTCAGTCGCTGTGGCTTCTGGGTGAATAAGTCCTCAGCTGCTTTGATGAGCTCATCATGGTATCTTAAAGTGACAGTGTTCCCTAGATGGGATCTGAAATAACCTGGCACAAGGTTCTAGATTAAAGGAACAAAAATCATACTGTGTTCTTCACTAAAAGCCTAGTGTTTTTGTTTCTTATTTCCACTTTAACAAATTACCACAAACTTAGTGGCTTAAAACATCACAAATTTACTATCTTGAAGTTCTGGAGAAGTCTATAAAAGGGTCACACAGGGCTAAAATCAAAGTATCAGAAGGGCTGTGTTTCTTCCGGAGGCTTTAGGGAAGATTCTGTTTTTTGGTTTTTTTCCAGCTTTCAGAGGCTACCCTCATTCTTTGGTTCATGGCCCTTTCCAGCAGGCATTACTCTGGCCTCTCCTTCTATCACACAGCTCCTTCCTCTCTCTCTCTCTCTCTCTCTCTCTCACTTTGACCTTCCTGCCTCTCTCTTATGAGAACCCTTGTGATTACATTGGGCCCACCTAGATAATGCAAGATAATTTCATGAATGAAATGCATGAATATTTTGGAGGTACCATTATTCTATTGGTTGATAGAATAATGGTACCTCCAAAATATTCATGTCCTAATCCAGGAACCCTAAATATATTACCTTACATGGCAAAAGGTATTTTGTAAATGTAATTAAGATTTTGATAGGGGGAAATTCCTCATCCATAGGAAAAACCTCATCCATAGGAAAAACCATATATTTTAAAAACTGAATTAGGTTTTGATAGAACCAATAAATATACAGCTTTAAACTTCTTATGAGTGACAAGCAATCAAGAAAGAGACACAGATATCTCAAAAACGGGATAGTGAAGGGAAAATTAGAATTATGTAATAATTTAGTTTCAATTGGTTTTTTTCAATTAAAAATTCAAATATAAACATACCATAACTCCTAAAAGAAGATAAGGATTGGACACTACTTCCTGCTTTTTCTTGAGTTAGGCATCTCCCTCTCCAGGTCCTCTCTTTCTGTGAGCAAAGACACACACCTCAAAACTATAGGTGGTAACCACTGGATGAATTGGTGGCAGCAATTCATGTACCACAGGGATTCAATCCAAGACATCAAGAAGAGTCAGTTTGTTGTTTGTTTGGTTTTTTAAAAAACAAAAATAGCAAATGCTTAAACAAGAACTTCTGGGTTTTAGCAAAGTCATAAATATTCTAGGATTTTTTTATGTACAAATTATTGAAGATAAAGAGAAAAATTTTTCAATGGCATGTATGATCATGATGAAAGTACACATTCTTTGACCAGTTCGGACAAAGGCAATTTACAAACTCAGTAGATAATGGCTGACAGTCAAGTAGGGATAGTGCTGATTAAGTCAGGACTGCAAGGCAGGGAGTTATTGCTCAAAACAATGTAATTTACCCTTCCTTCTAGCCACAGGAGAAGA
The DNA here is from genome assembly GCF_000151845.1 of Pteropus vampyrus. Taxonomy (NCBI): domain Eukaryota; kingdom Metazoa; phylum Chordata; class Mammalia; order Chiroptera; family Pteropodidae; genus Pteropus; species Pteropus vampyrus. The sequence goes on along the minus strand of NW_011888803.1, from coordinate 2,301,248 downwards.
AAAGTTATCAGCAAATCCTGCTAACATTGGCCAGCACTTAGTAAGTTTCTTTAACTTGCTGTTTTCCATCTCGGATAAAATGGAAGAGAAACAAAAGAAAAGTTCGGAGCTCTTTTAAAAGCCCTGATTGAAGGGTCACTGTTTTGTTTTTTAAGATGGCTTGGTTTATCCCTAAAAAACTTTTCTCACTTTATCAGGTCAGGACACATAATTTTAAGTGTTGAGGATTTTATTTTTTAAAAAACAAAAAAGATATCAAAATGTTTAGCAGAACTAGACAAGGAGCCCATATAAAAAGGCTAAACTTATAATCACAGAGGAAATAACAAATTGAACCCTGAATGCAATTTTTTAAAGGGATAGGAAAAAAATCACCACAGAAGGAATGAGGGGATAGGTCTTTCTCAGAAACTGATAAAAAGCTGAGATGAAGCTATATAATTTGATGAGGATGAGAACAGATAGCTGAGGAATTTTATCATGATGTCCTTTAAGTACCACAAATTTATAGAGACAAAAATCCACACAATTATATGGATTTTTCCAATAGCTTAAATTTAGACGCAGAAAAAAAAAAATGGATGGCTGGACTGATCCAAGTTTGAGAGTCTGCAAGATCAATAAAGTTAAAAGTAAATAAATAAATAAATAAATAAATAAATAAATAAATAAATAAATAAATAAATAAATATAATAATGATAATAATGAGATGCAGGGGTCCAGGCTGAACAAGCATTGAAGCTGCAGAAGAGAGAAGCTGTGCTAGGTGAAGGGGAATTAGAGACATTTAAACATGGAAAGGACAAGGCCAAATTGAGTTTTAACTATAATTACTCTGACTGTACAGTGGAGGATACGACTGAAGAAGGCTAAGTCTAGAGACAGAGAGACCATGAGGAAGCTATCACACTAACCCAAGTCAAAGATCTGAACCAGCAAAGTTAGTATATTCGTTACCTGTGGCTGCTATAACAAATTACCATGTACTAGATGACTAAGAACAACAGAAATGTATTCTCTCACAGTCTCACATTTCTGGAAGCCAAAGTCCAATATCAAGGTCTTTGGAGGCTCTAGAGGAGAATCCTTCCTTGCCTCTTCCAGCTTTTTGTAGCTGTTGGCACTTCTCGGCTGCTTTGGCTTGAGGCCATATCACTCCAATCTCTGCCTCTGTCTTTACCTTCAAATGGCCTTCTCCTCTGTGTGTCTTTGTCTTCTCTTCTGCCACAAATCTCCTTCTGCCTTTCTTTTATAAAAACACTTGTCATTGGATTTGGGGTCCATCTGGATAATCCAGGATAACCTCATCTCAAGATCCTTAATTATATATACAAAGACTCTTTTTCCATATAAGGTCACATTCAAAAGTTCCAGGGATTTGGATGTGAACATACTTTTGGAGACCACCATTCAACCCATTATAGTGTTTAAGAGGGAGAAACAAATCTGAGAATTATTCAGCCAGCAGAAACTGATGATTAGACATTTAACTGACTATGAGGAATAAAGGGGCAAAGAATAATTTTTTTTTAATTATTATTATTTTTTCCTACAGCACCTGATCTTCCTAGGTGGTCTCCGATCCAAGTACTAACCAGGCCTGACTCTGCTTAGCTTCTGAAATCAGACATTGGGCTTGTTCAGGGTGGCATGGCCATAGACCGCAGACCGTGGCTCCACTAGGGTGTGAACCCAGGACCTTCTGTGTGTAAAGCAGACGTGCTAACCACTACACTATGAACCACATCTAAAAATAACTTTTAACTCGGGTATCTACATGGTACCACCAATTGATATAAAGAACCTGGATAAAAGAGCCTATTTAATGAAGAAGATGAACTTCTTTTTAACATGTTGATTTTGAGGTGCGCATGAGACATCTAGATGGAAATGTTCAACAAACAACAGGAGCTATGTATCTGAATCTTAAGAGAACTGAGCAGAAGAAAGATTTGGGAGCCAATGAGCATAGAAGTGGTAATTTAAAACCTCAGAGAAAATAATATTGCTCAAGTAACTATTAGGAGACAAGAATTACAGAGAATTAGAAATGGATACCTGGCAGTTAAGGGGCAGACAGAGGAAGAGCAGCCCATGAAAAGAGATCAAAATGAATGGTAAAACAGATACAAATAATTCCAAGAGGATGCAGGGTACAGAAGCCAAGAAAATAGTTTCTAGAAATGTGAGGAAATAATGCGTCAAAAGGAGTAGTCGGGGCAAGTAAAATGAGCAAAATGTTGAAAGCAGTGATAGAGGGGGAGAAGTATCATGTGAGTCTCCAGATGAAAAGCAGTCCAGATAACGGGAAAGAACATGCAAATGCAAAAAAATACTTCCGGCATGCTCGAAGAACAGCAAAGAGGCCAGTGTGATTGGAACAGGGTGAGCAAAGGAAGTAAGAAAGACTGAGAGGTAACAGAAGTTCTGATAGTATAGGACCTTTCTGGCCATTGTAAGGATTTTGGCTTTTATTCTGAGTGAAAATGGGAAGCTATCAGAGGAGCTTCTGCAGATGAATGACATGATCTGAATTCTGTCTTAACAGAGATCACGTGGGTAACTGTGTAAGAATAAGAAACAAGTCTCAAAAGATATGTTGGAGATAGACTGTAAAAGCAAGGATGTAATAAGTAGGGAGTTGGTGAGAAGGTTTATTATGACATCTCAACCAGAGATAATGGCAGCTTGGCCCCAAGTGGTAGCCATGAAGGTGAGAAGAAGGGATGTAATTATGGACATATTTGGAAACAACATCAACAAGATAGCTAAACGATTAAACATAAAGTGAGGAAAAAACAAGTCAAGGATAATTCTAAAGATCTTGGCCGAAGCTACCAGAAGGCTGGAGTTACCATCAGGGAGCAGCACCCCTCCTATGTATAAATAATGGGCTTGCTATACAAATGAAACTTCGAGGTGAGGATCTAGTCCTTTATTCCAACCATATTGCCTACCCTAAGACTCTTCTATGTAATAATTTTGATGCAGCCACTGTGTATTCTTCTAGGGGTATGTCAAATGCTACATTACTGAAATGCAAAATATAAAAATGAGAACAAGAAATGAAGCTCAAAATACATGTTGACGACAGACTACGGAGAGCTAGAAAAGAAACTAAACTACTTCTGAAAAATCACACTTGATTGTCTTACAACATAATGCATTGCACACTACAAACTTGAAAATGCACATATGTTCCTCCCATAATTCACTAGAAAATCCAGTGAGTCACTCCTCAGCAAGAAAGATCTTGGAAAACTTTGGCTAAATTGAACCCACCAGTGCCATGTCATTGCTGAAAAATTTACACAGAAGGAAAAAATAATTTAGGGTATTCTTCGTGAGACTATTAGCCAACTGCACATTCCCAATATTCCCTCTACTTAGAGATCACAAGCTATTAATGTTGTGAAATGATACTAGCAAGTTGAGCAGGAGTTGCTTCCCAAACTCGCAGGATGTTATATGAGACATTTAAAGGGTCAGAGCTTGGCAACAGTTTAGCACTGTGCGGAAATGATTGAGGGATATAATCTACCTTTGGAGCTTCTCAGTCACTCAGGAAGCTCTGAATTACGGGAATAAGCTGTTGCACATACAAATTGTATTCACTCTGAAATTTATTGGTGTTGCTCCAACATCTTCTATTCAAATGAAGCCAGATTCCCTCCCATGGGCATATGATTTCCACTCAGTCAGGAGTTATGTCAATCTGAGAAGTACAATGGATTCTTCAGAATGTGAGAGCAGAACTAATATTACAATGCTATAAATAAACAAGAGCATCCTAGCATTCTTTCCCCTAGAAACATGTTATACCTGAAAGTTAGGTTCCTAGATCAGTTGACAAACATTAGTTTAATTCATACTTTTCCTAAAACACTCTATAAACAGCACTCTGGGACCTACCAACATGAGAAACTTGTTTCTGTTGATTTAGAGTATTTTTAGAACACTGGTTATGTGCTAGACATCGTATGTATACTGGAGTTTCAAGGCTTCAGAACACAATCCTTGACCTCAGAGGGCTCACAGAAAGAGGAACAGACAAGAACATCAGACCCAGTAGAGAGTAGTCAGTGCTGCGACAATAACATGGATAGGGGAGAGGCAGCATGATCAGAGGTGATAGAGGAGGGGAACATCTAATGCTGACATCTGAAAGAAGAAGGAGTTTTTCAAGGCAGATGAAAGGGTGGTGCAAAAGCATAGATGTAAAGCGCACTTAAAGCTAAAATTTGGATGACATAAACACAACTCCCTTACCGCTGTCACTCCCTCCTGCTCACAAAGTCTGTAGTCCGCCAGGCTGTCAGCTCCTGGTGGGGCTTTGCTGGGCTGGGGCAAGAGCTCTATCATAAGAAGACCGCTGAGGAGGGTGAAGAGCAAGAGGAAGTGCCATGAGGCATGGAGCAAGCAGAGGAGGGCTAAGAGAAGAATGCAACATCTCCAGGAAACAGGAATGAGGCACTTTCAGGGAGAGAGTGTCATAAATCAACCATGATAGAGAATTTATCCTATTCCTAATGCTATGCAAGTTCTGGGGATATAAGGATCCATAAAATGTGTTCCCCAAGGGAAATGATTTTGAGGTCTAATGGGGAGACCAAGTTGCAGTAACATGCTATAAAATAGTGAACATAATAGTTATCTACCTCAGATGATTATTATGAAGATTACAGAACATGATAAGGTACACATATTTGGCATATGGTAAGATCTCAAAAAATGTTAACATTATTAAATATAAGAATATACCCATGTTCAGTCAGGTATAGTATACAGGGTGAAGAAGGAAATGGTTAATTCTAATGGAAGCAAGACAGGAAAATTTTGGAGGCACTAACAGTGAAGTTGTTCATTACAGAGACTGAGACATGGATCTTGGAAGACATTCAGACATTGAGGTAAAACACAGAGGCAAAACTAGCCTGAACTGTGTTAGCCTCAAGCAGAAATTTAGAACCACTCTCTGCTCTCCACTCCCACATCCATTCTCAATGAAGAGGTGCTACTACAAATCATCTAAGTTCAATAATGTTTATTAGGTGACAATAATAGTAATATTATTGTTGCTAGTACTATGTCCCATACAGAGTGCTGAATCTTTTTTTCTTTTTATTTTTATTCTACATTAGTTTCAGGTATATAGTACAATGGTTAGAAATTTATATCATTTATAAAGTGATTGCCCCAATTACACTAGCACCACTCTGGCACTACACACAGCCATTACAATAATATTGACTATATTCTCTATGCTGTGCTCTACATCCCTGTGACTGTTTTGTAGCTACTAATTTGCGCTTCATCACCCCTTCATCTTTTTCATCCAGGTCCCCAATCTACCTCCCCTCTGGCAATCACCAGTTTATTCTCTGTATCTGTCTGTTTTCGTTTAGTTTGTTCATTTTTTTTTCCTTAGATTCCGCACATAAGATAAATCATATGGTATTTATCTTTCTCTGACTTACTTCACTCAGCATAATATCATCTAGGTCATTTCATGTCATTGCAAATGGCAGGATTTTATTTTTATGGCTAATATTCCATTGTTTATATATACCATAACTTCTTTATACAATCATCTGTTGATGGACGCTTAGGTTGCTTCCATATCTTTGCTACTGTGAATAGCACTTCCATGAACATAGGGGTGCACAGATCTTTACTAACTAGTGTTTTGGTGTAAGTTTTTTTTGTTTGTTTGTTTTTTTGAATACCCAGAAGTGCAATTGCAGGGTTAAAAGGTAGTTCTATTTTTAATTTTTTGAAGAACCTCCAGACTATTTTCCATAGTGTCTGTACCAATTTGCAATCCTACCAACAGAGTACAAGGGTTCCCTTTTCTCTACATCTTCACCAACACTTGCTGTTTTTCAATTTATAGATGATAGCCAGTTGACAGGTGTGAGGTGATACCTCACTGTGGTTTTAACTTGCATTTCTCTGATGATTAGTGACTTTGAGCATCTTTTCATATGTTTATTGACTATCTGTATTTCGTCTTTGGAGAAATACTCATTCAGATCGTCTGCCCCTTTTTTAATTGGATTGTTTGGGTGTTTTCGTTGTTGAGTTGTATGAGTTCTTTACAAATTTTAGATATTAACCCCTTGTCAGATCTATCACAGGCAAATATCTTCTCCCATTCCATAGGATGTCTTTTCATTTTGTTGATGGCTTCCTTTGCTGTGATATATTAGCAAATCAAATTCAGTCATGCATTTGAAGAAATGACTGCCTCATGACCAACCACCCTTTAACTCCCAAACTTGAAGAAAATGAATATAACTATTTAACTATTCTTGGAGGGAAAAGTTCTTTAAAGAAAAAACAAAGTTTTTTTTTTTAAATTAGAAAGATCTGATCAAATATATAGTAGCTGAAGGAAACTGGACTTTGGGTGGTAAACACAGAATATACAGATGTCAAATGATAATGTACACCTGAAAATTATATGATTGTATTAACTAATGTTACCCCAATAAACTTAATATAAAAAATTAATTAATTAATTAATTAAAAAGAAAAAGAAAGATCTGGCTTAAAATCAATGTAAAACTTCATAAAATCAAAAACTCAATTAATACTGGGGAGAGGACAAGTGTGAGGACAAAAAAAATGCCACAAAAAGGTCAATATTTCTAAAATACAAGAAGTTACGTCAAAAATTAAAACAAAAAAATACAAATGTGCCATCGGAAAAATAAAGGATTTTTATAGATAGACAGACTCATTATTGTCAAGAGTTAAGTTCTTGTCAACCTGACCTGTAGATTCAATGCAATCCCAATCAAAATCCCAGAAAGTGGTTCTGTTGATATTAATAAACTGATTCTAAAGTTTATATAGAAAAGCAAAGGACCTAGAATTGCCAAGACAATATTGAAGGAGAATATCAATGTTGGAAGACTGATGTTACCTGACCTCAAGATTTATTATAAAGCTATAGTAATTAAGGTATGGCATTGGCAAAAAAATAAACATATAGATTAATAGAACAGAAATTAATAGAGAGTCAAGATATAGATACCCACAAATATAGCCAACTAATATTTGACCGAGGTGCAAAGGCAATACAATGAAACAAAGATAGTATCTTCAACAAATGGTGCTGGGATAACTGGACATCCACATGGAGATAAATGAATCTAGATACAGACTTTATACCTTTCACAAAAATTAACTTAAAATGGATCATAGACTTAAATGTAAAATGAAAATTATAAAACTCCCAGAAGATAAAGGAAAAAAACCTAGATGACCTTGGTTATGGTTATGACATTTTAGAAATAATACCAAAAGCATGATCCATTGAAGAAATAATTGATAAGTTGGACTTCATTAAAATTAAAAACTTATACTCTACAAAAGACAATATCGAATATCTGAAAAGATATTTGCAAACCGATGTTCATAGCAGCATTATTCACAGTAGCCAGGACATGGAAGCAACTGAAGTGTTCTATGACAGATGGTTGAATAAAGCAGCTGTAGTACATATATACAATGGAGTATTACTCAGTCCTAAGAAAAGATGAAATACTGCCATTTGCGACAACATGGATGGACCTCAAGATAATCATACTAAGCGAAATAAGCCAGACAGAAAAAGTTGAAAATCACATAGAATGTTGAAAGTTGAAAATCAACAAAGAAGATATATAAATGGCAAATGAGCACGAGAGATGCACCACATCAGATATCATCAGGAAAATGCAAATTAAAACCGCAATGAGAGATGACTGACTACACACGTATAAGAAGGGCTAATCCAGAACACTGACATCATCAAATGCTGGTGAAGATACAGAGCACAGAAACTCTCATACATTGCTGGTGGAAATGCAAAATTGTATAGCCCCTTTGTAGGAGAGTTCGGCAGTTTCTTATAAAACTGAATAGACTCTTACCATGCAATCTAGCAATCACACTCCTTGGTATTTACTCAAAGGAGTTTAAAACTCATTTCCACACAAAAACATGCACAAAGATGTTTATAGTAGCTTTATTCATGATTGCCAAAACTTGGAAGCAATCGAGATGTCTTTCAGTAGGTGAACAGATAAATAAACTGTGGGACATCCAGACAATAGAATATTATTCATCACTAAAAATAAGTGATCTATGAAGCCATAAAAAGACAGGAAGAAAGTGTAACTACATATTACTAAATGCAAGACGACAATCTGAAAAGGCTGCATACTATATGATTCCAATTATATGATACTATGAAAAAGGCAAATGTGTGGAGACAGTGGAAAGATCAGTGGTTGCCAGGAGTCAGGGAAGGATAAATAGGCAGAACACAGGATTTAAAGAGTGAAAATACTCTGTATGATATTATAATAATGGATATATGTCATTATACATTTGTTCAAACCAGTGGACTACACAAAACCAAGAGTGAACCCTAAGTTAAACTATGGACTTTGGGTGAATATAATGTGTCGATGTAAGTTCATCAATTATAACAAAGGTACTATTCTGGTAGCCGATGTTGATAATGGGGGAGGCTAGGCCTGTATGGGGCAGGGATATATGGGAAATCTCTGTAGCTGCCACTCAACTTTGCTGTGAACCTAAAATGACTCTAAAGAAAGTCTTTTTTAAATTATCTTTTTAAAATAAAGGATACATAAAAGAGATTCAAAAAGAAAAATGCAATATAAAATATCAATAAACAGTTGATATTTTAGTTTAATTGATATTTTAGTTTAATCTCACTAAAAGTTTTTGCGTGCAAACAAATAACTTGCCACTTTTGCCTCCCAGAGATTTAAAGTAAGAAAAAATGAGCACTCCCATACATTCCTGTTGAGAGTGTCTACTGATACAATATTTGATACGTAAGCAAGTCATATCAAAAACCTTTAAAAGGTACACAATTAATTGACCCAGTGATTCTATTTCTAGGAATTTATCCTAAGTAAATAACTATGCATATGCAAAAAATGTACACAGAGATGTTTGTAATAGCAAAACATACATATACATGATAAAGGATTAAATAAATTATACCCATACAGTGTACGCCATACAGCAAAATACTATACAATCCTTAAAACTGAGGCACTAGAAGAAAATTGAACTACTAAAAGATTTATATGACTATACACTGAAATATAAATAAATGTGAAAATATTATCTACCAAAAGATTAACTATGTTGAGATTGTGGGGGGTAGGGATATTTTCTCCTTTGTGTTCGTCTGTGAGTCCTAAATTTTCTATAATAATCATGTGCTGTTTTTGAATGAAAATATTTTCATTGGCTGATCCCTTCTCACAAAAACCTATTGAAAAGAAATAAATTTCCTACCTTATGTTAGGCATTTTGAATATACTGTCTCTGATTCTCATTATAGTGTAACAAAGTAATTATTATTTCAGCATTGAGGAAACTGAGGTACAAAGAAGTAGTAATTTTCCCAAAGTCACTCAAATTCTGCAATAATTAATTTTATGTGTTAACATGACTGGGCCACGGGTGCCTAGATTCAACATTATTTCTGGATGTTTCTGCAAGGGCGATTCCCCGTGAAATTAGCACCTGATTGGGTGGACTCAATAAATACCCCTTCCCAATGTGGGTGGGCATTTCATCTAATCCACTGGGGGTCTGAATAGAACAAAAATTTAAGGAAAGAAGAATTTGCCTGCTTCCTGCCTGCCTACTTGAGCTGGGCCATCTGTCTTCTCCTGCCCTTGGACTAGGATGTACACCATCGACTCCTTTGGTTCCCAGGCTTTTGGAACCAGACTGGAATTATACCACCAGCTTTCCTGAGTTTCCAGCTTGCAGATAGCAGATCATGAGCCAATTCCTTACAATAAATCTCAATAGATAAACTGAGATGGATAGATAGAAGGTAGATAGATGATGGGTAGGTGGGTAGGTAGGTAGGTAGGTAGGTAGGTAGGTAGATAATATAGATAGATGATGATAGGTGATAAACAGATATAGATGATAGATAGATAGATAGATAGATAGATAGATAGATAGATAGATAGATGATAGATAAATAGATAATAGATAGCTAGCTAGCTAGACAGACAGACAGAGAGACAGACAGATAGATAGACAGACAGACCCTATTGGTTCTGTTTCTCTGAACTAATACAGATACTGACAGAGCCAGGTTTTAGCCTAGAACTGCTTGAGTTCAGTCATTACTCTTCTTACTGTGCCCAATTGTCTTTTAAGATTATTACATTCCTGACCGGCCATCAAAACACAGCACTGAGAGCATTGGCTCCTAACCCCCACTGGTGTCCAAAATCTAAAAGTTGCTGAAGCAAAGCAAGAAACCAATAAATTTTTAGAAATATTTGTATTAAAAATAGGCTTCTATTAAAGGACATATATGGAGTCACTAAGCTGCCCAGAATCAAGATCAGATGGGCTTACTTCCTCCAGAAACTTCATTAACATGAACCATCATTGTAAAGTACAGAAAATCTATCAAAATCTCAAGATGCTAATGTTTGACATACTTGAGTAGACAATCAAACCATATGTGTCACTTCTTCAAAAATGCTGAAATAATTATAAGCATTCTACTACTTCACAGTCTCATTTCCCATTTACACTTAGAAGCAGGGAGGCATCAGAAGCCATAAAGTTGTCATTTTTAAAAATTCCTTGAGGCATAAGACCAGCAGTCTGCCCTGGAAGTCTTCAGCTGACAGTTTTCCCTGTTATAACCTATAGGTCACCCTTCATATTACCAATTCAGAAGCTTTGGGATTTATCCCAAATCATCTACTTCTCTCAATAATTTCATTAGGGCTTCTTAATTACATTCACATATTCAACTTTGAAATAATGAGTCCCATAATTTATCACCCACTGAGAGGGCAACATTGTCCTTCAATAATGTCTTTCAAGTTATATAAAAGGTTTCCTTTTTTTCCAGTGTAGAGAGCATTGGAGGAAAAGTCTATATTTTATGTTAGCTGTTACTTCAAACTTCAACCTTAGCTTTAGTCTTTCTGGAGTCCTCAACCAAAAGATATTCTCATTATAAGATACCCTGCCAGAAAAATCTATGTTACTTCATAAAATGCTTAGAGCAGATGGCATACAGATACACCATCTAGTCAACTTTATATCAGAAAGCCTATGAAATTGTTACAGGAAAATTTACAGAAAGGAAAGAAGAGCACAGAAACAAGTATCCCTGGGTAAATTTCCCAAAAATCATTTAAGTTGTTCCAAATATTATAAAAACCTTTCTCAAAAATATTTTGAGTCTCACTGTAAGACAATTGAGATAAAGATCTTTTCTCTCATTCTAACTTTATATAAAAAGAGGAAAAGAAGAATTAGAGAGATAAAAAATATCTGTAAACTATACTGTAATTCTGTATTATATTGAGTCATATATTTTAAGACTGGTTAAGAGTGTCCCGTTTACTTGATTATAACTAGAGTTTAGAAAGCTCCACACAATAAGGAGTATAATTGTGTCTCATTTATTGTGGATTAGATTTGTTATAAAATTTGTGGCCATCAGATACTGGAAAACAGTTCCACTGTAAAGTAAAATATTTCATTTTTTTCCATTCTCATCTCCATTTTACCAAGAAAGCAACCCATATCAGCAATCTCACCTATCCTAGTTCTACTTCTATTCTCTCTATCCTATCCTTAGCTCATAGAGAGAAGACAGTCTACACTAAAACAAAATCATCTCATCCCTGTAGGAATCTTCACTTGAAAAAAAAATTTAGAAGAATTTTCCAAGTGTAAAAGTTACCAGCAGCTGCTCTGTTTCATAATATGGAGACAATGATCTTGTGAAAATTTTGGGGTGAAAGTCCAGGAAGCATCTAGAGTGATTTTTCTTTCTTAAGTAAACATCTGCTTGATGCAAAATTAAGAAATACACACACATCTGTATTCAGAATTCAAACACAATTCCCAAGTGAAGTATTAGAATTTCACTGGTTTGTATGGGGGAAAAGTAATCTCCTAGACTTTGTAAAATTATGTACAACAGCAGCCAAATTCAACTACACAAGGCTATGTCTTTCATCTATGTGTTCTGAGAAACAATTAGAAAAATTGAAACTGATTTTTTAAGGTTTTTTAATAACTTGAGCATCTTCAAAAACCCCTACATCGGTCCTTCTGTGCCACTGCTGCCAGCCATGGTAATTGTCCATGATGACAGTTTCTTTCCCAGACTAGTCATTGATTTTTCCATTCTACAAAACACTTAGTCATGAATGTTGTGTTTATATGATCTGTTACAGAAACATTTTTGTACACCACAAGCAGAAGGGGCTGTCATTCATATGCCACTGCCTTGAAAAAATGCATATTCCTCCCTCCCATTCCAATTCCCCTTTCCAAAGATAGCTCACAGTGGAAAGATTACTTCACTGGTCTTATAAAATGCATTATAGCAATCCTACTTCCTAAAGAAACCACACCCTTCTCACCAGAAAAAGAGAATACTGGGGAAACACAAAAATTAAAAAACGGTATATGTGAGTCCATTCTGTCTCTTTTTAAAGCAAGAAACATTTTTTTTTGCGTTCCTAATGGTATCAAGTGTCCTTTATACACAAGTGACTATACAAAAGAACCTAGTGATGAAACCCAAAAGGCTTTTCTTACCATTTCTTTTTCTTTGTTTATTTTAGTGTCTCTTTATAAAACCACATTTTTAAAAAGAAAGGGATAAAGGAGTGAGGATAAATGAAGGAGTGTGAATAAAGTAGAGTACCACTTTATATACCCATTTCTAAGCCTCAGAGACAGCCCACCAGGTAGGCACTATTTTTATGCCTATTTTACAGATGAAGAACTTGAGGGTTAGAAGTGAGTTAAGTAACTTGTCCACGGCACACAACTAATAATGTACAGAACCAGGTTTCAAACTCACTGATGAGTACCTAGAATTCAGCATTTATATACTGCCAAGTAAATGTAGAACTTTTGACAATCACTTAAGCCAATATCCTAAATGAAAAAACCACAGTACTATGATCTTGAAATGTGATAAAACTAGTATAGTCAAAAACTCATCTAGAAAGCAATTTCAGGAAATCATCTATACTAGTTCTAGTTTTAAGCAACATAACTTCTTGATAAGACCTCTGTAATAAAATAGCTACAAATGTTTATATGAGGCAATTTGTTTTATGAGATTACTACCTACAAACTAGTAAAGAGTTGGGTGACTGTATTACTTTTCTATTGCTGAGTAACGAATTACCACAAACTTAGTAGCTTTAAAAAATATTACATATTAGCACACAATTGTACAGATTAGAAGACCAGCATGGCACGGCCAGGTTCTCTACTCCCAATATTACAAGGCTGAAATCAAGATGTCAACCACTTCATCTGAGACTTTGGGGAAATATCCACTTCTAAGATCATTTTCATTTTTGGTAGAATTCAATTTTTTGAAACAGTAGGACTGAAGTCCCCATTTTCTAGGTACTTGCTGCCAACCACAGAAGACATTCTGTTTTTAAAGGGCCTACCTGGACAACCTCCATTTCTAAAGTTAACTGTGTCATAAAACATAACCTAGTCATGGCAGTAAAATCCATCAAACTCCGAGACTGGGGGATTAGGCAGAACGTGTATACCACAGGAGGGGGCAGAGAATCTTGGGGCCATCCTAGAATTCTGGTGGGAAGTAACATCAATTGAAAATAGTATATAGTAGTCCATGGGGGATACCTTCTAAAACCCCTATTGGATGCCTAAAATCACAGATAGTACCAAACCCTATACATACATACCTATGATAAAGTTTAATATATAAATTAAGCACAGTAAGAGATTAACAATTAATAATAAAATTGAACAATTATAACAATATAATAAGTTATGTGAATGTGGTCTCTCTAAATATATTACTGTATTCACTCTTCTTCTTGTGATGGTACGAGATGATACAATGCTACGTAATAAGATGAAGTGAAGTGAATACGCTGCACGAAAGGATGACCTAAGTCCTGGGTGGGATGGAGTAGGACAGCTAGAGATTTCATCCCACGAACTCAGAACGTCACACAGTTTAAAATTTATGAATTGTTTATTTTTGGAATTTTTCGGAGCATGGTTGACCATGGGTAACCGAAACTGCAAAAAATAAAACCGCAGATAAGGGGGGACTGCTGTACAGATATGGTGAACAAAAGAAGACAAACACAAAAGGGTAAATGCTGTTTGATTCCCCTTATATGAATGACACAGTCCAAAATAGGCAAAACTAATCAGTGTTGCCAGAAATCAAGATAGCAGTGACCCTTAGGGTCAAAGAGGGGTAGAAATAATAGCGTACAAATAATAGCATACTGGAAAAATGATTTATTCACACAACAGTACAGATTGAACCCTTACCAGATGTTAAGTAAAGAGGATTCCATGGCAATCAATACAAGGCCTCTATCCTCATGGAACTTAAAATTCTGTCAAGGAACATAGGGACTATTCATATTAAATGTCTACCACAAATTGTGACAAGCATTATGCTGGGGAAAATAGGAGGTGCTCTGAGAGCATACAGCAGGGGGACCTAAACTAGTTTAGAAGGTCAAAAAATGATAAACTGTGACCTGAAAGAATTTAGGCAGGCAAATAAGGAATAATAGTTGACTTAGGGACACTGGTTCACTATATACTGATCATTACTTACCTCTAAGATGCGACTACATAAAGGCCATGTGGTCTCTGTCTCCATCATTATGAGAAGGGTCTAAGAAACAATGGAGACTCAAGTCTTAGTCTAAACTTCACTGGCCAAACAACTTCTTTAATTCTATGACATTATAAGGTCTAGACATTCTCCTACAAAATGAATATTGACAAGCTAGAGAGTGACCTGAAGGTAACCACCACAATGACACAGGCACTTGAATCCAGGTGGAAAGAGAACAACAGAGTGGCACAGTGGCTTCATGACCAGGCTCTGGAATCAGACTGCCTGGGTTGGAATCCTGATTCCACCTTTTGCTGTGTGTCCTTATCATCTTCTCTATGCTTCTCTTTCCTCATCTCTAAAACAGGGGATAGGCTGTATTGCTAAGAAGTCATTAAAGGGTAGCCTCTTTAAAAAAAAAAATAACAGAGGGGGTTATACAAATGTCTTCGGATGCAATATACATTTAGATTCATTTTGTATAGGTGCAGTGTTGATAGGTTTTGAATGTCTATGAGGAAAAACTCATTTGTCACTCCCTCAAACTCACCAGCCATACGTAATTGTCGTCACCCAAACACACCAAGTTCTCTTAAACACCTATGCATTTGCCTATCTTGTTCCTTTCCTCTGGCATGTCCTAACTATTTCATTCTTGTTTGCCTGAAGACCTATTCCTCTTCCAAGTCTGAACTCATGAATGGTCTCATTGGGAAGATTTTTCTGACTTCTTAAGACAGAACTGGGTGATCACTTGTTCGTGCTCTCATAGCATTTTGAATATCTCTAAAGAAACAGGTATTGTGTTATACCAAAATTGCTCTGGAACAGTCCCTCCTTACTGTTTTGAGCCTGAAAGATGAGACAATATACACAGCACATAGTATGAAGCAAAAATGTTCACCGAATGAATTGAATGAATACTGATACCTTAAGTGGTAATGGATTCCTACCATCAGAAATATTTAAACAAAGACTAGACAATTGTTTAGCAGAGATGTACAGAGAGGATTGAAGCATCTGATACTAAACCAGCTGACACCGAATAAGACCCTCCAAACAAGCATGCTTGGGGCTAGGTGAAGAAAACTAGCGATCACAAAGGCACAGAGAAAATTGTATGTTCAGGGAATAGCAAGTTGCTCAGTTTGCCTTGGCAAAGACAGGACAAGATGGAGATAGTAAGGATTCAATTTAGATACCTCCAGTCCTTCACAGATACACCTTTCCTATCTTTAGGTAGATAGGAAATAGTTACAGCTGTATTTTTTACTTCGTGTTCAGAATGAGACTTTCTTTTTAATTAGTATTATTATGTGAAGTTTCCTGAAATAAAAAAAAAAGCAGCTACTATTTGAGTCCCTGGCTGTTTTCTGTTACACTGTGCAACAAGGCCTCACTAGTTGGGGGTTATTTCTTCTTTTCTCCACTGCCTCATTAGAAGCTTAGAATCACTAAGAGGATTACTTACAATATGGTATTGGCTGAGCATACAGGAGAGCCTGTACAGATCAGTTTATCTCTCAACAAACTCTATGCCAGACTTTTCAAAATCAAAGTCTAAAGAGAAAGAACATCTGAAAAAGAAAAAGGCTGAATTACCATACTTAAAAGCTCTTCCCATTCTTGCAAGATTACCAGATATCATCAGCAAAATTAATCAGCAAATCCTGATAAATAGTTCCTATTTTCAGACTTCAGGGTAAAAATAATAAAAGCAGCAATGCGACCTATGAGAGTGACTTTATGCTCCAACCACACTCACATACTCATTCTCCTAACCTTTTAAAATGTTGGTCCCAGGTCTAACTGTGATCCAGGCTTGCAGCTAAAGATAGGACTCTGGATTTAAGATGTTACATTAATGTAGTAAGGTCCTTGTGCCTAACTTATGCAAGTATGACTCAGCTTATTGTTTATTATGCATGTGTGCCAGAATGCCACTATTGTTCTCTGACATATCTAAAGCCCATGCGCAGAAGTGCACACTCCCCACAATAAAATTGGTGCCTTTTGTTTCGTTCTCATGTCGGCTCCTCGTGATTCTTTCAACTGGGCATCTCACCACTGAAGCCTTCCCCCCTTGATCAGCTCAGCACTGACGTAAAGCAATCCTCTTTTCAGGATTAGAAGCCACTTCAAATTCAAGTTGTTCCAACAAATGAAATGTTCATGAGAATCTTCCCAATGTCCCCCATCCCGCTCCCAAGAACAGCAAGAACATCAGTTGGTGGATCCACAGGCTTTTGCTTGCACTCAGGGCTATGGTGGAGAGACACCCCTCAGTGGAAATAGCAAGGTCAATTGAAGGCCAAAGTGGCAAGAAACCACTTGGAAACCACTTGGAAATGTGCCCTTGAAACAGTAACCCACATTGTGTGGATTTAACAGTTCATTCTGTTGATGAAGCCAGAACACAATTATTTACCTTGCTACAAATTCGTTCTTATTTTCTGACATCTTTTTTAAAAACCAATTTTGATGACAGAAAACACTTTCTTTAATCCTCCTGATTTACACCCAGATCAGTGTTCTACACTTAAGAACTGTAATTACTCCAATCATTGTCCTGATGCAATCTAAGTCTCTCTTACTTAACTATGTTGTTTCCCTGTCTTTCAAATAGACACACTCCAGCTGTCTTCCCTGTGGAGCCCAGTGTAAAAAGAGGGAGGTGTGGCCCAAAAAAGGCAGAGAGATGGGTGAGAGAACTGCCAGAGGCAGGAGAGGTGTAGCTAAGGCTGCATGGATCTGTACTGCTACAACCACCATTCAGGCAACTGTTCCCTGACTTCTGAGATGTTAGCTTAACTTTCAGAAAGCAGCCCACTTTCCCACCCCATTTTCCCAAGCCTCAGCTCCTTCTTGTTTTCTTTAGCAAAAAGAAAAGCAGTCAGTATCGGGAAGCTCTAACAATCAGGGAAAGTGAGTAAATAGCTTTTTTCCCCCACCTCAATGGAACATCGGTTCTTCAAGAGCAGAAACATCGTATAAGTGGCTTATCATGAGTTGTTAATATACTAAATTAAAACAGTTTTAAATCAGAGTGTTGGGCTTCTTTTTAAATTAGACCCTGGCTGAGCTGAAGAGTAGAATATGAGGGGTCTGGACTTTTTTGGTTCTTCAATAAAACAGTGTTTCATTTCAAAGAAACATCATTTTCCTGGCTGTGATATGAAATGCTTCATTTTACCAGCCTGCACTAAGCAGTTTAGTTTATGACCATAAACAATGTCTGGATTTTGTCATTACAATGAGTTGTTCAAGTGCACAGTACTCAAAGATGATGTCCTCAAACCATTATAAGCATGATTCTTTCATTCTTCATTCAAGTAAACATGTCTTTAATAACTTCTATGAGTCTGGCAAGGGCGTTTTCTTAGTCATTAGTAGAAGTCTGTAGTAATCTCCTCCTCTTACCCTACCAATTAATTATGGCATGTGCTTGAGAAGCAGCTGACCAGGGTCACATCAACATAACCTGCACATCTGAAACAGCAAAAGCTAACTGCATGTGGGAAAAGCCACATAGTACAGCAGTTATGCACACTGACTCTGAAGTTTGCCTGGGTTCAGTTTTCACATCTGCCACTTGCTAAGTCAACTAAGACAATTTAACCTCAGAGAAATGAATGCAAAGAACTTAGATAAGGACCTAGCAATAGCCAGTACGATCCTAAGTGTTAGTTATTGCTATTAAGATGCTGACTTTAACAGGGCTCTAAGACACCAAGAGTAATGACTAAGGATCCGAGGCCCGGCCTTTCTCCTACTGAAGTTGCCAACTCATTCCCTACTCACCAACCCCTGCTGATGCTGCTGCCCTGTCTTGCTGGTGATGCCATAGTACCTTTAATTCCCTTCACCACTGCCCTTTCCAGCTCAGTTGAGCTGCACCAGTATCCTGGGTTGATCCTGTTGCTCTCATAACTATAAGGGAGGATTTTCTTTTCACTATTGTTGCATCTCTTTATCAGACTCCTAAATATGATCTTGTTGTCTTTATTTTTAATAAATTTCCCATAAAGGGTAGCTTCACCTTCTTAGTTTCCAATAGGACTATTTTCCAGATAATTTGATAAAAGCTACTTGTTGGGCTAAGTCAGAAAACATTGGAGTGGCAGCTCATATAACTTCCTCAAAAAGTCTCTTCCCACTGATTATAAACTACTGTTCCAGAGATGTAGTTAAGGTATCTCGATCTTTCCCTATACATCAGTATCATTATACTTTATGTATGCTCCTTCCATGTCCTGCATCAACACACATGTTATCTTGCACAACACCTTTCTAGAGAATTATGATTTTCTTACCTTGAAGACTGATCAACATTCTAAATTTTCTTTACCATATATTCTCAGGACACCCATCAAGTTCATGTGCAAATAAAGATCTGAAGCCTGTTTGGGACACACTAAGGTTCTTGAGGTTGGTATTATATTAGCCCCTTTCTAGGGCTACATATAAGACTTCCTCAATTCTATATTTTTCCTGATGTTTCCATGTTAGTGTTCTTTAAACTGTGGTCAAGGGCTATTGACATCAAAATCACCAGGGTAAGTTTGTGAAAAACTCAGTTTCCTCACATCAGCTGGGCCAGAATCCCTGGGATTTAGGATCAAATTTTGATTTGTTACAAGCACTTCTTCCTATGGAAGTTTGAGAACCACTATTCTACATCATTTGAAATTTACATCAATTTGAAACAAGCATTAACTGCATTAACAAGCTTTATGTATCTATTTGACCAATTAAATTGTTGAAAGCTATTACAGTGATCTTTAACATAAAATTCCATGTATCATCCTTTATTATTTAAAATATGTTCTTGTCATCACTATGATGACACTAAGGCAAAACAACCTCTGGTCTCAGGAACCAATGAAAGCAAGTCAATTAGCCTTCTTTAAGATCAAAGAATTGGTAAAAATATACAACTGAACCCATAATAACAAGTCTAAACATCCTGTAGGGAGGGGTATCCTAATGGTTAGTACATAAACTTTGTAGTCAGCAAGACAAGAGTTCAAATACCAGATGACACTAACTAGTTGTGTGACCTTCAATTTTCTTAACCAGTCTGTGCTTTGATTTTTTCAATTGTAGGATTTAGACACTAATTCTGACCTCACAGATTTGTTGTAAAGACTGAGAAAATTTAGGTAAAGCATTCATTTAGTACAGTACGTAGTAAGCATGTATTTAACAGCTATTATTCTCAGATGAGAATCATTCCTGATAAGTTCTGAAATAAACCGAATAGCTCTCATGTGAATAAAATCTTCAAGGTGGTTGCTGAGTTACTGCCAGACACCATTTGCCTTCTTTCCAGATACCTAGATACCTCGATAGTATGATCTGCGAAGCACCATGGAACAAGGCAACATAAGTCAAAAGAGCCAGGTAATCTACCAGACAACTCCAGCCCTATGGAAGAATCTAAAGAAAAGATGACAAAAGAGTTATGAGATGGAACCTTCAAAAGTGGGACAGATTCACTCAAGAAATAATTATAGGACACATGTGTCAGACACTGTTCCAAGCCAGGAGCATGGAACAGAATGGACAAAAACTCTTCCCTTGCAGGGCTCATACTCTAGTTCAGAAAGCCGAAAATAACCAACTAAATTAGTAAAATATAAAATATACACTATGTCTCATGGTGAAATGTGCTATAGAGAAATATAAAGCAAGGAATGAGAATAAACAGAGCTAGAGAGGGCAACAATTTGTCAAGATAAAGCAGAAAAACCTATACATTACTCTACTGATATCATCTCCCCTTGCCCTGGATCCACAAGTGAAAACAGGTGCCCACACCATTAATTAATATTCAGTAACTATTTTATGAATGAATGACACACCTTGAGAAAACCAGAATCTCAGAAAATTAAACAACCTTTACACACACCTGTTCCAAACCGACAGTATAAGTATCCAGTGCAATTAAACCACTCAAATAATTGCTACATAAATCAATAGCTCAGCAAAAAAGTGAAAGGTTTAGAGGAAATGATATTTAAGCTGAGAGAAAACCTTCAAAAAGAATGATTACAGCTCCATCCACAGAGCCAAACTACTCTCTGTAATAATTGTTACCTCTTTATAGTAACAATTTGTGCCTGATTGCTCACTCATACTTGGCATTCTTCTAAGCACTTTATATGGGTTATAGCTGAACCTCATTTGAACCTTTCAACAATATTGAACATTCAAGGGAGCAATTGCCTAGTAAAGAACCTGTGGAAGCCTTCTCTGTTGAGTAGAACCCTTCCCAGTTGAGCTGTAAATCCTTATCGGTCAATAAGCTGGGTCCTCAGTACAGTTCAGAGCAGTAATTCTGATTACGAATCAATCTGGTGCTCTTCAAATTGTCAAACCTGGATGTTCACATCTTTCCACCCAGCTGCCAGTCTCTTCTCAGCAAAACAGTGTTTCTGATATCCCTCTAGTCCAAACTCGGAACTTTTTAATCTCTTTCCCCTTCAGTCATTCTATTTGTTGTTACCCAACATTTTTATTCAACCAAAGCTCTGGATGCAATAAGACACCCCTGCCCTCCTGGAGTTTAAGATCAGACCCAGAAAGAAGGTTCAGCCCTCTAAAGTGAAACAAAGTAAAGCAACGTACTTACTCTGGAGTGTAAACAACAGGTGCAAGAGAAGACTGAAGACTTATTTATACCCTTGGAGGCCAACAGAACACCACTGGAAGGAGTGAGGACAGATACTTGCACTAGGAGAAGTAGGTGGAACTGGCCTCTGTCTACACAAATGAAGACCCAAAAAGGGCCAGACATGAACCCCATTGGCAGTTGCCTGCCAAAGGAAAGCCAGTCACAGACGAGGCCTGTATTGCCCACACCTGCCCTGCTGGATCTCATTTTGAAGATTTAAGAGCTGAAAATCAGCACTGATTTACAGGTCATAGCTACTGAAAACCCAAATCATAATTAAGAGAGGATTAGATTTACCAGGAAAAACAAATGCTTCAAAGGTAGTGCTATAACCAGTTCTGGGAACAAACAGTGTGCCTTTCACACTTTTTCCCAGTGTTTTTAAAGGAAAGAGGCAGCAGTTAGGAAGTGGAGACCCACAGAGGATCAGAACTGGAGGGAAGGGGCTTCATGACCCTGTGCCAGACCTGGTCCAAGTTGAATGCTATTCTGACCGTATTGCTCCTCCACCTAAACCCTGCCTTGACCTCCCACCCTCCTTTAAATAAAGCCCAAACTCCTTCACCTGCCTCATAAAGACTTGCAAAATCAGATCCTCTCTTTGGCTTTATCTCACCATTCACCTATTGCCTTCATTCCGAACTTTGCTTGGGTCTTCATAGGTGCCTTAGTTTCCTATAGCCACTGGGTCATTGCATGGAACATACTTTCCCTTCTGCTCCCCATTTCATCCAACTGGCACCAACTCATTCATCATCTCTCAGCTTAAATATCATTTCCTCTAAGAGGCTTTTCTTATCCAAGTCTAGGTTAGATTCCCTTTCTCTGTTCTCAAAGCTGCCTATATTTCCTTATCATATCTCATAATACTCATCGGCTTTGTAATTATTATTACAAATTACAAAATATTGGTTGATCAGTCTTTCCTGCTAAATAGTAAACCTCATGAGGTTAGAGAACTTTGTAGGTGCTCATAAAACACCTAAGTTATTCAATTGATTGAATTAAAGCAAAATTTATTTTGTGACTTTAGGTCTTTCTTTCTCCCTGAATTCTAAATTTCAAGAAAAAGAAAATCAGACAACATCTCAAGAGAGAAGAGAAAGGACAATTCTTGTCTGTGGTGGCCCAGCAGTTTAAGGTTTATGATCATCCCATACCTTTCCTCATTGGCATGTGCCTGCCCCCAAGAAAAGTTCTATATAGGCCACTTTCATCCCTGCCACCCCCTCGTATCCAGTAAATATTATCTCTCCTCTTTTTAATTTATTCTCACTTTCATTCAGTTAACAAACATTTATAAAGCAACTTCTGCATGCCAGGTACTGACTCGTTAAGATTTTTGTTTTCAACATTTTGCAGCTGATAATTTAGGAGCTGGCTGGAATAAAAATGCAAAAGTAAGTAAGATTTTTATCTCAGGAGTAAAAAAGAAGTATATTTAGTGAAACCTCAAAAAAAGTTAGAAATCTTTGAGTAGATGACAACAGAAAAACCAGTTTAAATTGGCTTAAACACATGCCTTCATTGGCTTACAAGTTTTTCAAAGGCCAGAAGTTGTTTCTGGCATGGTTGTACCAGAGCTTCGAAGAGTCACCAGGTTCTGGCTCCTTTGGGACTCTCTGGGCTCTACTCAGCTTCCCTGACGGTAGCAATTATTCCAGATCCCACTTCTTCCACCACACCAGAAGAGAAGCTCTCCCAAAAGAAAAAAAGAAGCCTCTTCCCCAATAGCTCCCAACGAAAGGCATTTTATCCCTCTCAGTGGCCTGGATTGGGCCAGATGTCCATACTAGAAAGAGCTGCCTCACACAGGGACTGAGATACACTGGGTGGTTTAAGCTAGAAATGGTGTTCATGCCATGTTGGCTGCATAGCTGAGCAAAGTAGAACATACCCTAAAGGGAAAAAAAAAATCAAAGGCTGTTGGAGAAATGAAAAAATTGATACCAAAGAAGCAATCCACAAATTCCCATTACACAGGCGAATCAATTTTCCAAAGCAGCACTCGTTTTTCCACCTCATGAAAAAATATGTCATCACTCCTGTAGCTTATGGACTCACCAGTTCTTAGAAAGAATTAGAGAGAGAGAGAGAGCCAGGTTCAACTCTTTCATATTACATTTAAGGCTGGGGAT
>NW_011888803.1:2273649-2277709 GCF_000151845.1 Pteropus vampyrus | reverse complement strand
TCCTGTAGCTTATGGACTCACCAGTTCTTAGAAAGAATTAGAGAGAGAGAGAGAGCCAGGTTCAACTCTTTCATATTACATTTAAGGCTGGGGATAGTGAAGTAACCTGCTCCAGGTTGCACAGCTAGTAAATACCAGATTACACAGCTAGTAAAAACCCACCCTTTTGGCTCTCTGAGCAGCACCATGGTGGGCTGCAAGAACAACTGCCTTATGAAAGGCGGCAAAAAGGGAGCTAAGAAGAAAGTGGTTGATCCATTTTCTAAGAAAGATTGGTATGATGTGAAAACACCACGTTCAATATAAGAAATATTGGAAAAATACTAGTTACAAGAACTCAAGGAACCAAGAAGCGCATCCGATGGTCTCAAGGGTTATGTTTTTGAAGCGAGCCTCACAGATCTGCAGAATAATGAAGTTGCATTTAGAAAATTCAAGCTAATTACTGAGCATGTTCAGGACAAAACTACCTAATTTCCATGTCATGGATCTTACCTATGACAAAATGTGCTCCACAGTCAAAAATGACAAACTATGATTGAAGCTCATGCTGATTTCAAGACTACTAACGGTTATTTGCTTAGTTTATTCTGCAATGATTTTACTTAAAAAACACAACAATCAGATTCAGAAGACCTTTTATGCTCAGCATCAACAAGCCGCCAAATCTAGAAGAAAATGATGGAAATCATGACCTGAGAGGTGCAGACAAGTTACTTGAAGGAAGTGGTCAATAAATTGATTCCAGATAGCTTTAGAAAAGACATAGAAAAGGCTTGCCAATCTATTTATCTTCTCCATGACATCTTGGTTAGAAAAATCAAAATGCTGAAGAAGAACAAGTTTGAATTGGGAAAATTCATGGAGCTTCATGGTGAAGGTAGCAGTTCTGGAAAAGCTACTGGGGATGAGGCAGGTGCTAAAGTTGAACAAGCTGATGGATATGAGCCCTCAGTCCAAGAATCTGTTTAAATTCAAACTTTTAGATTCTGGAAAACATGGTGGAGTGAGAGACATCCTCAGAGCTTTCTCCTTGAAACAACAATAAGCTGAACACCTAAAACTCAACAAAAAACACCCAAACTGCACACCAGCACGTCTGAGCATGGGATCTGTGCATAAGAGCTACCACAGGTCAGAACCCCGAGTGTCGGGCGGTAGACTGGGAAAAATAAAGAAGCTGCCTCTCCCAGCCTCTGGACCTCCCTGCAGGAGGAGAGGGAGGAGTGAAGGTGTGATGACTTCCCTGAACAGTCCTGCCTGAGAGTACTGTGAGTTCCATGCAGCCCTAATGACTGGGGACAGGGCCCAGTCATTAGGGCAGAAAGCAGAGAAGCGGGATGGGATCGCAGAGAAACAACAGTTGATTTTTATCGGCCCCAGTTGCAAAACCGAGGCTGAGCTGCAGCCCCTAACTCCCAACTCAAAGGGCCCCTCCCCTTATACCCTCTAATACCTATCACCATACAGCCCCAGGGGAATCTGAGCAAACACTGCCATGACTGTCACTGATACTGACAGGGACTGAAACTGAAGGTAGCGAGCATGATTAAATATCTACAAGTAAATAAAAAAGGCAATATTTAGGTTTTATATAAAGCAGAGATCCAACAGGCTTAGACGTCACCTACTGAAAACCAAAAATAAAGTGCCTTCTTCGCAGCAGGCTAAAGAGAGACCTCTATATAATAAATCTTCCTTTTGGAAAAACAGCAGAATATACTTCCATTGATGCCCAGGCAGAGAAATAGTCCATTAAACACCATGAACAACCAAGGTGACAAGGCCTCTCAGAAAGAAAGAGAAAAATCTCCAGAAAATAAGCTTAAAGACATAGAAATATGTGACTTAAATGACAGAGAATTCAGGATGGTATTTCTGAAAAAACTCAGTGAGTTCCGATACGAGTCATATCAACAATTTCAGGAATTGAAAAAACAACTAGATGAGCAGAGCAAGGAGATTGAAACCTTCAAAAAGAACAGAATAGATCTTCTGGAGATAAAAAAAATACCCTGCTCGAGTTGAAAAATGAAATAGCAAGCTTGGGAAATAGAGTTGACCAAATGGAGGAAAGGATCAGTGATATCAAAGACAGAAATCTAGAAATAAATAAGAAGGAAGAAGAGAGAAACCAAAGAATGAAAAATAATGAAAGAGAAATATAAGAACTAGCTGATACCATCAGGAAAGGAAATATAAGAATAATTGGAATTCTCGAAGGCAAAGAGAAGGAGCAGGGACTAGAAAGCATTTTCAGACAAATAGTGGATGAGAATTTCCCAAATCTAAGGAATGAGCTGGAGCTTGGAATTCAAGAAGTCAACAGAACACCCAATTATCTCGACCTAAAAAGACCTTCACCAAGACACATTGTATTAAAGTTATCGAAAATCAACGACAAAGATAGAATTCTCAGGGCAGCCAGGGAGAAGAAAAGGGTAACTTATAAAGGAAAATCCATTAGAATATCATCCAACTTCTCAGCTCAGACCTTACAAGCCAGAAAGGAATGGAATCAAATATTTAAACTATTAAGTGAAAGGAACTACCAGCCTAGAATAATGTATCCAGCTAAGCTCTCCCTTAGATATGAAGGAGAAATTAAGACCTTTCCAGACATACAAAAATTGAGAGAATTCTCCACTACGAGGCCTGCATTACAAGATATACTGAAAGGGGTCAGCTCACCTAAAACAAAATGACAAAAACAAACAAACAAAAAAAAAACCATAATTAGGAGTAAAGCGACTATCAGGCAAATAGAAGCAGAGGAGTGTAATCCTTACTAAGAACAGGGCATTATAAGCTTAAATAATAAGAAGAGAATTACTATAGCAAGATGGTAATGAATGGTCAGCATACATAGGGACAAACTGAGACAACAATGACTGAAAAGGGGAGTATTCAAAGATCTAAATTCATAAAGGCACGTGCAGAAAAAAATGGATGAATATATATATCCTTTTCATATTCATAATGGTAACCACACACCAAAGATTTAGAACTGAAGTATATAACATAAAACAAGAAGAACCAGAGGGAAAACCCACAAAAGCCAATCAAAATAAAGAAAACAGAAACATAAGAACAAGGAAGCAATGGAAACATCGAGCTACCAGAAAGCAAAACATAAAATGGCTATAAAAAGACATCATATTTCAATAATCACCCTAAATGTAAATGGACTGAACTCACCAATAAAAAGGCGCAGAGTTGTGGAATGGATCAAAAAAACAAAACCCAACCATATGCTGCCTCTAGGAGACACATCTCAGCTCCAAAGACAAATATAGACTCCAAGTGAAAGGGTGGAAAATGATATTTCAAGCAAATGGCATTTAGAGAAAAGCGGGAGTAGTGGTACTAATATCAGACAAAATAGACTTCAAAATTAAAAAAGTAAAGAAAGATACCGAGAGACACTTCATAATGATAAAGGGAATCATGCACCAAGAAGACATAACACTTATTAATATCTAAAACTTTTGAGACATGGCAAAAGCGGTCACAAGAGGAAAGTTCACATTATTATAGGCTTATCTCCAAAAACAAGAACGAGCCCAAATAAACAACCTAACACTTCATCTTTAAAAAAACTAGAAAAAGAAGAACAAATGAGGCCTAAAGTCAGCAGAAGGAAAGAAATAATCAAAATTAGAGCAAAAATAAATGAAATTGAAAACAAAAAAGATATAAAAATAAATACAACAAAGAGCTGGTTTTTTGAGAAGGTTAAACAAGTTGACGAATCCCTCGCTAGACTCACTAAAGAAAAAAGAGAAAGGACACAAATAAACAAAATCAGGGATGAAAGAGGGGAAATTATGACTGACATCACAGAAATACAAAGGATCATGTAAGAATGCTATGAAAAAGTATATAATACCAAATTTAATAACCTAGACGAAATGGACCAGTACTTAGAAAAATACAATCTTCCTAGACTGAATCAAGAAGATCTGGAAAATCTTAATAGACCAATCAGCAGTATGGAAATCGAAACAATCATCAAAAACCTACCAAAAAGTAAAAGTCCAGGACCAGATGGCTTCACCAG
>NW_011888803.1:2240958-2272292 GCF_000151845.1 Pteropus vampyrus | reverse complement strand
GGTCATATATAAAGGGATAGGGGGAGGACGAAGTGGGTAAAGGGGATCAAATATATGGTAGCTGAAGGAAATTGGACTTTGAGTGGTAAACACACAATAGAATATATAGATGTCAAATTATAGAGTACACCTGAAAATTATATAATTTTATTAACCAATGTTACCTCAATAAACAATTTTAAAAAATAAAATAAAAGACGTTTTTCATTTAAAATAAATAAATAAATAAGTAAATAAAAATTAAAACAATAAAATTTAGACTTTTAATTGTGACAAATAAAATTTCTATTTGTGAAAAAAAGAATATAACTCAAGTGTTTTTATTTTTGATCTAACATTCCTTCTCATATGGCAATACTGCCTAATCAGGGCAAAATCAGACCACGTGATATGTCATTTCTGTTATTCTCTAAACACAGTTTATTTGCAGAGTGTATCTGTTGGGTTTGTGAGGAAAGGGGTAAGTAGGAAAAAATGAAAAAATGGAGAAAAAAAGAACAATTTCAATATCTTTAATTTTGTTTTATTCACATAACTTTCTATAACACATTTATTGATCCTAAAAACAAGAAATTTTCTCAGAGCTGAGAAAATATGACACTGGGACTTCGAGCATAAGAACCCATGTAAGAACAATAATTAGGCTTTTAAGTCCTGAGTATCATTTGAGGAAAAGCCAAGTTGCTGGCTCTGCTCTAAACAGTGTTTCTGACCTGCCAGATAATGCCCATGTGTAATGGCTTTGATTTGAGGAAAGATTCTTCAGAATAGAAAGAGCTTGTGCTGGTCAATCGTTAAAAATCACAGAGCAGCCTATGCTCTGGGGTCTGTAAATTCTCCTCCAGGTCATAGAACTACATTTCATTTTTCAGGGCAGATCAGCTAGCAAGGGCCAGTGTGGGTGTGGGAAGAATGGACAATAAACAACAAAACATGCCCTCCCAGAGCCTGGCAAGTCTCTCCATTAGTATTCACACCTCCAGATCTGGAGAACCTATTCAAAGACAGAAAGCTCACTCAGAAGGTGCTTACCTTAAACCATTATTTACCATTAAATTATCAGCAGGAATTAATTTAATTAAACTTTTGCTCACTCTGCTCCCCTGCCCAAATCCCACCCAGGCTCTCTTCCTCCTCCAGCCTTCCTCTACCCAATTTTCTCAATTCACTTATGTTTAAGGAGACCAATCGTGTAATTCCACTGCTTAAAACACTTCAACAAATGCAAATATTTATAGAATAAATTGTGCCCTGTTAACATGATTCACAAGGTCGAGAACCCACTACCCATGATTTGTCCTGTGCTCTCACCCACCAGACCACCGAGACCACCTCCCATGCCACCTTCACTTTAATGCCTTGCTACCCTTCTTCTGCCTATTTTCTCCACCTAGAAAGCCCTTAACTGCTTTAACTATGGGACAAATTAGATCACTTCTTAAGTCCCTGGGAAACATTATCTCTTCTCTCGGTTTCCCTAGATAATGTCCCCTTCAACATCCCCTCTAACATAATATTTTAATCATTTATTTCTTGTTCTCCTCCAGGACAAAGACTGTATTTTACCACTGGGTTGTCAGCCATTGCACAGAGTAGATGCCCAATTAATGTTTGTCAAGTTGGGTTGAATTTAATGTCTATCTTGCCTTCAAAGTAAATTCAAATCACACTTTCTTCCAGAATATGTCCTAAACTGTGCTAACTCTTTGTCATAAGTGAACCAGCTTGCTTCCTCTATCCAACTCCAAAACTACAAGTGCAGCCCCAAACTCTACTCCCAGGACCAAGTGTGAACTGAGCTAGGAGACCTTCAGTTAACTCTATCCACAATCCAGAGCTCAGTATCAAATCACCCTTTGATTTGTCACTAGTCCAATCATGCATTTATCTATTTGTTTGTTTGTTTGTTTATTATTTAATAAACATTTGAAAGCCTTGTTTTGTATCAGGCCCTATATTAAGTGCAAAAGAAATAGGGATGAGGAAGTTATAAGCCTAGCCCTCAGGGAGATACAGAGTTGAGGAGGGAAGGCAGTAAATAAGCAACCCTGTTACAAATTCTCTATTATATCTTGCCTAATCCCCAGTCCCTCTGTTTCATTTCTTGTCCTTAGGATTCTCTCTGCCTTGATTCTTGTTCCAGAAACCCCAACTCTCTTTCTAGACCAAGATATTGCAATCCTACTAAACAGACAAAAGCTTTGTCCGCAGGTTTCTTTTCTGTGTAACCAGCCCGTCCGTGAACCACTTTCAGAGTGAGGAAAAGCTAACTTCAGTCACTGATCCTTCTGGTTCAGGATTCTTCGACCTAGCTCTCAAGTCTGGCATCTAATATGAATTATCCAGTGTTCTTTAACTTTCGAGTACATAATACTCTCTGGGTATCTTATTTAAAATGGATAACCCCGGGATGTAACCCCCAGATATTCTAGTTATCTGTATTTATTACAAGACTCCCGGGTGATTTTGAAACAGATGGTCCAGGGACTTTGAGAAACATTGTCTTAAGATTCACATGTTCGCTTAAGTTTTAGAATCATCTACACTGTATATATCTCACCCCACCACCACAGTTTTGGACCCTACAAACCTTCAATGACTGGGTTAAGTCCCCAAGTCTCTTGCCAAAGTAAGAGAAATTTAGACAGTAAAGGACCTAGTGTAAATGACTGCTTTGACTTTTGAATATTATCATCCTCAAAGTCCCCATACTATCATGCCTACCTATTGGGACATCCTAGATGCTTATTTTGGACTCTTTGTTGGTTCCTTGTTTGGACTCTGATCTATTTCCATTACCATCACCATGTTTTGCCTATCAATACCTGAAACTTTCTCTCATCTCCCTATCTACTATCCCTACTTAGCCAGGTTTTACTCTAGGTTCCAGCCCCTCTGCATAGTAATTCCAAGTGTAAATTGTCGGTATCTGCTCAAGTCCTCAGAAATCCTAGTTTGTGGTCAGATTTTCTTTATCTGCTCCCATAGCATCAATTGTTTACATAATTCATTGACACTTGCTATGCCTAGTTCTGTTACCAATATCCTATCTCCCTAGCAAGGTGGTAAATTAATATTACTGAGTATTTGTGGGTTAAAAATCATATAGGCCCTAGCTTTGGGTTACAAAAAAAAAAAGAAAGAAATTTATAATAAAGGTAAAGATCCAGAGGAAGTGTTATTGCCAGAAAAATGAAGGCTTAGAAGAGATACTAGAGTTTTCATTGAGTTCTCAGGGAAAAAAAAATTATTTTAACCATTATAAAAATATTTCCCACTTATCGAGGACATATTATGTGCCAAGCACTGTACTAGCTATATTACATGTCTTTCTTCAAATCCTCACAACCATCCTTTGAAGGAACTGAGGCTCAAGGGAATCCAAAAACTTTCCCAAACTCACACAGCTAGAAAGTAAAAGAGTTGAGATAACATTTCAAATTGACTCCGAAGCCCATCATCTATCTACTATACTGAAAACTGAGGAAATAATTATCACCATTTCCTCAATTTGACCAGAGCTATTATTAATAGAGCACACTATTTCCTGAGAGACTCTCATATCACTTGGAAATTTCCAACAAGTTCGAAAATTTGTGAGAAAGGAGTTTTTCTGGAATAATAGAGAATGATGTGCAGTTGGGTATACAGAGCAATGAGGGAAAATTTTCTGCCTGACAGCAATGTCCATTCCTCTGTTCAACTCACCGGTACTGAACAGAAAGCAAAATGAACTCTGGAAATTTTAATGGTGTTTTCTCTTAGGAGAATCTGACTTCTATTTAAAAGGACAGGGAAACAGACTTCTGATTAGGCTGCTGCATGGTGGCTTATCCTAATAAGGCTTTATGGCTGTATCTACTTGAAAGATCCTCTGGCCCTTTTCCTAATTGCAAGAGTTGCCCCAACATGAACACTGGATTACCAGCCCTTATTAAGAGCACTTAGGACCATGCTGGCCAGAACACCCTCATGGCTTCCAGGCAACTTGATGGATCCTGAGAATTAATTAATCGATGTCAATGGGAGTTATAAGCTTGGAATGAGGGCATCACAAAGGGAGAAACAGACACGGCACAGCCACAGACCTCATACTCCCTGGTGTTCCAGCTGCTGTGTAGTGCAGTGATGAGAGATTGGGTTCAGAGTCACAAGCCCAGGTCTGGGTCTATGGGAACTTGGATCTTGCTAATCTTTCTGAGACGAATTCCTATAAATTTCATTCTATAAATGAAAAGAATAATCCCTGCACTACTCTTTGCAGAGGTCTTTCTGAGGTTCAAACGAATTATTTGTAATATGAATTTGCTCCATAAAAAAATGTAACTAGATTAAATGCCCCTTTGGGTACTCCCATAGCAATCTGTGCTCCCTCAACAAGCAGTGATCATATTTTACAGCTATTACTTCTTTGTCTGTCTTTCTCTTCTGGGCTGTACATACCATAAGGACAGGAACTATATCAATATTGCTCACCACTGTTTCTTAATATCTACCACAGTGCTAGGCACATGGTAGATATTTGTGAGATGAATGAATAAATAATGAATGCAGTCCGAAATAGTATTCATTTCTTTTGTGAAAATTTCATGCCATATCATCATCACTGTCTTAATTTATGTCAGCTACTGGCAACTTTGCTTCACTTTATAAATGTTTCAGACACAGTGGTATCTTCCTTCTAAAATAAAGTCCTCAAGAAGTATATGGTCCAAAGGAAATAAGACATATAAAAATGAAAATTTAAATAACAACAAACACAGTAAATACCGTTACTATTAAGTTATCCCTTTTTATTTCACCTTTTTCAGAGGATTGACCTCTGGAATAATTCTGACATCCTGCAAACTGCAAGTTTTAGGATGGACTATTTTAAATATAAATTTGATTGTCTAAAACCCCAGACTTTGTAGAGGAGTGTCTCCTGAAAGCTCTAAAAACCAGAGGTAGATATGTGTGAGACAGTGTGGAGAAGGGGGCAGAAATGGGTCAGAAGATGCTTCTGTAGATCCCAGTGAAACATTCTATGAAAATAAAGATTCACACTCAAAACTTAAAGGCAGGAGCTAACATTTACTGAGATCTTCATGCAGTGAGAAAAAATTGGAACACACAGCATAGGTTCAATACCCTAATATTTTTAGTACCTTAAAATTACATATGTTCTTTTATCTGCTTTTATGTGGAACAAATGTGCAGACTAACCTAATAAGTTGAGCAAGCCATCAGGGGTTTCTTCTGAGAGCGAATTTTCTCTGTGAAAGACTAGAGAACAGGGGTATCATATGACACAGGGAAGCTTGGGGACACTTCAGCAAGGAAGGGTTGAGTGAAGTCTTCCTCACCATTGAGAAGGGAAGCAAAAGAAAGTGAAATGTTGAAAACAACAAGCTGGGAAGTCTAATAAAAAAGGCTTCCTGATTTAACAGTAGCAATTGATCCTTGTGAACCTTGCAATAATTAAGTTGAAAAGATAGATTATAGAGTTCTTTAATTGTTCCTAATACTTCCCTTCAAGAAAACAAGCAAATTGTGATAAATAAAAGTCTCATTGTATTAATTATTCAACAAATAATTCTGAGATTGAAGCTCAGTATTACTTGCCTGCTAAAAGTTAAGTTGATGTCTTTACCTGAGATTACTGCCTATGGTAGACACTTTGAAGAGAGTTACAGATACTGAAAGTTGGCCCCCAGTATCTCTTCTCCCCTTTCTTCACAGCCGAGCACAGGACCACAAAAAATTAAGACATTTACCAGCATCCCCTGCAGTTAAGTATGCACATGTGACTAAGGTCTACCGGGGCCGATCTTAAATATCACCTAAGCAGCTTCCAAGAACCTTCTTTAAAACAGAGCGGGTGCATATTTTTGGTTCCCTTTCTCTCTCTCTCTCTCTCTCTGTCTCTGTCTCTCTCTCTCTCTCTCTCTCATCTCTCTCTCTCCTGATATAAAGATGCTGCCATCTAGAGGCTGAGGCTGATGATGAAACTCGGGGTGGAACAGCAGTGAGCTGGAAGGAGCGTGCAGCCCTGAAGACTAGGAGCAAGAGTCACTATTCCAGCCCTGGACTGTGGACTGCTAATTTACATGAGAAACAACACACTTCTATCTCGATGAAATCATTATTATTTGGAAGTTTCCTATTATTGCTGAACCTAAGCCTCATTGATGCAGAGAAGGTTTGTAGTCACGGTAAATAAGAAATAGTCCCAAACTTTAAAAAATTTTGAAAACTGGAGAAAGATCTGAGTGGTGTTATACCATAACTATAAATTTGTACAAAGCATAAAATTGTGTCACTACGTCAAAATATTATCATTGAGTATAGGAACAATTTTTAAAAAAAGGTAAATCATTTCTGTTAGAAGAGAATGAGGGGAAGAATCATGACTTAGGTAACATTTAAGATCGGCTCTAAAATAAAAATAGAATTTTGATAGATGAAAATAGGAAGAAAGACAAAATAGACAGAAGGCACGTCATTACAAAGGCCCAAAAGTAGAAGAGCATGGATTGTACTCAAAGCAGTTTAGGCGATTCAGTTTAACCAGAGCACAGGTTGTAGATAGTAATCTTTACTGATCACCCAATTAATCTATTTCCTTTTCCTGCTGCATTTTTTTCATAACCTTTGTCACTATCTATCTATTATATTAACTCTATGTTATTTTCCAGAATGACTAGAATTGTAGTTCCCAAACTTTTTGGTCTCAAGACCCCTTTACATTCTAAAAATTATTACAGGCCCCAAAGAGCTTTAGTTTAGGTAGAACATATCTGTAAATACTTACTGTATTAAAATGGGTATAAAATTTCAGTTGTGCAAGATGAATAAGTTCTAGAGATTTGCTATATCACACAGTGCCAATAATTTAAAAAAATATATTGTGCATTTAAAATTTTTGTAAAGAGAGTGGATTTCATGTTTTTGTAAAGAGAATAGATTTGTTCTTACCACAATAAAAAAAAAAGGGTAGGAGGATGTGAAGAAACTTTTTGAGGTGATGGATATGTTTATTACCATGGATATGTTGATTGTGGTGATGGTTTCATGGTTGCATACATATATCCAAACTCACCAAATTGTATATATAAAATATATGCAGTATTTTGTATATCAATTATACCTCAATAAGCTGTTTCCTAAAAGAAAAAATTAAATTGATACATTTAAAATAGTTATTACTTCATTTTAAAATAAAAATAAATCCATTACATATTAATGTAAATAACACTTTTATGGGAAAAAAGTTTTCAAACAAAATCAAAAGAGTATCATTGCTTTATATTTTTACAACCCTCCCTAATGTCTGATCTAATAGAAAACAGCTAGATTCTACATTCAATTAGATATTACATGTTAGATAGCCTCTGGAAAACTTCACTGTACATGTATAAAAAAGGAAAATAAGCATGAAAACGACAAATATCATCTAAGTTCTGTTATGAAAATAATTTTCACTTTGCAGATACCCTGAGAGGGTCTCAGAGTTCCTTAGGATCCCCTGACTATATTTTGGGAACACTGAACTAGAATACAAACTCAGTGAGGGCCGGTATTAGTTCACCGTTATATTTCTAGACCTGGCATATAGTAGGCACTCAGTACTCAATGAATAAAGTATAAACCTGATGCTATATTGTGAAAGACACTGAGTGCCAGACTAATGAGTTTAAAATTGCCTTAGTAGACCCTGGGGAATCCATAGAGATATCTGAGCAGGAGAATGTAACAATCTGATTAATCTGACTGCACCAAGGAAAATGGGTTGGAGAGAATGGCAACTTGGAGACAAAAGTGCCAGCCAAGCAGGATGCTCTCCATCTATTCTCAGTGAGAAATAGTGAGGTTCTGAAGTAGCATACAAAATGTACCAAAGGAAAGAGGACAGAAGTAAGAAATTACTGGATACAGTGCATTAGCCCTCAACTGGAAATCTATGAATCTACTCAGACTTAACTTTCATGTGATCTTCACCAAGTCAGTCAACTCCTTATTTAATTGTACTTTGCTAATCAGTAAAATAAAATATTGCATTATATGGATTATCACTTCATTTTTAACTATTCTTAGAGTAATTTCTAGATGATAGAGTTTTATCACCAAAATATTAATTTTAAATATCACAAAAATCTTAACTTCTTATTGCTAATTATTCCTGTACTTACTGATTCTGACTAGTCATCAACCAAGCTCTTTAAAAGTAGGATTAGAGAATCAATAACAAACTTTAATGTTAGTTAAAATGTTTGCTTGGGGAAAAAATAATCACTTATTAAAGAGGCTTTTTAACTTATTTAAATCTCCAGCAACTCCTACGATATACTTGTTTTTTTTCCACATGTTGCCAATCAGGAGAAATTAAGAAATATACTCAAGGTTGCACACTTTGAGTAAGCAATCAAGTCAGGTGTCTGAAACAAGTATATCTGATTCTAAAACCTATGGTCTTCCCAGTTCATAACAATTTCTCAAAGAAATTGAAATACTATTCAAGTCTGGATATGTTGTTATCATTTTAAAAGTTTTCAGTGACAAGAAGAAAAATATGGCATATGTGAAATCAAACTAGTTACCACCTTAGTTAATCTAGAAATAATCAGAGAAAATTAGACTCTATAAGGTTTACATAGCAGGGGAAATCACTATATCTAGAAAATTGAAATGTATAGGAAATATGGATATACAGAAGAAATAGTAAAGAACTTGGAAATTTCTAAAGGAAACATAGAAAAAAAATCATCATCTCATCTTATTTTCAAACCTGAGCACCCTACTGTGAAACAGACTCTGTTCATCATTTCTTTGTTCATTTAAGACTAAAGCAAATTAAGGTCATCCACTCTGGGAATAAATGGGATGTGCTCTGAGGTAGTTAGCAAAACAACAGAGGCACAACTAGGACTGTTAATGAAAATTATTCCAACTCCCTGACTCAGACATCAGCTGAGATTTCAACTCCCTGCAGCCATTTGGTTGAAAAGATTTCATAATGATTTTCAAGAGAGCTTTTAAAGTTTGTATTTCATCTCAAGGAAAGAGAGAATGCATTTGTTCTCTGCTTCAAATCAGAAATGTGCTTGACTTTGTAAAGGTTGCATAAAGAAAAACCACCTGTAATCTCTTAAAAATATTTTCCCATTGCATACATCTTCTGTCCAATATTTCAGTAAATGTTTGAAGATCTACTCAGCATCCTTTCCTTACCTACTTCTGTGGTAATATATTCTGAAATCATAACATCAGAGCTTATTAGTCTTTGCAGTATGCTGAGATATATTAGTAAACTGCTGGCTATTATTCATTTATCCAGTAAACTTTGCTTGAGAATCTACCATGTGCCAGGCAGGGTATTAGGTACTAGAAATCCAAAAGTAGATAAAACAGGTCCTTACCTTAAAAGTGGTCATTGTCTAATGGGAAAACAGACAGGTAAGTAGATAATTATTTCATTGATGTGTTCCTATTATCAACAATATGAGCAGCTGCTATGTTCCATGTGTTCAGGTTAGATGCTGAGGATATAAAGTAAAAATCTGCTCTTCACCAAAAGGGTAATACTATCGAGGTAAAGCAAAGATAAATTTTTTAAAAAATAGTTTAAAAATCAGGAGGAAATAATCATTCTGAAATTATGTGGAAATGACATAGAGTTTGCCTGGGATAAACCTATGCCTTTGAAAATGGCGTGAAAGAACATGAAGAAGGCAGTCAGGAAGACAGAAAATGAGAAGGAAGATAAACGATCCCCCTGGTGAGTTAGCAGCCTGACAATGTCCCCATCTGGCTTTGAGGAAGCAGGCTAACTAAGGTCACTGTGTTCTCCTTAGAGATTTTTCCATGAGTTGCATTAATGCCACAAGATTAGCAGATTGTTTACATGACAATCAGTCCTGGGTATTGAGGATGGGAATGGAGGAAAACCGTGGTTAGTAGCTGAGTGTAAAATTTTCCTAACATAACTTCTGGTGAGAAATACCAACTGCTTTTTGGATATATCCTTTTACCCATTTACTTTTATTACAACTCAGAACCACTTTTTATATTTACTTAGCTTTGGGGTTTATAGTGACTTCTAGTTATTTCACTGGAGTAACATTCTTGATTAGTATACACATGAGCCCTGTATTTTCTCTAAAACAATGCCAAGTTCGGCTTTCCCCTCAGCAAGGGGAAACTTAATCAACATTTTGTTAATTTCTAGGATTGTTTCAATTTGCCCTTTTTGGGGGTTTCTACCTGCCCAGAGAAAATGGGAAATGTTCATAGATAAAGAATACAGTAAATGAGATATAAAATTAACAGGGAACTAATCCAGTTTTCAGGATGATTCAGGAAACCTAAACAGTTTGGGAAACTATTGTGACAGGTTGTATGTGAAATATTAACCCACGTATAAAGGGGAAGGGAAGTCATGAGATAGCCTTGCAATCCCTTTGTTTACCCTGTAGCTCCCGCTACTTCTTTCAACTAATCTTGGCCTCTGCTGCCCCCAGAAAAGCTAAACCACATTCAAAATGCAAGTAGGAACCCAAAAAAAGGTTAAATTTTAGCTTTTAAGCTTACAGAGCTGAGCTCCTTACATAAGCAATAGATTTGAAAGACTAGTTAAGCAGCCATCTCTTCCATTCCTCTCCCATCCCCAATGGGAAGAGCAAATAAAACCTTTGTGGATTGTAGGCGGCAAGAGTTTGGAAAAAAAGTAAGAGAATTAGAAATGATATGACAGTCCTGTTCTTTGCCCATCCCACACAAGAACTTCTGGGATGAAAGGGAAGTGGTTCTCCCTTTAAGCTTAAGGATCTGAGACAGACCCCAATGAGAAGCCAGCAGCCCTGCCAGCCCTCTGCCACAGAGAAGAATGATGGACTGCGTGACAGGACTAGAAAGAGCCCTGAGTTTCCTCCCAGTCTCTGAGTGACACAGCAGAGTGTGTGAAATTCCATGCCCCAGATTCCAAGAGAGACACAGAAGCTGGCAGGCAGAGAGAACTAC
Organism: Pteropus vampyrus; assembly: GCF_000151845.1. Taxonomy (NCBI): domain Eukaryota; kingdom Metazoa; phylum Chordata; class Mammalia; order Chiroptera; family Pteropodidae; genus Pteropus; species Pteropus vampyrus. Next base: position 2,261,294 of record NW_011888803.1, on the reverse strand, counting down.
AGCCCTGATGGTCCCACCATATAGTCAGCAGAATTCTGGGATAGTCCTGAGATTCCCATTTACTTGTGTCTGCCTTGTATATTCCTCTCTGCTTGAGTGAGTATGGTATTTGTGAATATGCTAAAGTTTGACAACTGTGACCAGATCATCTTATGACAAAGGTGAAGGGAATTTGAAGATGTAATGAAGGTGCCTAGTGGGGTAAAGGGGGTCAAATATGTGGTGACAGAGAGAAATCTAACTATGGGAGGTGAACACACAATGTAAATACATATATACCTTACTGTTAAAGTGTACAGCTGAAGCTTAATGGATTTCATTAACCAATGTCACCATGAAATAATTAACTAATTGATTGATTGATTAATTAAGGTGCCTTATCTGCTGACTTTGAGTTAATCAAGAGATTATCCTAAGTGGACCTACCCAATCAGGTGAGCCCTTTAAAAGGTCTTTCCTGTAGGAAGAGATTGGAAGTGAAAGAGATTTTCCTGTTGGCCCTGAAGAAGCAAACACTCAAGCTGTGCGGAGGGCCTATGAGAGGGCCACATAGCAAGCAACTGAGGGTGGCACTAGAAGCTGAGAGTGGTTCCTGACTGACAGTTGATAAGAAAACGAGGACCCCAGTCATATAACAAGGAAATGAATTCTGCCAGCAGCCTGAATGATCTTAGAAGCAGATGCTTCCCCAGAACCTTCAGCTGCAAATATGACCTGTCCAACTCCTTGATTTCAGCCTTGGAAGACACTGAGCAGTGGGCCCAGCTAAACTGCTGAGCCACAGAAATTGTGAAATAACATATAAGTGTTGTTTTACACCACAGGTTTGTAATTATTTGTTGTGCAACAAAATAAAAAAAACTAATTCACATAGCCAGGAATGAGAGGATACAGGATTAGACCATGAGGCTAAGGACTGGACGGGAAATGGGTAACAACTCTGTGAATGCCAGCATGGATAGGGACACTGAAGGCTCAGCAAGACAAGCACCTCCTCAGGGGACAGCAGCAAAGACCTAGATGTGTTTAAGTGAGACACAGAAATATGCCGCCTACTTGGGATGTCATTTGTACCTCTCCGCAAGCCAAGCTTAACAGCAACCCCAGCAGCAAAAAGTCGTGACAGTACTGAAAATCCTAAATTTGACTCAGTTTTGAACCTGAAATGTGTAAGAAAAATGTCAGCAGTGCCTGAGTTTATTTCTAAATAGTTGGATTAAGTTTTTTGTCTCAGACAAAATAGAGGTTCTGGCTAGAAATGTTCAGTTGCATTGGGGAGAGAGGTTTCATTTTTACACAGTCCAGTGTGGCATGTGAAATCTATTTCCACCCCCATAGTCTTTAGTTGTATCAACAGGCAGGATCATCCTAGAGAAACACAGAGACAGGATATAAATAGCCTCTTCTCTCCAACATAGTTAACCTTGAGGAAATCAGTTTAAAATGAACATCAAATGTGTCTTAAGAAGTTGTCTCAGAGACTTCCAAGGTAAAAAAGAGCAAAATAAAGCCAGAACGCAGACCCTCGCTCACTCCAAACCTAACAAAATGAACACCAGATGAATGTTAAAGCCAGCAGCACTCAAAGGGAGGGACATAACTGCACAGTAACATTTGAAATAGTGACTAGACAAAGAAAAAGAGAAGATTCCAGGAATCAAGATATATTGCCTCCCCCTCCAGTCTCTCCCACCCTCACCCATCCCCCACCCCTACTCAAGTAATCCGTAGGACAAAGGGTGAAGTGACAACATTCTGGAAAAAGTTCACTAATTTCTTCAACGAGGCAAGAAGTAAACAGAGAGGGAAAACAACAGCCAAGGGATACCCTGGAGAATCTTCTTCACTATAAACTCACCATTTTATTCTCTCTAGCCAAAAGTAAGCAAGTAAATGAAGATTTTACCCAAAATATATAAATAACATCAAGCAAGGTAAATAATGCAATAGAAAGATGGGTAAAATCCACAAACAAATGTCTCAAAAGAGAGGAAACAAAAATTATAAACATGTAAAAAGAAGTTCAACCTCAGAGTAATCAGCAAAATGGTTTAACACCACAATGAGATTTTTTTTACATGCGACAAATTGGAAAGCATTAAAAAGCAGGGCAATAACAAGTGTGGGTGAAGACATAAAGGAGTGGGGATTAACATAAACTGCCAGTTAGTGTATAAATTATAAGCCTCGGAAAGCAATTCAGCATTGTTTTGGGTTGGAGGAACTGATATCACATTTAGCTGTGCTGCTCTAAGGCTGTGAGTTTTGAGTGGAGCCCAGAGCTAAAGAAGTCACTGCAGCAGCCACTATGGAAATCAGTGTGGAAGGAAGTTCCTCAAAGAACCAAAATCAGAACTGTCATATGATTTAACAATTTCACTTCTGGGTATTTATACAAAAAAAACAAAAACGCTAACCTGAAAAAATATGTGCTCTCCCATGTTTATTGCAGCACTATTTACAACAGCTTAGATATGGGAGCAATCTCATCCCTCGTCCATTGATGGATGATGAGTGGATAAAGAAAATGTCATTCATTCATATGTGTGTGTGTGTGTGTGTGTATACATATGTACATATACATATGTATATATGTTATATATACTGTGTGTGTGTATATAAACACACACATATAATTCCATTGTATATATATATATGTGTATACATATGGGCCTTATGCTAAGTGGAATAAGTCAGACAGAGAAAGACAAATCATGCATGATCTCACTTAGATACTGAAAATAAAAAACAAAAACAAACTCATTGATACAAAGAACAGAGTTGCCAGAGGTGGGGCTGGGGTGGAGGAAATGGATAAAGGTGATCAAAAGGTACAAACTTCCAGTTATAAGATAGATAAATCCTGGAGATGTAATGTACAGCATGGTGACTATAGTTAAAAAAGAAAGAAAAAAGAAGTCTCAAGAGGTCCAAGCTTTGACTTACTTCACCCTTCCACTCCATGCTCATGATCAGTAGATTTAGGGGAACTCCAGGTGCCTGTGGTAAGCCCTAATAAAAGAATTATAGCAAAGACCCCTAGAGTCCTTCTCTGCTGATAACTACTCACCTTTTAAGCAATAGCTCCTAGCTTGCTGCTGGGCCCAGTTAAGACTAAATGCCTCCACAAGGCCCGCTGCTCATCATGAACCAGGTATAGATTCACTGTTTCAGTTATCTATTGCTGCATAACAAAGCACTCCAAAACACAGTGGCTTAAAACAACAAGCCAGGTAACAGAGATCTCTTTGCAACATCAGAAAGAATAGACTCAAATGGTGATTTTTAAATCTCCTGATGATTTTTAAATTACACTCGTAAGTTTTGTGCAGTGGCAGTATCGTAGCCAATGAGGTTTCTCCGAGGCACGCTTATTGCTAATTAAATTACACTTGCAGATTTTAATAATTCCACCAGTGAGTACTTTCTACTTTACTATGGAAATAATTTCCAGGTTTTTATTGACTTAAATAGATATGTTTATGAACTGTAGACATGGAGAATTGTAGGAACTATGGGAATGAACTGTAGTAAGGAGTAGGTAAAGTATTTCCTATATAATTCTCCACTTTCTCCGAATTATAATACTTGAGAAAATTTTAGAACACAATTATTCTGAAATCATAATGTAAATGCAAGTTAGTGTTGCTGTTTATTCTCAAGTGATTCCTTGCTAGGAAATCAACCTGACAAAACCTGGCTGCAGAGAAAGATGGTCAATACTTCTAATCTCTCCAGCATTACTGTCTCAGCTGCAACTTCCCCCAGACAATTAAGACACAGTTTCCTGAAAGTGCATTTTAAAGAAAAGAAGATGAATAGAATGACAATAGCCAGAACCCAACAAATGACTGATCTCCTGGCTCCCACAGACAAGCTATTCTCTTGAATACCAGTATCTAGAGACACATCATGTCACATCTGTGCAGCCAGATACTACCAGACAAGATGAGCAGAATAAACCAATTTAGACACCCTCTGAACTCCCCCAACCAGCAACAACAACAAAAAATCTTTGGTGAGGAGATTTCCAGTTAATATTTAGAATACTTAGCCTTTCAAAAATGTTCCCAAACACAGCAGTCCACTAGAATTTCCAGGGTAACAAGTAAGTAACTCACTGACATTTCGCCCACCCATATATTCAGCAGAAATTTTATTTCTCTGTAGGTAAATCTTATCCTGCTTGAGCTACATCCAACAAAATTTATGTCAGGAGCTATTTCAGATCAGTAGAGCTGTTTAAAACATTTCTGCTTCAAGTGAATAAAAATAGAATAAAATGAAAGTAAGAGCTTCCGCAAAAATATTGATTGAGGGGCTAAGTATTGGAGATAGGAAGGTAAACAAATGCAGATATGTATGGTTCCTGTCTCATGGGCTTACAGCTTAGTTGGGGGCTAGAGACAAACTTAGTTGTACGACTGTGATAAGTGCTCTGGAGTAGAGAGGTTCATGGTCTTCCGCAAGCCTGAAACACAGGAACTTGACTGAGTTAGTTGAATGGGGGACCCTCCCTGAGGTAGTGAAACTTGACCTTAAATCTGAAGGATAAGGAGGAATTAGATAAAGAGTTGAAGAAGAATGTACTGGCCCAGGGAACAGCATATGTGAAGGGCCTGTGGTGGGAGGGAGCATACAGTGTATGGGAGGCTCTGAGGTCAGTGTGATTGGACAGTAAGGAGAACATGTCCCCCGGTGGATCAGGAAGCATCTCTCTGTTCTTTGACCAGTATCCAACTCTCCAGAGAGCATCCTAATCTCATTACCTTGAATGAGAACACTTTGCATTGCTACATCTATATTAACTATCATCAAATTCCTTTGACCAAAGGTACTATCAGAATCAATCTCATTACCTTGCTTGCTTGGTTCCTTGGCTGGCCCCTTTAAGAACCTGAAATAGAGTGATTCGGAACTCATTTTTACTACTTGACCCACAACTTACCTTCTTATCCTTGCTATTGACTGGGAAATTGTTGGTTTCATTCTTGGCTCCGGTGTGGGTTTCTTAAACATTTTGTCTCCCATCTCTCTTCCAGAATTATAAAATGGCACTCTTTCCTTGTATCTCTCAGACCCCCGCACCCTTTCCCTGCTTAGCATCACTATGACAGCACTTACAGCATCATGATATAATTACAGGGCTCCCCTTCTTCACTATAAGCTCCCTATGGCTCTGTGCTTTGTTCACTTTAGTGAACTCAGTGCTTCGCATAGAGTATGGCCCATGGCAGTTTCTCAATCAATGTTTTTTGAATGAAGGACCTGGTTTCTTGGCTATAGCCCTGGATTGCACTTTTGAATTTTGCTTCCAACCACACTTTCTTCCCCAAGGTTAGAAGCTTTTACATAAACAGTGGTCTGGACGTCCCTTAGCAGCTCACCCCAACTGCAGAGTCTTCAGATCAAGGTACTGTGACATTCTGCTGCTTCCTCTTGACCACAGTCAGCCTTGTGCCACCCAGTAACCCTTTCCTCTATCCCAAGTGAGAAATAAATGTGACCTTGGACACAAAGGAACTAATTGAAAGAACATAAAAGAACCAGTGCAAATCTATCTCCACTATTTGAAATATCACTCTAAGTAGTGCTATATGATCTGCCAAAAGCCAAGTGACAGGCATTTTGCTATGTTTTACATCTCATTTAACCTTGTCACCTCTATGAGAAAGAGATTATCTCCATTCTACAGATGAGAAAAGTAAGATTCAAAACTTTATGTAACTAACGAAAGATGACATGAGCTCTACCTAATAATCTTGAAACAGTGAAAACCATATCTTCAAAACTTAGAACACCAAAACTAAGAAAAGGGTAAGGCTTGGTAAATAAAGAAAGGAAATTCTTTGGTCAAAGGAATTTGATGACAGTTAAGATAGATGTAGCAATGCAAAGTGTTCTAAGTCTGGACGAATTGGATTAATGATGGTATAACATATTAATGAATCAAAGTAAAATTTAAAAGAATTAGGAAAATCACACTGGCCTTTATAAATAAGAATCTCTGATTTAAAAACAAAACAAAACAAAAACAACACTATTTGAACAAAGAGAACCACTACACAAGAACCAAGAGTTAATTATAAAATGTAATAGTTTTCCTGCTCTGCTTCTCAAGCACACAAACATTCTCATTAGTTGTTGTGAATATTAAATAACCCAGGCCAGAAGTTTCTAGCACACAAATAACTGCAACACAAAATGTTCTCCTACAATCAGATGACTGAGCAAGATTAATCAGAGAAAGCATTTTCACTTTTAGATAATCTTCAAATACTTACCTAGAGAAAGTATTTAACTATTTCCTTGATCAACTGACAGATAATAGTAGACAAAATTTACATGGGGGTGGGGTGGGGATAATGTTTTAGAAAGAACCAGAGTTTTAATATATCGATCTGGGCTCCTAAATCTACTTTCAAGTTACCTCTGATTTGCCTCCCGTCCCCAAAACCCCTTCCCAACTATCTGACTGCCTTGATTTATTGCTAGTATGGGGGGGGGGGGGAAACACTTACTCAAACATTCCGGCCACACTGACCTTTCGGTCCAGCAAATATGCCAGGTCTTTCCTATGTCAAAACCTTCACTGCATCTGCTTCAGTCTCCCCAGCACACCCCTTGCTCGGATGCTTCCGTGACCTTTGGGTCCCAGCCTGTGTTTCTTGGAGAGGTGCTTCTTCACCACTAAATGTAAAGCCATCTCCTACACTTTCCTCTCTTGCCTCACCTATCCCTTTTCCATTGGAGCTCTGGGCCACTCTCTAAAAAGATACATTCCTGTGTGAGTTTACTTGCATGATTTTCTTCCACACTAACCCCATGAGGGTAGAAACCTTGCTATTTTGTTCATTGCTGTTTATCCAAGATCCACCATAGTGTCCAGCAGTTAGTAGGACCTCAAAAATATTTCAGTGGAATATTGTAGTGGATATGCAAGTGTCACATTGAGGAGACTCATTTGGGCTAGAGATTTAAATTTAGTAGTCATTAGTATATTGATAGTATCTAAAGCCATGAGGCTTATATTACAAAAATGTTCCTGAAATGTGTATAAAATATTTGTTTTTGTAAATTGCCTATTTTAAAGCCAGGTGGAGAGCTTGTTATATTCCAGGCTGTTGTGAATCATTTTGTAAAGAAAATTACATTATATTTTATCTTTTGAATAAATCTCTTGGTCCTGTGTTAGAATTACTCCATATCAAGTACAGTTATATCAGGTGAATAAAGTTGTAACTAAATCCAAGTGTGTGTGTGTGTGTGTGTGTGTGTGTGTGTGTGTGTGTGTGTGTGTGCGTAGAATCAAAATGCATAATATCCCTATGTCTTTTACAAAGTAAGTCCTCTATCAAAAAAAAGGAAAAACAAAAGCAAAATACTATTCTCAAACATACCTTTTCTATTACATCGTGACTGACTCTGAACAAACCATCTTTTTCCAGTTCTGTACAGTGAGTTTCAATTAAGGTAGATTTTATTTAAGTCAAATAGTTTCAGAAGTCTCACTTCACTTCATGTTTCCCACTCTTTATCTTATTTGATAAAATCTTAGTAATTCTGATCATAATAACTGACCTTAATCCACATGGGACTTCTTTAGGTGGTGCTTTACATACTTTGAAGCTAAGGCTTGGGGTGTTTTAAAATTAATTTTGCGACTATATCAGAAAACTTCATGTTTATCCATGTTCCATTCATTCTTTTCCAAAGGCATCTTTTTCAAAGGAAACTTTATGTAGAGTTTAGGTTGTGTAACCATGTCTGCCACTTTTCAATATATTGTTTACTGTTTTAGAACCATCTGATTCACTCACAAGAAGATTTCATGAAACCTTTGCCCCTTATCCCTCTATCCAATCTGTCACTAGTTCCTGAGATTTTACTTCCTAAATATCCCTTGAATCCATTCCCTCCATTCCATCTTTTCCATTACCACCATGGCACCATCTTCTTCTGGCTGGAGAGTACTGCAATAGCTATCGTCTGGTCTACCTACACCCACCCTGGCCCTCTCAATCCACTCTCCACAGCCAGAATGTTCTTTCCATGCTCTGCTTGTTCTAGGCCATGCCAGTCTGCCTATGTGCTTCTCACACATGCTCTCCCTGCTGTCCAATCACATTGACCTCAGAGCCTCCCATACACTGCATGCTCCCTCCCACCACAGGCCCTTCACATATGCTGTTCCCTGGGCCAGTACATTCTTCTTCACCTCTTTGTCTAATTCCTCTTTATCCTTCAGATTTAAGCTCAAGTTTCACTGTCTCAAGGAGTGTCCCCCATTCAACTAACTCAGTCAAATCCCTGTGTTTCAGGCTTGCAGAAGACCATGAACCTCTACTCCAGAACACTCCACACAGTCGTACAGCTAAGTTTGTCTCTAGCCCCCAATTAGGCCGTAAGCCCATGAGACAGGAACCATATATATCTGCATTTGTTTATCTTCCTATCTCCAATACTCAGCCCCTCAATCAATATTTTTGTGGGAGCTCATATTACTCTCGTTTTACTTTATTTTACAAAGAAAGAAAAAGAAAATAGAGCTCAAAGAGGTTACATAATTTGTCCAATGCCACACTGCTGCTAACAGAGCTAAAAATTCAAATGCAGATAACACGAGATAAAATGTCATAAATAATATGATTACATCTTTATTAGGAGCATATGAGAGTGGTCCAGAACTGGAAAATGCAAATACAAGAAAAGTTATGTTAAGGTGATAAAATTATAAGATTTTTTTTTTAATTTACTTTAAAAAAAGAAAAAAGTTTATCATTCTAAAAGAGTGTAATAACCCTTCAGAGCCACTTTCCTCTACTGGGGAAAGCAGGAATTTGTCTCAGCTCCACTCGTGAGCTGAGCCATCCACTCTGCACCTACTTCTGCTGCATAGAATGTGCCCCTCCCTCTCTCTGCTCTGAGTACACTGTGGACCACTATGGGATCACAGGCCCCCTAGATAGGATACTGCTGCCACCAGCGGGTCTCAGAACAGAGATGACTGTGGAGCAAGCCACACATCCTTTCACTGACTCTTCTCTTGGTTCTTTACTGTACTGGTAGATCAAACTTTACTAACAAATTAGTATAGTCCAAGAAAATTAAAATGTAGAGTATGAATGTCTTTAACCATATGATAAGTAAGCCTGCCATTAAAATCCAAAAGAAAATCATAAAAAGTTAAAACCCTTCACAGTGCTGTCCTGTTGGTCACATCCCAATTTCTAATCTTGTCCACTTGTCTTCATCAGACCTTCAGAATGTGACTCTCCACCTCCCTTCAGGATAACATCACCCTCTACCCATTGGGAATTGATCTTATTCTGGAGTGCATTCTCCAATTCTCTACCTATCCAGCTCTGAGTAATCTGTGGGATACAGTAATCACTCAACAGAATATTTCCCTAAATCTGAGTTATTCAAACTAGAACATCATCACTGGGAACTACTTTAAGGTAGTTCAAGGCAGGCTATGTTAGTCTCACGCCTGGTTTTTGGAGTCTCCCCACCACTGCAAGAGGCAATTGTTTTTCTTTGTACTTCCTGATTATCTAGCAGTTAACTATTGACTCAAACACATATACATTCTTCTTCTAATGACAAATATTAAGCCTCAGAGTCAATATAGCCCAAATCTAGACAAAAGACTAATGTCTTCCTCCTCATGTATATAATCTGCGCATCAGTCTATTCACAATAGACACAGGAACTTGAATTATTATGAAAAGTAGTAGAAATTCCCCTCTTTTCATCCTCTTACTTCCATTCTATGCCCTGAATAAGAAACGCCTAAGAAACAGAAGCCATTAAAAAGCCATCTACCCTTTGTCAGTGCTCTTTAGCTAAATAAACCTCCAGGTAAAACCATTAAATTAAATTTTTTAAATTTAATTTATGGATCAGGTTTTTAAGAAAGGCATTCTCCAACAACCTGTTAAATTATAATTTAGCTGAATATATAGAATTTTGTTGGCATCTTTTAACTTATCTTTCCTTCAACATTTTAAAGATGACCTTCCAAATCCTTCTGCCATCTGTTAATACTAATGAGAAGTCACTATCAGACTAATTGTTCTTAATAAGTACTCTGGATGCCTTTAAGATATTTGTCTTTGGTTTACAGAGTCTGCACAATGTTTCTGGATATAAATTTGGCTTTATTTATCTTGACCCAGACTGATAGTCTCCTTCAATCTGAAGATACATATCATTTTTTCAATTCTAAAAATTATCAGCCATTTCTCTTTAGATATTGCCTCTTCCCCATTCTCTCTGTTCTGTTCTTCTTGATCTTATTAAATGTATTTAGAAACTTGTCAGTCTAATTGCTCAGATTTTCCATCTCTTCTATGTAAACTGTATTGAGTAATTTTCTCAACTCTCTCTTCCAAGTTACTAAGGTATTCAACTATGTCTAATCTACTATTGAGTTTTTGTTCCCATGTCTATTTTATTTCCAAAAGTTCTACTTAGTTCTTTTTCTAATCTCCGGGTTCATTTTTCATACTTTTCTGTTCTTCTATGGGCTTTTTTCCTTGTTTTCCCTCCTTAAAAATATTAAATATACTAAGTATAAACTCTGTTTTAGATAGTCGTATTATTTCCAGTTCTTGTGGTATTAATTCTCTTATTAATTGTATATATTGACTCTCCCTAATGGTGATTCTTTTTCTTGTGAGAATTGTAATTTATTTTTTTATCTTCAGCAGGATTGTTTCTGTGGGAGTCTCACATATGATCTCTGGTCATCTCTAGAGAACAATTTCCTATTTGTCTCTGCTGGAATACATTTTCTTGATCAATATATATGTTAATGTTTTCAACTTGGCATCCCACAAGAATAATAAACCAGGATGCTACGCCCAACTTTCCCAGGCTGGTGAGCCACATTTTTCTAGTCTCCATTCTATGGATGGGTCAATCCTACCGGCTCTATGCAGCAGTCTCAGTTCCAGTTCCCTACCTTGTACAGTCTTGAGATATTGTTTCATGATTTTGTGTGTTGAAATTCCAGATCCCAACAAAAAGGACTTTATTTGGATCTACGTTGGCTCTGTTTTTTAAATTTCTATTACATTTCTGTTTTTCAGAGTGAAATACTTCTTCCTTATCTTTGGTATACTTATTAGCCAAAAATTATTTTACAATCTCTGTATATGTGAAAAGACAGTATGAGAGCTGACCATTCTCAAAGAAAATAAATGTTCCCTACAGTTAGAATTAAATTTTATGAAGAAAGAAGGAACCAGGACCTATCCTTGAGTTAGGAGGTCCCCAGGCTGAAGTTGAACACTTTATATCCCAAACATACATAACCCTGAACTCAAACAAAATTCCTTGTCTTTCATCACAGTCCAGTATATAACCAGGGGTTGTTGTCAAAGAAGCAAATTTCCCACTGATTGCAACATCCTCAGGACTATTAAAATAATGTTCTTAAAATGTTGAGGATTTTTACTATCCTATGTCATGCAGAATTTAGTCATAAAAACAGAAGCCACACTACATTTTTTGAGTAAGAAAACTTTTAATATAGGAGTTAAATGAGGTTTATACCACTGTCGGACAACTGAGGATAAGAAGTCACAATGTCAGTTCTGGATCTGCAAGTTCAGGGAGTCAAGAGGCATTTGCAGCAACAAAATGGGTAAACTTCAGAAAATTGTTGTTGCTGCTAGCAGCCCAGGAAGATGTTCATAGGCAAAACTCACATCTGCCACCTGCTAATGACTGTATGCCTGCTATAAAATAATGGCTTCCTCTTTCCCCTCGCTCTCCAAATCTCGATTGAGTGCCTATTATTAGCTGACTCTAACAGGAACCATGCTCTTAAAAGAGTCTGGGAAATGTAGTTTCCAAGATTGAGTCCCTGCAGTTGAGAGGAAATATTAGAAGGGTAAGGATAGTCCTATTTATAACAATAAAGAACACATACCTCTACCCTTTATTGTAAATATTGTGTGTGTATATATGTGTATGTGTGTTTCGTATCATCCCTACAACTCTCCAACCATACATAAAACCTTAGAGGGAAAGTGTTTTTCCTATCCATCTGTTTAACATCTAGCACAGAGCCTGGAACAGATACTCAACATATATATGATGGACAAATGGATAGATGGATGGATGGATGGATGGATGGATGGATGGATGGATGGATGGATGGAAGAATAAATAGGAATTAACAGCATTATATACAATGTGTCATTAGACTGCCAAAAATAAGCTCACTATATCTAAGAGAAGAGGATATTATTTCTCTTTGTAATTTCCTTATAGTAGTAGTTTTTATAATGGTAGAGATTTTTCTCTACATTATTACTAAGATTTTTTAGTATTACTCTCGATTTTTTAACAAAGATATCTACTTATATAGAAATATTCAACTTTCAACTCTCCACCAAAGTCTTTAACTCGCTGGAAATACCTGGAGTTAGAAGGCTTGGGTCCTGATTATCCACATACCTGTGAACAAGTCATTAAAACTGTAAATCTATATTTGCATTCCAGTTTACTCTAAAACTCTTGGAACAAACTTTTACTATTACTATTTATTTTAGAAATTTTAAGTACTTTTTTATGAGCTTAATGTTCTATTAGGCTTCAAAGAGACAATGACACTAATAAAGCTATCATAAAACAGCAGAAATTCCTAAGAGAGATGTATGTGTTCAGAGTCCTGTTGAATCTCAGAGGAAGAAGCAACAGTGCTCAGGGACAGAAGATCAGGGACATGCTAATAAAAGAGGTGATATTTGAGCTCATCCCTGAAGGATAGATTGAAACACAACAAAGAAAGGAGTGGAGGGAAAGCATTCAAGACTGAGGAAACACAATATACAGAGGCTTGGGGATGTTCTTATCAGGCAGGGCTCAATCGGGGAAGCAGAATCACAATGACTTGTGGGGTTTTGGTTTTTTTGGTGGGGGTGGTTGTTTTGGGTTTTGCAGAGATTAAACCTTACACAACTGTAGAAGAAGTTAGGGAAATAAAAGTCTAGGAGGGAAAAGATCAGAGAAAAAAAAAGCCACTAATCAGAGAAAATAAAAATGGGAGCTGATGAAGTAAAAAATGAAAGCAATTATTTCTGTTTCCGGTGGTTGGTCTGAAGTCACTGCAGATCAGTGGTTCTGAGAGACGAGAGAATAAAAGCTGGATATAAATTACAGGAGAGCAAGGACTAATGAGAATCTGAAGACAAACAGCAACCTGTAAGAACAAATTGAATCATACAAAGACAAACTGGAACCAACATCTGTCTCTACCTAACAATGCAGGTGCTGTGTGGAAGAAATTGATATCCTTTACTAAGGCATGTGCTCACTCTGGCCCAGGACTCAGAGAAGTCGAAGGAGAAGATCTGGGAAGAGCTGGAGGAGCTATGGTCCCAGCAGGTGGTCCACACCAACCAAAGAGTCAGCAGATTGAGCAATACACATGACCTTCGGCAGTACTTAGTGCCCTGAGCTGCCCTTCTGAGCATGGTGGCTGCTGCTTTTGTGTTAGAAAACACTTTTTTTTTTTTTAGAAAAAAACGAGAATCTTTGTTTTGGTATGCAGACTGACATAGGAAAAAGAGCACTGGCCTTGGAATCCAATAGATGTGGATTCAAGCTTGGCTTTATCCCTTTGAGGTAAGCAGAATTCTAACACACCCCAGTGACTCATGTCCTTATAAGACTCCCTCCCCTTGTGAATATGATGGAATATCACTCCCTTAGTTAGTTTATATTACATGCAACAGTTGACCTTAAAAAAAGAGAGCTTCAGTAGGCTTGAGCTAATCGAGTAAACTCGTAAAAAGAATGGGTCTTTTCCTGGCAAAAGAAATTGGAAGCACGAGGGGTATTTAATACAAGGAAGTCTCTATTATTGGCTTTGAAGATGAAGAGAGCATGTGACAAAGAATGCAGGTAGCTTCTAGGAGTTGAGAGTGACCCCAGTTGACAGTCAGCAAGAACACAGAAACTTGAGTCCTACAACTCCTAGAAATAGGATTTGGCCAACAACAAAAATGAGCTTCTTCTTCTTGTAGGCAGATTCTTCACCAGAGCCTCCAGGAAAAAAATTATAGTAATATATTCTAGCCAATATCCAGATTTCAGCCTTGTGAGAATATGGGCAGAGAACTTAGACTCAACATGACCAGGCTCCTGACCTACAGAACTGTGAGCTAATAAATTGGTATTGTTTTAAGTTTCTAAGTTTGTAGTAATTCATTACATAGCAAAGAAAGCTAACGCATAGTAGCTGAATGGACTTGGATCCACTTCTTAACCTCCCTGAGCTTATGGATCCTCATATGTAAAATGGGCATTATAACTACATTGCAAGATTGTGGTAGAGATTAAAAGAGGTAATGTACTTTAATTTTTTTATTTTTTATTTTTTATTTTTGCTGTGGTTGCTGTGGCATATTGTACATAGGCACTCAATAAAGTCTGTCTTTTGTCTTATAAGAATAATGAAGATCTCTAATGTTAACCCTATAAGGAGAATCTCCTGGGATGGGAGAGATGTGGCTATTCCACAAACCCCCAAAATAAGGATTTAACTTCTTGTGGGAGCAGAGTAATGGCCTTCCAAAAATGCCCACATGCTAATTCCTGGAATCTGAAAATATATTAGGATACATGATAAAAGGGTGTTAAAGTTGTAGATGGAATTAAGATTACTAACCAGCATGACTCTCTTTTTAATAACCAGATAGAAGATAAGTGCTAGTGTCTCACCCACAATATTTATACATTATTTTATTAACTTTTAAATTTATTAAAAAAATAAGCTTACTATAAATCCCCATGCACATAATTTTTAGGTAATTTGCAAGTCTTGAAGCAAAATTCGAAGTATATTTTAACAAAGATAGACAAAAATAAAAGCTATAACAACAAAAAAATAAGACTACTAACCAGCTGACTTTGAAATGAAATTATCCTATATTCTCTGGGTGGGCCTAATGTAATCACAGGGTCCTTACAGATAGAAGAGGGAAGCAGAAGAGAAAGAATCAGAGAGATGTCACAACAGTAATGACTCAACCTGACATTGCTTGCTTTGAAGATAGAAGGGGGTCACAAGCCAAAAAAAAGGAAAATGCCAGCAGCCCCTGGAAACTGGAAAAGACAAGGAAACTGATTCTCTCCCAGAGCCTTCAAAAAGGAATACAGTCCTGCTAAAATACAGTCCTTGATTTTAGCCCGGTGAAACACATTAGACTTCTAATCTACAGAGCTCTAAAACAATAAAGTTATATTGTGTTAAGCTGCTAAATTGATGGTACTTTGTTACAGAAAGAACAGAAAACTAATACACTTCTTCTTGTGTTTCTTGTTCAGAGTCATGTCACCTCCACTCTGGTCTCTGGGAGCTGATGCTTATCCTCCCACGTGCACTCCCCTCCCTGTCAACCACAGACATGATATATCTATACGCCATCACCCAGAAGCAAAGCTACGAAACGGATAGAACACTCAAACGAGACTTGATCAAAATTTGAGGAATGACAGTAGCATTTACCTTAACAGCATACCATAACTCACAAACTATCTTCTACTACATAAATATGTTGTGTTTATTAAATGACATAATGGATGCTAAGTGCTATACAGTCCAGCCCAGAGAAAGCAGTCAACAAATATCAGCTGTTACTGTTGCGGCGATTGTTGTTTGTAATTTTGTAGGGAAGCAGGGAAGCTTTGGCCATAAGCACCTGAGAAAGCTATAGCTATCATTTGATCATTTTGAGACAAACAAAGGAGATAGGGCTGGATTTGGATGGAGATGATACAGAGTGTGGAAAGGGAGAGGGCTGCAACACTAAAGACGACAGTAGTGACATAAGCCTTCACACTAGGAAACAGATCAAATGGAAACTTAGTGCATGAAACATAAAGCACAAGTCAACTGTTCTTTCACAGGTCTTTTTAGTAACTCGCATTTTCATATAATAGGTATCAGAGCATCATGATAGAAACAGACCTAGAGAAGAAAGATGCAAAGAAAAATACTTTAACAACAACAATAGCTAGCATTTATTGAACACTCATTTTGTGCCAAACTATGTGCTAAGTACTTTATAAATAACATGAGTTACTTTTGGTCGACTATTAAAATTAAGAAAACATTTAAATGGAAAGCATTCCTCAATGCCCACAGTTATGTATCAATGTGTTATTTTAACTCCCTTTTAGGCTATGCCTGAAATGCTTAGAAACAAGGCTAATTATATCTACTAAGAACAAATTTAGGCTAAGGTTTATCTTACAGGTCATTTCACAATTTTTTCAGTGGAGATGGAAATCCATAAGCCTAACAATGTTGCTTAGAAACTGCAAATCAGCGTAGACTCGCACCTTAAAAGGACATTAGCACTACAACAATCTGACAAGTTCTGCAAAGACATAGTCCAGCACACTTTGGATAAGTGGATCAGGGCTAAAGCCTTCTCTAAAATCTCCCTCTAAATTCCAACCTTTAGCTTCCTTTAGGTGGTAGAGCAGTCCCAAAATAACCATCTCCTAAGGTGAAATTTACAGTATAAACAGTAATGAAAAAACAAGAATGGCATATACTTATAACAAAATTAAGAAAGGCTGAGGACAATGAGAAGAACTTTATTGAGCTATGTTCAGGCAGAAAAAAACAGTGGTGGGATCGCTTGAGGGTAGACGGTATATGCTCATTTGTTTCATAAATTTGCATATAGATATTAAGTCCCAGGTACTTTAGGTGGTGAGAATACAGTGATAAATTAGACACTGCCTCTGCTCTCAAGGAACTTACATTTTAATATGGTAAAGGGGCATAAGATAAAACAAATGTAAATTGAATTATTCATCTACTATTTTGTTTCTATAAAATAAAAAATGGGCTTTGTTCTGCATCAGGACTGTCACATCCAACAGCTCGTCTAAAAAAAAACTATTCAGCATCTGGTTGCAGATGGGGCAAGTGCATTAAATCTTGTTTTGTATCACAGAATATATTCTACAACGTCCAGGTATTTCAATCAGAAGAGGACATTTAACAG
This sequence comes from Pteropus vampyrus, assembly GCF_000151845.1. NCBI lineage: Eukaryota > Metazoa > Chordata > Mammalia > Chiroptera > Pteropodidae > Pteropus > Pteropus vampyrus. Next base: position 2,244,255 of record NW_011888803.1, on the reverse strand, counting down.
GAGGGAAGCTCATCTGTAAACCATCTGCAAAAACTAAAGCTAAAAGATTCATATAAAATGACAAAGGAGCAAAAAGGAAGTCACCCTGTCAAGGAAACAAACAATAATCAAGGAAAAGCAATAAGTAAATATAAATCTGGCACAGAAAGACAGAAAGGTAATAGAGGATGTAAAAAGACACATCTAAAAACTTTAACTTCTGGTCAAGATGGAGAAATAGGGACTAGATTTACCCTCCCATTTGAAAAACTTAAAAACCCAGACAGACATATTAAATAATAGTTTTCCAGATACTGGACATCAGGCAATGAGGGCCACTAATCCCTAAAAGATAGTAAAAAACAAATGAACAGATAAATAATCCAATTTAAAAATGGGCAAAGGACCTGAATAGGCATGTTTCCAAAGAAGATATTCGAATGGCTAACAGGTACATGAAAGGATGTTCAACATCACTAAATATTAGAGAAATGAACATTAAGACCAAAATGAGGTATCACTTCATACCTGTTCAGATGGCTATCATCAAAAAGAGATTACAAATGCTGGCAAGGATATGGAGAAAAAGGAACCCTTATACATTGTTGGTGGGAATATAATTGGTAGAGCCACTATGGAAAACAGTATGGAGTTTCCTCAAAAAATCAAAAGTAGAATTACCAAATGATCTAGCAATTCTGCTTCTGTATATACATCCGAAGGAAACAAAATCACTATCCTGAAGAGATAGCTACGCCCCCATGTTCATTGCAACATTATTTACAATAGCCAAGACATAGATACTACCTAAGTGTCCAACAACGAATGAATGGATAAAGAAAATGTCACACGCACACACACACACACACACACACACACACACACACACACACACACACACACACACAGAGGAATTCAGCCATAAAAATAAGGAAATCTTGCTATTTTTCACAACATATATGGCTCTTGAGTGCAGACAAAGACATGTACTGTATGATACCACTTGTACGAGGAATATAGAAAACCCAAACTCATAGAAATAGATATCACATTGGTAGTTGTGAGAGGCAGGGGCTGGGGAAATAGGTGACTGTGGTCAAAAGGTACAGACTTCCAGTTATAAGATAAATAAGTTCTAGGGATGTACAGCATGGTGACTATAGTTAACAATGGTGTATTATATATTTGAAAGCAGCAAGAGAATAGATCTTAAAAAATCTACTGGAAAAAAAATTATGTGTGGTGATGAATGTTAACTAAACTTTTTGTGGTAATCATTTCACAATATATATATTTATTAAATCATTGTGTTTTACACCTTAACTTATACAATGTTATATGTCAATTATATCTAAAAAACTGAGAAAAAAAGATTTTAATAGACACTTGCAGAAAAGAAGATATATAAATGGTAAGCAAGCACATAAAAAGATGTTCGACATCATTAGTCATTAGAGAAATGCAAATTAAAATGGAATGTAAAAGAACTACACTAAAATAATTAAAAATTAAAATGCTGACCATGCCAAGAGATGTAACTCTTATACTTTGCTGGTGAGAATGTTAAATGGTATAACCACTCTGGAAACATTTTGGCAGTTTTATAAAAAGTTAAGATTACACCAACTACATCATCCAGCCATTCCACTCCTAGCTATTTACCCAAGAGAAATAAAAGCCTGTGTTCATACTCTCTCAGTTGTGAATATTCAACTCTGCCCTTGCAGCACAAAAGTGGCCATAGACTATACGTACACAAATGAGCTCAAGTATGTTCCAATAAAATTTTATTTATGAGCAAAAAGAAAAGCCTATGTTCATATATACAAAGACTTGTACACAAATGTTCATAATACCTTTATTTGTAATGGTCAAAATCTCAAACAATCCAAATGTCCATCAACAGTTGAATGGATAAACAAAGTGTGGAATAACCATGAAATGGAATAGTACTCAGCAGTAAAAAATAAAGTGTTGATACACACAATATCATGGATAGATTTCAAAATACTTATCCTGAGTGATAATAGTTGCAGGGTGGGGAGTACATACCATGATTCTATATATAAAAGTCTAGAAAATATAAACCAATCTACAGAGAACAGATGGGACAAGGAAAGGTGAGGGGGTAGGCAGAGAGGAGAAGAGAAAAGGGATTAAAAAAAAGACAAAAGAAACTTTTTGGGGATGATAAATATGTCATTGTCTTGAGTGTGATAATGGTTTAAGGTATAACATGTCAAAAGTCATTTATTTGTATCCTTATATATGTATAGCTTATTGTATGTTAGTTATACTCCAATAAAGCTGGTTTATTAAAAGAAAAGAAAAAAAACAGTGAGTCACAGATCACAGTCAAAATCGACTAAGTCAAAAACTGACGTGAAACTAAGCAGAAGATTTACAAATTCCTTCTACTTAGGTCCTGCTCACAGACACCAGCCTCCATGAAACCCACTTCTCTGTTCTATGAGCTCCCTTTCTTCCTCACTGCTACGTATGCCCTTACAATAAGGCTTTTGTCAGTCTAGAATTAACCTGATGGGCTGTTTCTTAAAACCAAAAACCCAAACTAAAAAGTTATTTGATATGGAGCTAGAAGGTCAAGGTAGGTGGGCACATTGTAAGAGGTATAATTTAAAAAGTTGATTTAAAGGAATTCATATTTCTAAGCCTAAATGAATTCCTGTCCCAGAAGGCAAGAACTTGCAACTCTGATTGAGAAGTATACTGTTATTTGATATTCAATAAATGTTTGTTGACTAATGCAGATCTCTGAAGAATCAGTTTGAAGTGAGAAAGGATCAAAAGATAAGAGACAGGGAAATAATATCTTGAATTTGAAAAAGATAGCTCTGTAACTTTCAAATCATGAATTTGACATCAATTCCAGAAAGAATTCGGGAAGACACAAAATAAAGAAGCATCATGAGTACACTCAAAAGAAAGCAATTGTCACTAAAAGCCAATATAGAGAAGTTATAGCAAGTCATACTACTCTGAAATCATTTCCTTTATGACAGAATTTACATTCTGGAATATCAAAGTGTCTTTCTCTTCCATTAAATATTGGCTTTTCTCCAGAAATCTGTCCTTAGCACTGAGTGGAGTTGCTAATTTGATAAGATGTAAACCTGGAGCTTCTAAGAAGAAATATTTGGAGAGAGCTTTCCTGGGAGTGAAGAAAACACAAAGGAAAACAGAGCTAAGCAACAAAGAGAGTTCAGATGATATTTGAGGCCCTGGATCTCTAGCTCTACGTAGAAGTGGACCTACTTCTGACTTTTTAGTTGTTATTCAGTATACCTCCTACCCTTA
>NW_011888803.1:2207245-2238783 GCF_000151845.1 Pteropus vampyrus | reverse complement strand
TTCAATGAGTTTTGAACAGAGGAGTGACATATATAACTTCAATTTTGAAAGGATCGCTCTGACTACCATGTTGAGAATAGACTGTAGAGTGGCTAGTATAGATACAGAAAGACCAATTTAGAAGCGATCACAGTGACCTGAGAGAAAGATGATGGTGTTTTGTACCAGAATGGTAGCACTAGCAGTCATTAGTTGGGGTTAGATTCTGGATATGTGTTGGAGGTAGAGCCAACAGGATTTGCTTGTGGATTGGTTGCAGAGTATGAAAAAGAAATTTTTAGCCTGACCAACTAGAAGAATGAAGTAGCCCTCAACTGAGAAGAAGGCTGAGGGTGAAGCAGATTTATAAAGGAGCAGCAAGAGTTCACTTTTAGACATAAATTAAGTGAGAGATCTGGGCTGGAAATATAAATGTGGGCATCATTATCATATAGCTGGTGTTTTAAACCACAGAACTGGATGAGATCTCCAAGGGTAATTGTAGATACAGAAGAGAAGAGAATCAAGGACTAAAAGAGCTCAGGGAGAAGAAAAGGAACCACCAAGGGAAACCGAGAAGAAACAATTAACGAAGTTAGTCTCCCTGCTTCCCATTTATACATATTAACATATTTAACAACATGACAACCCTGAGAATTAGGTATTATCATAATTCCTGTTTTATAGATGAGAAAACTGAGGTACAGAGAATTTAAATTATCCAACTATTAATTGTAGAGCCAGAAATGAAACCCTGGCCTTCTGGGTCCAGAGACTAGGCTCTTAAACATTATATTAAACTGTTGACACTAAGGGGTAGACACACTGCCAGAAAGATGTACAGACATTTTCCCATCACATCCTTCCCTCCATCTTGACTGACCAATCACCCAGACCAGTGACCGAGCAGACAAGAGGCAAATCTCCAGAGAAGCACATGTCCCATTGGGGCAAGGCAGGGGTAGGGAAGAGGTTTCAAGAAGAAAGAGGGCCCAAATGAAGGAGGGAGGAAAAGTATCTAGAACAAAGAACTCATTCTCTTTAAGAAGCTGGGCAAGCCAAATCAAGCAGATCAGCCATTCTAGAGTTGGACCAATACCCTGGTTGGAAGATAAGACCTGGACCCAAAGGAAAGTATTGTATGTTTGCCTTTTTCTCAAAGATTTTTATATGATTGGCAAAACTAACTTTGTTAATAATAGGCAGTAAGACACCCCCTCCTACAAAAGAGCACTCCTGTGGTTACATGAAGAATGTGGTCATGCAGGAAACTCGGCAGATCAGGACATTTTGCCCCAAACCTGCTAGTTTCAGCCTCCTCATAACACTAACAGGGAGCTTTTTGAGTTGTCATGTGTCATGTCTCATACAGTTATTTTACCTCCCAAGAGATATTTTTCTCAAGAGGAAAAAAAAGCCTAAAACAAAAGTTGGGTTTTGTTTTTCTGCCAAGGTTGGTTCCTCAAATGCAAAGCACAAATTTGTTCAGCCAAGAGGACAAAAAATAACTTAAAAAAAAAAAAAATCCCTGGAAAAGCTCAATTCCTTGGGTAAATTAGGTCAGATTTTTTGAAACCTAACATACAGAAGATGGGCTATTGAAAGATTCAATAACTCTTTCACATTCAGGCCCAGTAATGATGCCCTGAGAGTAAATAAGCCCTTCAGGGAAAGTCAATCACTAGGGCTTCCTTGCAAAAAAGAAATCTGCTCTTTATTGATTTCAAATATTGTCCTAAAATAGAATTCATACCAAACTGTAACCTACCATAACACATACAACTTTTTAACAAAACAACATAATTCCCTGACACAAAGGAGAAAGAAAAAGAATGGAATTTATAATAAAATAGGCTTAGGCACAGCTATATCAGAAGACTAGTGAAGCAGTCAGTGCATCTATATGTGGAATTCTTAGGAATTTGACTTCTACCAGCATAGACCGATTTGAGTTTGTTGTAATGGTGATTCCAATGCCAGAAGCAGCCTGGTTGTTGTTGGTAATGATTTTCCAAAATGAGGAACAACTCTTTGTAAAGCATATTCTTTCTTTAATTTATACACTTGTTATAATCGTGAAAACTTCAGCCTATTTTTAAACTATGCAAAAAAAAAAAAAAAGATTACTTTTATATGTAAAATGTTATTAGGCTCTCCACTTATAATTATAAACAAGATTTTCACCTACCTGAGTGACTGGTGAGGCATTCAAAAGTTATTCAGAACATCAAATAATTCTTCTTTATGTAGGATTGTCTTCCAAGGTACAACTTTCTCGCATCCCTAGCCCTTGCCCATTAAATGCCTACAGCATGCCCTCAGACAACCAAAATATCCCCGTTTTCTAAAATGCCCTCTAGGGGACAGCATCATTCCTATTAGTGATAAGGTATATTTTTATCCATGTGCTTACGAAAAAAAAGCATATTTTAAAAGAAATCTCAATTTAAAATTCAGTTTTTAGGCTTAGCTTTGACTTTAGTATCATCTGCGTCAGAAGAGTGGAAACATGTCTGAGTTTTGGAATCATTCCTGGGTTTAAACCTCGATTTAAACCACTAACTGCCTAGGTGACCTTGGGCAAGCCCTTAACCTCTCTAATCACCACTTTTTCCATCAGGGAGAAAATGATGTCTTTATAGCAGGACCACAAGTTTAATTCGCGCCCAACTCAGTAATGTTTTAATTGTCTATAAACTAATCTGGCATTTCTCCCAGGCTCCCATTCACTAGTTAATAGGGAAAGAATTAACTATATATCCGATGCAATTTAAATTTAATCCAATCTGATCATTTAAACAACCCTTTGGGCAATGTTTAGAATCTCTAGGAGAAAAAACTGTTTAGGCTTTCAGCAGGGCAGTTGCACAGCCTTCTGCATTTAAAGGGTCCCCACACCTGGTATAATATTCTGTTGTCACAGTGTTAAAATTCTTGATTTTTGAACAAGGGGCTTGGTTTTTTCACTTTGCATTGGACTCAGAAAATTATGTAACTAATGCTGGCCCTCAGACAGTTGCCTCCTTCCCCTGCTTCTCTCCGGAAGATATCTGGATATCTGAGGAGAAGGGTATTGATGGGTCCTCATGACACTGAGAGAAGGACCTCTCAGCCTCATGCAGATCACCATCATGCATTGGGAAGTTAATACCAGTCTCAAGACAATAACTATTATTCACCGGGGGCTTCTTGCTTGGTCAGGAAATACCTCTGTGTGTCTCAGCCTCACCCTTGCTATGCTGGCTGCAGACCGTGGAGTGAGTATTCTGTCCATTACCCTGTCTATGGGCCTGGTAGTCTTCCCTGTTTTATCAAGACGGAGTGTGCAGATAGTGGCTTAGAAGGCCCACTGGCTATTGCCACACTATCCATAAAACATGAGAATGAGAAGCAGCACAGGAAAACAGAATCACAAGCTCTTCTCTGTCCTTCGTGCATGGCTAAGTTGTTGTGGTCATGCCCCCAAGTTGGTACAGGCAACCAGGATAAGAGATGAGCTTTCAGGGCCTCCGCTTTGGAAATGGGCAATATCTTCCCTCTTTATACTTAGTATTACTCTCATTTTTATAACACAACTCATTTCTAAGTCATGGGAGAAAATTCCAGATCTTCTGCCTGTGATCAAGACCCTGTTCACCCTGCCAACAAAACTGATAGGGAAAAAAAATAAAAGAAAGCACATACTAACCATCATTGGCATCGTAAGCACAGCCATAAATACAGCCTATACAAGACAAAATATAATTAACCCTTTTTTACCTATTTCCAGAGCTTTAGAAAATATAGGTGATTAAGAAGAGCAGACTATATAAATATATGTGTGTTCATATGAAAAATGCTACATAAGAGTCTTCTTCATTTATGAATATATACAGCAGTGGGATCATTTTGAATGAATGCTTCATATTCAATTTTATAGACATAACTTTCTATTGATCCCATAGTTTTGGATATCCAAATTTTATTTGCTATTATTTCTTGGGAGTTCAGGAACCTTAGTTCAATACTTATTGAACTAATAGAGAGGAGTCAGAGAGATGGAAATCAAAATATCAGCCTTACTTTTGATAAAAGTTGGACATGGATCAGGTCTGCAGCCCAATGACATGGTAGCTGGAATTAAAAAGAGCTCACCAGACAGACACAGGCAGAACTGGAAAATTCCAGGCCTCCCAATGAAGGGGAGCCTTCCCCATGAAAGCTTCACTTGGCAGGACACTGATGACAGCACATGCTCGCTGTAGGAAGACAGTCCCCAAAAAGTGAGAACGAAGGTGGCAGAGCCCTGACTTCCCAACCAGTTACTCCTTTTCCCCTGGAGAGAAGTGTGTGGTGGGAGGAGGGCTGGAAATATTACAGAAGTGGCTCTCCTTCCACACAGAAACCAGGCAAAAGAAAGTTACCCACTCAATGCCATTTTTAAAACAAGGTTGCCATGAATATGCTTAAATTTACACCTTTCTACATGTGTCCTATTATTTTCTTAGAACAAATTTCTGGAAGTGGGATTCCTAAGTCAATAAGCATTTCTAAACCTTTTCACACATACTACTAAATTACAGAGAAAAACAATATAGATTTACACTCCCAACAGCCATGGATGAAAGTGTCTACTTCTTCACACCCTTTGCTACTGTGATAGATTCAAATGATATCTCATTAATGTTTTGGTTTGCATTTCTTTATTGGTAAGGTTAAAAATTTTCCATATATTTATTGGCCATTTTTTTTCTTATTTTCTGACTCCCTTGAGATGTCCTTTGCCCATTCCTCTAGTGAGGTTTTCATAATATTCTTATTCATTTGTAAGATGCAAAAATATTTAAGCAATTCATTCTTCTTAATCTTATAATTACAATGCATAGAGTGTCAGTTAGAATCATAAGCCTAACAAAGCATGATACTGATGTTGAGAATGATTATTTCCATATTTATTACAAATGTTATTTACAACAAAGCAAGAACCTATTTAAAAAGAAACAGATTTTTGGAAAAGGTCAATATCTGTAGCCCACAGAAGACCTTAGACTTAATATCCTTTTATATTAAGCCTATGCACTGATATTTTTATTCCAAATTTTAAGAAACTTGATAATTACTGGTCCAGAAATTTCTAATATGAAAAAAGAAAAATCCTTACAGATGTGCTTTATTTCAACATATTCAGTACATGGAAATCTGAAATTTTGGTGGGGGAGAAAGTCAGAGTAATTATTTGTTCTCTTTATTAGAAAGATCTCTAGAAATTTCAGGTATAAACTATTGACTGAGGCAAGGTACACTGTTAAAAATGATTGAACTCATACATTCATTATAGAATGAATAGAATAGATAGTTCCTAGGCTATTGATCCAGAGTTTGCCAAGGATAGCTACTTTATATTTTTAGGTATTACAACTGACCACTGACAAACAGAATACTCTTTAAAGAATGGATTATTCAATAATATTTTTGTAAGAGGTCTTAAAGTAATGGATATTGAATAAATGCTAGTAAATGATGCCTTGACCAAAATGGCTATAGTCATTCTTTCTATTAAAAGAATTTCCATTTTTAACAGAAACATGTATACCTTAAAATCCACCAAAGCATTAAACTCCAAATTTCTAGAATTCCTATTATGAATTATCTCTAAATCTCTCCACCATCTTTATATGTCTTCAGAAATATAACAATGCCTATTTGAGCCCTCATCATGCATGCATCACTATTTATTAATTCAATAAACATTTTTAAGAGCCTGCTTACAAACATTCTTAAGAACTTAGTCTGAGCTACATTAGGAACTAAGATTACAAAGACAAGTGAAACAGCTCCTACCTCCAAGGAAAATATGATCTAAAGTCTATGGTCTATCAGGGGAAATAGTCTATAGCTTATATAGTGGAGGAGATGGGAAAGTCACTGAAAAATAGAATTCACTGTGATATAACCACTGACTGCTAAGACAATCCAAGGGAGCAGCTACTAACTGAGGCTGAGGGAATCAGAGGCTTCTAGGAGGAAGTGGTGAGTCACTGAGTCCTAGAGAATGAGCAGGATCTTGCCATGGGGAGTAAAAACAGGTAATTTAGGGGGTGGCTCCATAGTGTAGTGGTTAGCACATCTGCTTTGCAAGCAGAAGTTCCTGGGTTTGTACCCCAGGTAGAGCCACGTGCCAGACCCCCCAGGTGCGCCAGTTCTTCCAAGTAGCCGGGTGTGCCAGGCCCCCGTGTAGCTGCAAGCGTGTGGGAGGGGACTCCCCGCCTTCGGAGATCTAGTTCTTAAGGGGAAATGGCAACATCCATGGGTCATGGGTGGAAGGGGAGGGAAGCAGGGGATTAAAGAGGGGAAAAAAAATTTTAAGAATTTTTTAAAAAGGTAATTCAGGCATGTATAAAGGCACAGAGGCAGAATGGGTCATGACATGGCGACTTACTACAAGGAGTTTTGTTTAGCAGAAGTATAAATTGGGGGTGGGGGATGGACAATGGTGAGAGATTATACAACAGAAGGAATAATATTTCAAAATTCATTATTGGAAATTTAGCATGTTCCAGTCAATATAGTAAGTCCTTGACATCTCAATGAATGCTGACAAAAATTGATGAGGAAAGAACTATTCTTACCCCACTCTCCCATCTCACAGTTAAAGAAACAGAAGCCCAGTGAGATTAAATGACTTGCCTAAGATCATATATTTTGCAGGTGGCTAAAATATATTCCAACTTGGAAATTCTAATTCTAGATCCCAGGTCATCTTCTAATCATGAATGAATTATATGCTATGCTAAGGAATTTGAACTTTACCTTCAAGGCCATGGAAGGCCAAGAAGGATTTTAGGCAGGAGAATGACATGGTCGGTTTTGCCTTTTAAAAGAATAACCCAAGTTACTGGGTAGAGAAAATGAGTGTAGATCTGAACTGGAACTACTATGTACAGTTCTGCATGTTGTATCCTGTACAACTCCAGAGAGTGCCATTAAATGTGGTCTGTGAATGGCAACCCTGCAATTGTGCAGGGCACAACCTACATGTTTATACTTAATGTAGCTGCAAGTCACATAGGAAGCTATTACAGCAATTCAGACGTAAAATGTATGAAGGGTGGAACGAAAGAAGGACAATGACAGAGAAGAAAAGGAGTCATAAGCAGAGATAATGATGTAGGATATACAAGAGTTGATGGCTGACTGGATGAAGATGGCACTGAAGAGAGAGCAGTCAAAGAAAAAGTGAGTCTTTTGTGTCAGTCTAAGTTTAAACTACATTTTAGAATCCCCTTTCCAATTTGGCTCTAGGTTAGATTGAGAAAAGAGAAATTTGCACAAGTTTTGCAAAGTGAAGTAAAGCAGCAGCTATTATGTTCTGAAGATCATCGGGGTTAAAAGTGAGGAGAGATAGACGCAGAGATGCCAGCCTGTGCCAGTCTATCCTCACTCTTCCCCACTCTGCACCCTATTTCTCCTCTTCTGGCTCTTCTTCCCATCTGCCTGCCCTGCTGACCAACAGCAACCTACTACCATATGTCTGACTGCAAATGCACAGGCAATAGCTAGGACCAGATCGCAGCCATCCATAGGCCTTGACACCATCCCTGTTTGTGGTCCCCGTCAGCAGATTCCCCATAAGCTCTCACTTGTCCACCATGCCAGTGCTTCAGGAGGGCTACTTAGTGACTTCTCTGATTTCAAACTCTCTTCCTGGACCACCTACTTCTCCAGCTTCAGTTTTTTATCCCAGCAGGCTTCTTTGTAGCAGTTGAAAAGATGAGTCTAAAATTCATATAAGACTGTAAAGGTCCTATAATAGTCGAAACAGCTTTGAAAAAGAACAAAGGTGGAAAACTTGCACCATTTGATTTCAAGACTTATTATAAAGAAATCTATAACAGATTTGTAAAAATGTACACCCAAATTATACAAAGACCAAATATCTGGTAAAATTGTTGCCTGAGATAACTTGGAAAGCAAGCCAGGTGCCTAATGAATCTATAGCTCTGGGGGAAATGGTTGGCAAGAGAATAACTGTCAGCTTGCTTTTACTTTGTACTTCAGGCAAAGTATTATAGGAAATGAGCTCAGGAAATAATTGGCTAGTTTGCTAGCAGAAATGAAGGTCCAGAAATTGGAGGCCTGACTAGGAGAGCTGTTCAAAACAAAAGTTATTAGACCCTAAATTTTAAAAGACAATTTTAAAATTGTCTTTAAATGTCAAATTATAACGTATACCTGAAAATTATATAATTGTATTAACCAATGTTACCCCAATAAACAATTAAAAAATAATTTAAAAAAAAAAACACCCTAACTTTACTGCTGCCATTTGGTCAACCAAAGTTACCTGTAGTGGTATTTGAGTGTGATGGCTCTGAATGAAGTGGCAAGACAGTGTCTCCTGCTGTTCCTACCACCACTGTGAGGCCTCTAACCACTCACCATCATGGGAGGAAACAGCCATAACTCAAAGATATTTGTATCAGAGAAGAAGTATTCAAGAGCTATACCAGTCCTCCAAGAACTGTTGACAGTGAAGCTACAGCCTCACAACATGGGCATTAAAAAAGATGGTTGGGAGAACGGTCTTGCCTTCATTCTGAAGATATTTATATTCAGATAAACTCCATGCCTAAAAGATGTGCGGAAAATCTAAACTCCAGAATTATATGGAATTTCTCTTGGAACTGGATTTTCACAACAGCTGTGTATGCAAAAAAAAAAAAGCATTGTAAACCGGGTTTTGTAAGAGAAAGGTGTTCAGAGATTCAGTGCTCTTGGCTACTGGTATTCTTAGCAAGATCTTCTGTTCTCTTACATTCTTTTACTTTATCATAGTTTAATCTTTTAAAATCCTACCTTGGGTCATTTGAGCTTCCAGGAAGTACTTTAGATTATTAGAATTAGACTTCATTTTGAAATTCCTTTCCATAGGCTCAAAATGCTTTATTTTATTGGTGCCTTCTCTCATCAGGCCTTTTAAATCCAAGGGTTACTGGTATATGGTTTTAGAAGAATTATATCGGTGTCACTGAATTTTGTTCCCATTCCAGTTTGGTCTGTTACCTTTTAGCTATAGGGAATTCAGTAATATAACTAGATAAATTCTTGCATTATCACTGGCTTTATTTTATCTCATTTTAAAGCTTTTGGGTTATGCTTGTTTGTTTGTTTGTTTGTTTGTTTGTTCATCTAAGAACTTTTGGAGAAGTTTTATGAATTTTTTACACAATCACTTTATGGAGTGACTTGTTCAGATGTGGATGACATTTGTTCAATATGTCTAACTGAATTTCAGACTTTTCTTCTCATCTATAATATATCTCAGCATATATTTTCCAGAGAGTGCATTACCTTATGATTTTAACAGAGGGAAAACATGTCTACTGTGCAGAACTGTGATTTAAGACCATACAAATATATGGAAAGATGGGGCTACTTCATCACACTTTCAAATATAATTAAGTCCTATAAATTATTAAGAGCACAAAACATTAATTTCATTGGATTGCAATGACTATTACTAAAGCATTAGAATAGATTTCAGTACTAAAAATTAAGAAAAAGTTTTCCTTAGGATACTAGAAGATTTAAATGTATATTTCGATTTTTTAATTAAATGAGAAACAAGTGATTTTTAAAATACATAAGTAATAGTCAATCTAATGTGTATGTGAACATTTTTTCTATCCTAATTACTTGCCACTTAATTGCAGTATACAATTGTAAATGTGTTTTTTCTTTTTAATGTCACCAAAAACAGCAACTACTTAATGTGCTACTAAGATTCCTCCTGTGATACCTGCCCCAGTTCCAGCGAGGTGGGTTCTCTCCCTTCTCTGAAGTCCCATCATCTCTCCCCTGTCCTTCAGGAAGTTACCACTCTGTTTTGCATCTTAGCTATTTTCTGACTTCCTGGTCTTGTCCAATCTCCACTCTAAACTGTGAGCTACTGAAGACCAGAAACACGTCTACTCCTTTTTACAGATCCAGTGTCATCTATAACACCTCGTATGTACATAGTGGATGTTCGATAAGTATTTTCTGAATGTTAGAATTTTACACCCACTCCCTGGGAATGCTGACTCTATACACACCAGTAGTCCAGTAGTCATTACACTCTGGTCCAGAGCTTTGAGTGATGTATGATGTTTTCTTATGGGAGAAGAGCAATTTTTAAAGAGGATTCAGCGATAATAAACAGGGAAAATAAAATAGTGCTATACCCTGGCTCCAAATAGCACCTAGTTGTATCACAAAAACTAGGACTGTCCAGTGAGCCAATATCTTTGCTTACTGATTAGAAGAAATTAAAACCCAATTTCTCCAAGTTGTCTTAACCGCAAAACAATCTTTTACAGAAGAAACTCAATTAACTTTTAAAATGTCATATCAGCATTTTCTCTTTCAAACAATACAGTGAGGAGAAAATGGGCAGTTGCCTGCCTTTCTAATATCAATACCATTAGCAAACGGTATTGAAATCAGGGCAGGTGGGTGGGGAGGAAATATTGACTATCTGCAATGTTCTCACATTGGTGCTGTAAGAGAGCTGAAAGCTGAAACATGGGGACGAATCAGCATTATTCAGTATGAAATGGTCAAAGCCAAAAGTAGAAAATAATCAATGCCTATAAAATATTGAAGCATACTAAATGTGTACTAAAATCTGGAGCATAATAAAGGAGATATGTGCTTAAAGTTTAAGTGGGAACAGATTTAGTGTAAATAGAAGTGTAATTTAGTGTAAGCGGGGTAAACTTTAGGTTTTTGGTAACTTAAGAGACAAGTGCAGATAAGAATGAAAATATAAATAAATCAAGCTTTGCACAGTGGCAGTATCAAGCCAATGACATTTATTCAAGGTACGATTATTGGTAATTGAAAATATAAATAAATCAATAGATAATATCTTCATAGTTTATTGATAGTAGAGAGATTTTTGTGGAAGTGGTCCCCAACCTGTTGGGTTCTGGGGCATGTTTGTCACTGTAATTACTATAAGAAGACTTTAAAAACATATACAATGTAAGCCTTGTCTGTGGATTGAATAAATATCATGCCTAACACATATACTACTGTTTGATGCAGATAAACAGATACTTTACTGATGAGTAAATGTCAGACAGGTTAGGGAAGCCAAGCAGACTGATCTAGTAGGGACATATGTGGGAAGAGCTGTCAGAGGGAAGGAGAGGACTCTACTGTCAGGGAGACACATCGTCAGTGGGAGGGGTCGTAGCAAGAGCATAGGTTTTGAAAGGCACTGAGCAGGAAAGAGAGATGAGTATAGCCGGCAAGAGGGCACAGGTTATGTGGTAAGCAATGGAACCTCTCAGATCTTTAGGGAAATGACCACATTCATAAAATTCTATGTATGGTTAAATTTTTTATAGGAATTGGTTAGGAGGCTGAGTTTCTGGATTTGACCCAGGGCTTACCCGAAACAGCAAAAATGTGGGAGTAAAGGGAATCTTGAGGAATTAAAGAGTAGGAAACTCAAGGAAACATGAGCAACATATTGTCTGTTACAGACCCTGGAAATGGAGGTCTAGCCTAATTTGATCTGATCTTGAGGGACTTGGGGAGCTTTGGCAAAATCTGGGTTTCTTATATAAATTCACTTAAAAGTGTTCCTGAATCCTTAAAAGCTTTTTTCATTATGTGTCTCCTCAGTTGATGGAATCATGCAACAATGAAAAAAGTTTTACATTAAAAAAATCAATTGTGATACTACAAAAGTTCAGAACTATTATTTTCAGAACATTGCCTGTTACGATTAATGTCAAGAGGAACAAGAAATTTTTAGCTTCATCAGAGAGAAAAGGCTGAGCTAGGTCCACTGCAGAACTCTAAAATGCCACATAGGCTGCCATTTTTTCTGAGACCACATCACAGCCCATGGGTGAATGGGAATGCTGGTCACAGGAAGGCCCAGAATAGGTGAAAAGTCAGAGCTTTCATCAAAGCTTCTACTTTCTTTCCCTTGCTCTAGCTCATTTAATCATCAGAACAACCCCATATGGAAATTAATATTATTATCTCAATATTAAAGATTAAGAAACTGAGGCACAGAATTGACCAAGGTAATGGTAAGTAGAAGAGCCACAGTCCAAAACAATTTATTTGACTGTAAAGCCTATGAGCATAACGATTAACAAATCAATTAACCAACTACTTACTGAGCATCTAGGGCAAAGTATTAAAATAAAGACATTACTACCTAATGTTACATACATTACTGTATCACTCAGGGTTCTCCTAAGAAACAGAACCAATAGGATGTATGTATATGTGTATGTATGTATATATGTGTATGTGTATACATATATATAAAAGAGATTTATTATAGGATTTGGCTAATGAATATATTCGGTGTAGACTGGCAGGCTTAAGACTCAGGAGAGCTGACAGTGCAGTTCCAGTCTGAAGGCCAGCAGGTGCAGGCCCAGGAAAGCTGATGGTACAGTCAAAATCTGAAGGCAGTCTGCTGGAGACTTTTTCTCTTACCCAAGGAAGGGTCAGTCTTTTTGTTCTGTTCACGCTTTCAACAGATTGGATGAGGCCACCCACATTATAGAGGGCAATCAGCTTTACTCTACCTATTCAAATGTTAATCTCATCCAAAACTCCCTTGCAGAAACACCCATAATGATGTTTGACCCAATATCTGGGCATCCTGTGGCCCAGTCAAGTTGACCCAACAAATGAACTATTACAATTACATTTAAAATGAACCTTTCTCTCAACACTTTATCCTTATAGTAACTTTATAATTTATATATTTTACCAGTCTGGCACTTAATAGAAGTACATTTTAGTCTCAAATACTTAAGAACCACAGCTTCTTTATGGCATTTAGGATATCATTTATACTTCTATCTCTTATTTTTAAACTTTAAATTAGATTTTAAATGTAGACTTCTACTTACTATATCCTCAGGGAACTCTTAAACCTACTAAGACATAAATTAAGCTCCTTTCTGATAAAAATCTTACTTAAATTTATTAGTTTTCACATTTACCGTATAGGTAAAGACAAGAAAAAAATGTCTGAATCAGAGTAATGAGTACTGAGGAGGCAGAAATGACAACTTAAATCAGGTGGTGAGAAACATTAATGAAATTACAAAAAGGAGTTAATAGAATGCCTGGTAAAAAAAAAAGAAAGCAAACTTTAGAACTATGAGAATGGTATCTAGAACCAACGATGAGGTCCTACCTTCCCATCCAGAGCTAAGGGTTAGTGTTGGGCTTAGGACTAGGTCTCAGTGTTTAGGGTTCTCTGAGGGCAGGAATCACACCTTTATTTACCCCATATGCAGTATAATACAGGCCTTACATAACACGTGCTCAATAATTTTTTTATTATTTTTATTTATGCCTACAGCACCTGGTCTCCCATCCAAGTCTTAACCAGGCCCAATCCTGCTTAGCTTCTGAGATCAGACATTGGGCTTGTTCAGGGTGGCATGGCCATAGACCATGGACCATGGCTCCACTGGGGCATGAACCCAGAACCTTCTGCGTTTAAAGCAGACATGCTAACCGCTACACGTCCAACTCAATAATTTTTTGAAGTTTAAAAAGAATGGATATTTGGATAAAAGTAATTTAGCAGAAGGGAATAGAAGGAAAAGAAACTTATGTGCTATCCAGGCATGTGGCATGGCCTTGTTACAGGATTACTGGGTACTGAGGCCGATTGCAAGACCTCTTTAGATCATCAAATAAATAATGTTTACATGAAGGCAAGTTCCCAAGGCCTGATATGCTTGCTTAGTTCAGACAAAATATTATGTTCTGTATGACAATAGAAGATATCAAAAATTAGTTATTTAAGAACCCTCACTCCAACCACCTGGCTATTTTTTTTTTTAAAGGCTAATCACTTTTCTAGGTTAATTAGCGAGAAAGAAGGTTTATTCCTAATTCTCCTTTTCTAATCTTTCTTCTTACCACCTTCAAATATTTGGGCTGTTTTTCAACTTGAAAAATCCTTTTTGAAACACATATAGGTGTGCACACACATGCTCGTACACACACACAAACACAGATTTATATTAATCTCAGTTTCGATTAGAAATGCAAATTCAGCTTCACTTTATGTGTTGTGTTATGGGGAATTCTGATGCAGAGGTCAGACACTCCTTTAAAGCCACAGAATTCTTACATAGGTATACATACAGCAATTCAAAACCTTTTCTTTTCATAAAGCACATTTTCTAGGAAGAAACCCCAAAGTTTCATAACCAACATACGTAAAGCACCAATTAAATAAAGCTGTCAAAGCATTCAGAACAAGAACAGAACCTCTGGCCTAGGACAGAGGGTCTAGAATATTACACCTGAGAAAAGTGCCTTGAGCTCCTTCAAACTCCCATATTCTGTCTGAAATAATAACTACAGCTAATTGTGTGGACACAGAGTCAGCTCAACACAAATAAGATATAGAAGGAGAGATTTCATTAGAATTCAGCTCTTGTCAGAGAAGAATGAAAATCATTAACCCCAAGGTTTGGAGTCACCTAGTAATTTTCTAACCACTCCTACTTACTAATGAAATCATAAAATCATAGCATCTTAGAATTGGAGGAAGTATTAAAATAGCATCTAGATTCTAGAGCAAAACATTGTATAAGACCCCTTTGAATAAGACAAAATATCCATATTTTGTTAATTCATTTCTTATGATTAATGAAATGTATTTAGAGACAAGTGAGAAAAAGAAGCCTGAATTTAGGATTTTTTTAAGTTACTGGCAATTTAACTTCCAGTTTAAATTTGGAAAAAAAAAAAAAAAGACTTGCTAAAACCCAACGAAGTACAGTATAAAACATTTAGGAAGGTGGTTATCTGGAAAATTCTGTTTTTTAAATGTTTCAGTACCCATTTTGAGACTGATTTCAAACAGAGAAGATAAGATTAAAAATCAAAAGAAAGAAGGCTAAAAAGGGTCGTATCACACTACCTCTCTATCAAATGTGAAAACCATGATCACAGTGTGTGTCCCTGCTGGTTCTTGTGCCCACAATAGGATTCTCTGTTCCACTGACACAGGTCAGCTGCGTGATCCTTCAAGCTCTACTTGAAGGCCAACAGAGGCAGGTATTTTATTATAACATTTCTTTATTTCTTTACATTAACTAGATTTCAAAAGATGATTTACTTTTCCTCTGGAATCTAAGACTGTTTAAATGAGGTCATAGATACTAAACACCAAGCTCATTTCCACTAGTCCGTCACTGGGTTCAATTACCTAAGTCCTTTCATTTAATACTGAACAGAAATGCCCCTGATGAGATCTTCTGGAGAGTAACAAGCTGTAAGGCTTTAAAAGTTATGTCCTCCTTTAGCTCTGAAAATTTATCACTTACATCTCTGAGATAAAGCAAAGCATGAAAAAAAAAACCCACGAAAGTCATCCACGTAAACTTGATTTTCTGAGATAGTACAGATTTCACATATTAAAATAAAGTATTAAGTGTCAAATAATACAAGTTTGGTCAAATAAATTGTAATATAAAATGGGCAACTATACAGCCATTTAAAAGATGTATGAAAGAATATTAAATGGAAAATGTAAGACATGTTTAGGTTAGAAGCCAGCTTATAAAACACTATTAGTGTATAATCCTGATTTTGTAGGGACGGGGAAAGGACTGAAAAATGTATACCAAAATAATAATTGCAGTTATATTTGAGTGGTAAAATTATGTGTGATTTTTATTTTCTCTTTAAACTTTTCCATATTTGCCAACTTTTCTATAGGAAGTGCTATTTTATCAAATAGATTAAAAATAATTGTAAAAAGAAAATACAGTCACTATCACCCACTCTGCAGAAGATATCTGAAAAAATAAAAGTTGCAATATTTTCTATGACCTTTAGCATAAGCATCTTTTCCAAGATCTTTGAATACATTCTTGTCCCTTCTTTCTAGTCAAATCTGTATTACTTACTATTGATGCATAACAATTTGCCTCTAAACTTAGCTACTTAAAACAATGCACATTTATTATCTCACAGTTTTCATGAGTCGTGAGTCTGGGCACAGCTTATCTGGATCCTCTGCTTCATGGTCTCTCAGTGAAGGGATTGACCCAGGATATACAGTCTCATCTGAAGGTTTAACTGGGAAAAGATCAGCTTCCCAATCTCACCCAGGGAGTGTTAGCAGCATTCAGTTCCTCAAAGGATGTTGGACTAAAGACCTCAATTCCTCCCTGGCTGTTGGCCAGAGGTTTCTCTCATTTCCTTGCCACATGTGCCTCTCCCACCCAGCAGCTTGCTTCATCAAAGCATGCAAGCCAAGAAGGCAACAGAGAGGATCTCCTCGCAAGGTGGAAGTCACAATATTTTGTAACTCAGTCACAGAAGTGACAGCCTGTCACCTTTGCCATAGTCTATTGTCTAGAACTACGTCAGTAAGGCCAGCCCACACTCAAGGGGAGAAGATAGGCATAGGCACGAACACCAACAAGAGGGCAAAGATGAGAACCATCTTAAAGTCTGCCTACCACATCATTCTTTTCAATTAGCCTTTTTGTGATTTCTCTGATATGCCCTAGAATCAGTTCTCTTTTACATCTCTAAAATCTCTTCATTCACAGTCTATAATTTATAAAAATAAATATAACAAAAATCAAGTGTTCTGTTTTACACTGTAAGGTTTTTAGATAAAATAAATAATTTTAAAATCATTTTCCTGGTTATAAATTGATGTTTTTTTGGTATATATATGTCTTTAAGGGATTTTAAAGTTTTTTTTTAATGGGAAAAAGAAACACTCTAATACCATGTTATTCATAATACCGGTAAGCAATTTTAAAAACCAAAATTTTTAGTGTATTTAAATTATAATGCAGTTATCAGAGGAAATATTATTTGATCATTAAAATTATGTTCTAGAAGAACATTTATGACATCAGAAACACCTTCTATATTGTTAAATGAAAAAATCAAGACATAAAGCCACATATAGGGTATGATCACAATTTATTAAAATATGCAAGTAAACAAATAGGAATATTACTGGAAGTATACACATCAAAATATTTAGAAGAGTTTACTTTTAGGTATTAAAATCTCAAATGATTCTCCCCATTCATAATCCTTTCAGAATCTGGATATTTTGCTAATATATTAATAATAAATTATTATATTTATTAAATATTATGCTTAGTATTTATAAATAATGAGTAATAACATTTTCTTATTTCCTCTCAAAGCAATATCTAAAACACTTTTATTACTAATATTTAGTTAATATATGTGAATAATATTATCCACAAATTTCTAAAGAGTCTTAGAAAAATCCTTAAAATACCAAACAGTTTTGAAATTCAAGTAATGTAAATAGATTTTAAAAGATGTAGAATATTGAGAAAGTTACAATGATCACTGTAGAGAGAACATTATTACACTGGTGAGAATGTTATCTGTTAAGCCTAAGAACAAAAGAGATAACTGAATACTCTAAAAATCCTTCCAAATGAAATCTCTTCGGAGTATGAGATGAGTATAAATTAACAAAGTTTTCAAACAAATTTATTTACTTTTTTCATGTACTATTTGAGTGTCCATTGTGTGTAGGGAGATACCTCTATAGCTCTAAATTCAATTTGTTAATTTGGAAACATAAAATGTAAGTTAGCATATAAAATTCTCCTGTTTGCTATATTGAATCATTTTAAATGTCTAACAGTATTTTCTAATTAATTTATTTAATTTGTATGTACCTACCTTAAACTTATGACAGAAGTTGTTTGCTACTGAATTTTCAGTAAACCAGGCTTCTTCCCTTTCTGTCACATTATGGGAAGCAGACAAAAAATTTAGAACAGAAAGTTCATCGACATTTAAACATCTCTTAGAGAATACTGCTATCTTCCAAATTAGGTTCCTCCACAGCTTCTAGCAGATGCAATTCACTTGCTTTAAAATTTTTTCCCAATTTTTAAGGGACTAAATAGAAAATGAAGAAGAGAAAAATTAGAAAAGCAACATCTCAAAACTTTCTGAAGACAAAGTTAGCCATGTGAAATTGTCTAGCCAATCTTTTCTTATAAACAGTATCAATTTTACTATGTCTTTTATGTCTATATTTTGATATAGCCACTGTCTTCCTTTTGAATAATGTTCCTTTTCTGAGTATAGAAATAATGTATAATTATTGTAGAGAATTTGGAAAATAGACAAAGGCACAAGGAAGAACACACAAGTCACCCACAATTGTACTACCCCAATTTTATATTGTTAATATTTATGTTGTTGTCTTTTATATTTTTTACTAACAAAATGGATCCTGCTGAATATAAAGTTATGTGCCCTCCCTTTTCACTAAATATTATACATTTTCTCATAACAATAAACCTCTTTTGAATACTATGTTTTAATGATATTCCATCATGGTGATCATATTTGTATCAAAATCTTTGTTCAAGTATGCAACACTTTTTACAAAGTTTTGTATCAGTATATGCTACATTTGTAAATTAATTGATAGAAATTTAGCATAATGTCTGTATGCTCTGCAACAGTTTCTATGAAATAGGAATTATCTTTTTCTAAAACTTGAAAGACTCACCTTTTCTGACTATCTGCACATAGAATCATTTGGGAGTGAGTGGAATTTACCATGGTTTTTGAACTTTTCAGGTTTTTTACTCACCTTGAATCAATTTAGGTATTTTTTTCCAGAAAATTATATATTTTATCTATGGTGGAAATTTCTTTTCAAGTAGGGCAGATTGTGTTGAATATCCTAGTTTTCCGTATTCTTCAAAATTATTTAAATAAGAAGATAGAAGACGGCAAATCAGATACTTCTAGCCTAGCTGCTATCCTATTCAGAAGTCTCTCTACAAGTTTGTGAAAACTCAGTGTCTGCCTGAAAGTAAATCAACAATAATAAATAAGTTTATTAAAGTATTTACTATGTTCCAAATAATATGCTAAGTGCTTTAGGTATATTATCTGATGTAATCCTTACAACAACCTCACAACAAGTAGGTATTATTATTCCTATTTAAGAGATGAGAAATGGAATATTGGAGAAAAATAATTTAGCCCACCTGTAGGTAGTAGAGCTAGTCTACTACCCAAGTCTATATGACTTGAACCTATTTCCTGAACCATTATGCAATATTGTATCTCATTATGAGACATATTTTTCTACTGTTCTTTAATGTCCTATTACTTAATTTGATGTATTTGCATATATTGTTTCTCTCACCTGTTGCAGATGATGAAAGAATCTGAACTGAAAAAGTAGGAAAAAAAATATGATGCTATTAAATACTTTACTACCATGTTGCTAAGGGGTTAGTTAGGAAACCCAAGACTTTTCCAATACTGAAAATGCTATACATTATACAACATTCCTTGCCTAAATGAAATTCTAAGTATAGGGTTTATTTTGTAGTACATTAAATGATATAACAATGATATTTTTAGTCACCTTTATATCTTAGAGCCAAGATATTTGCAGCAGCATGAGTTTCTCAGTGCATAGGATATTTAAAACATTAATTACCTATGGTTTTTAAAACAAAAAGGAAAATACCTAGTATGATAATGGCTGAACTAGTGCCTCAACAATCAAATACTCAGGGATGGAATTATTACACTAATTAGGAGTCAGCGACTAAAATAATTTTTAAAAAAGTAAGTGTTCGCTTAGTTCAGTGCTTAGCACAAAGAAAGGAAAATATTACTACTGTTTTAGCTTTGCTTGTAAAATCCAATTTGGAGAGTGATGTGTAATTCATTGAGAAGATGCTTTAGCATGGACAGGAAGGAGGCAAAAAAAGCTATTTGCTCATTTAAATCAGCTTATTAACAGTTTATTAGTTCCTTAATATGATTTGTTTATATCCTTTGCACTGAGATGCTCTATAATAATGAAGTAAGCCTAGTAAAATTCTTTAAAGTGAACCACCATTTGTATAGGAAAAATTTTTCTAATGAAAAGTAAGATAACTGGAACATTTCAATCACCTAGTAAGGAAAGTAAAATAAAAATGAAATAAAAACACAGTAGATGTTTGCCCACTCATTGAATCCTAAACTAAAAGCAGCCCTGATATGTGCCATATCACCAAAGAGAAATGCAGAGAAAGGAATGTCAACATGTCTCATGACACACAACTCAACAATTACTCTATTAAACTCACTTCTACTTCATGTCTTTAAGATTAAAATCCTCTAATGTAGATGATTTCGCCTTAAGACTATGGAGTCTGCTTGGGTGGTACTGTTTTATGCTATGTCTAATATTTTACTAACTTTCAAGAGCCTCAACAAAAGATGTTAGCTACTTCTTATTCATCAAACTACTGATTTTATTTAAAAGTAGAGCATGGCAGCATAAAAAAAAAGAAAAAGAAAAAGAAAAATAGTTTACCAATCTATGTAAATATGTCTGGCTATCTATTTTGTATCATGCCCCAAAAAAGGTTGAATGGCTTTTGTCCAATTGAGGAAGTAGTTTTGTTGGTCTGACTTAAATATTAACTATTGGTAGTGGTAAATATTGTGGATTGGCATGCTCAGCATCTCTATTCCAATCTCTTTGCGTTATCTTTCTGATACTAGAGTGGCCATAAAGCTCCTCCCACTCTCCCCCAACACACCCCCACAATAAGTTCCCTTGCAGCTATGCATTCTGGATATGACTTAGTTCTGCCAACCGCATGCACTCAAGACTTGAATTCGGAACCAAATTAACCATGAGAGAGGCAGAGCATGTGGCAGTGCTTATGCTGGTGCAGACAGAGCAAAAGCGGTACTGATTTAGCGGAAGCAACTTCCTGACCATAGTAGCAGCTCTTTTAATAACTCTGCTGGGCAGCAAGGCTTTGGGAATTCATCCCAGTGTCTACCTCCTCAGCTTAGAGTCTCTTCTTGAGTCCTTCTAACAATTCTGGGGCCCATTTAATAACCTATAATATATCCCTTTTTATTTCCAACAGCTACAACAGAATCTGTTCTCTTTAACTGAATACTGACTAATAAGATGATTTCTACATAATTCAGCTTAGAGGGGCCCAAGGACAATGAGAGGTTCCATATCATCAACTAGGAGAGGTACATCCTCTTTAGGGCAACTGAGACTGATGCTTGAAGCGGAGATTTTGCCCTCAAAAAGATAAGCCATAACCCTCCAGATCTGTAGAAAATGAAACACATAGACTCTTGTGACTGTCAATCAGGAGACATGGTCTCTCACAGGCTACTGAAATCCAAGTCCAACATTTGGTTGTGATATTTGGTTCCAACTGGGAGGAAAATGCAATATCTAACACAGAAAAAGCAAACAGTAGTGCTAAAATGAGCCACAAATCCGCTATGTTAAGGGATCCAACAATAGTTTAATGCCCAATATTCACCATCTAATTAACCATGCTATTCCTGGAACCAATTACTAAGCACCAGAGATTATGAGATCTTTATTAAAGCAACATGAAGAGTTTAGACATTTACAAATAAGATCAATGCTTAAAACAGGGCCTTTCAATAGGTCTAGAAAAGGGAAATTCTCTAGGAACTACTGTTTCCTTTCAACTTCTTTGATTTTACATCTCTGCTGTTCTCTATGAGCCTCTATTATACCATGACCAGTTATAAAGCCCAGAGAAAACGTTTTTAATTGAGGGTGACTTATGATTCAACTGCTTCTCTCATGGGCCACTCTATCTCACACAGCAGCAGGAAATCATTCATGTAGACCCTGGACCTGATTACAAGTATGGTCAAGTATGGTTCATAAGAAAGCAGTTCTATATTATTGTAATTATAAGAAAAATATTACGATTCCAACTTTACAAACTCTTGTTTCTAACAAATGTCATAAAACTTATAGCTAATGATTCTCTCAAGTAACATCAGATGATAACAGAGCTAATATATAATAAATAAAAGAAAAATATCATAAGTAGAAATTACTGTACCTCAAAAGTGTTGATAAATTACATAAATGTGAAAAACATTGCAGAGAAGAAAAGTTAGTTTAAGTGACAGCTGTCAAACTGTAATATATGAATCAATTTCTGGCCCGAATTCTAGCTCAGTGGAAATGTTTTTTTCATGATGTGAATCATCCACATAATGTTATTTACTAAATACAAAGAAGCTCAACTTGTTTTACCTATTCAGGCAAAACACTACTTGCTTTTTACAGCTTCCTTGAAACTTATTTAAAAATTTTGAAGTCAGAATGAGGTTTTAAAGTTTCTAATGCACCTATTTAATTTTATGCTTGGTATAAAGCCATCTATAACTTTCATGAGATGTTAACCATAATCACCTTTGCAGTACTTCAATGCTCAGTTACTCTTGACCTCTCAGGTCTATAGGAACCTTGGTTGGTTTTATAGAATTCATCATTTGCTCTGGATACTCTCTGAGACCATATGATATAAACGCTAAGATTCCAAAGAGAAGTTATCTGGATATCAAAAACACTTTAGCTGTCAAGGGGCTACCCTTAGTGGAATCACAGATAAGTTCAAAAATTAGACTGGACAAGTCAGAACAAATACAAAACTATAGCAAACACCTGACTTGCTATTCAGGTTTAGATAGACTTTGAGATAGCAGCCAGGACAGGCAATGCTACCTACTGGTCAGATAAGGTAGACTTTAAAACATTGCCTAGTGAATTCACTTCTGCCTTATTAGGCAATGAGGTGGTGGAAAGCTGAGATATCTCCTTCTAATCAATGAAATAAGCTTTAGATCACCTGGAGGAATCTTTCTGGGAGCTAATTTATTTTGAAAGATCAAACCAAGGTGATAAACAATGTTTATCAGAAAAGTCAAAAAAAGAAGAAAGACATATTCCATAGAATTTTAGGATGATACCCTTGAAAATGCCATCTGTCTCTATTTCAGGTAGTATACCTTCTTACTTCAGAATTTCGTGGACCTCATTTAAATAAGAATTCAATAAACATATCCCAATTATAACGAATGTTTGATCCTCTGGGTGGGGGGAGGGAACATGATTGATTTCATTTTTAAAATCCCACAGTTACAAATAAGACTACTTTTGATTTAATATTGAGTGAAGCCTCACAAATATTCCCTATTCATCAACTCATAAGTTAACATGTTGAAATTCACCATGCTTATATAGAGAAAAGAACTGAGTAGGGAATATATTCAGTGAATTTATAATCATCTTTATAAACTCATCCCTTTGGCACATAAATTGACCTTTTGAGGCAATATAACCTCCCAAGTCATTTCTCGGAGTTCAAGTGTCTTAGAGGCTTAAAAATAGTTAATGATAAGATTTCATGCTCCACAAAACATCAAATGCTAATGACATTTTCAAATAGTAAATGGTACACAGAGCATTTGATAACAAGTTGCTACTTTTTAAATTTTTTCATACTATTTTTTAAAAAGTTTAAATAACACAGCAATCATCCCTTAATGGTTTTCTGAAACATAAACTAACCAATAATGACTTCAGAAGCAAAATACCCACAGACCAAGTCAAAACAATTAAACCATGAAATCATTTTAACCAGAAGAAGCTTTGAAGGATTTCTAAAGCCAGTACTCATTTTCCAAGAAACGGTCAGAACCTTTCTTGTCTTATATCTTTCTCTTTTTTTTAAGTCAAACTAGCAAGGACTTGTTTTGTCAGTGATTACAATGTTTTTTTTTTTTTAATCCCGACAATTGTTATCAATTATAATTTTTTTAACCTAAAGAACAACTAAAATCCTTCAGTATATGGTTTCTAACTTAAAACTCACCATTCATTTAAGCCTACTTGTTGGCCTGACCTCTGTGTAGCTGTTCCCTTACTCCTGCTGACAAGAGCAGTTAACTGAGTCTCTAACCCTGTTCTCCAGGCTTTAATCCCCTCCAACAACTTTCCTCGGTTGAGTGACTCAGAACATTGCACTGGTAAAGTATTAACAGTAGTGATTTTGAAGTGACCTCAGGACTTAAACTCAAAATTGGGTTCAAATCCCATCTTTGCCACTAACCAAATATATGCCTCAGAGCATGTTACCTAATTTCTCTGGACCTGTTTCTTCATCTTTAAAATGGAGATATCATTATCTACCTCAGGGGTTGCTGAGGGTTATGTGAGGTGATCCTGCAACTGGGCACACAGTATACACAACAAATATTTGCTGAAGTTCCTCATCAATAATTATATTTTTACTGCTTAGTGTATACCAGACTCCATGCTAAGTGCTGGGGATACAACAGCAAGAAAGAGATAAACAATCCCACCCCAAGAAGCTGATATTCAAGTGGGGAATATAGAATAAAAACTAATAAAATAATTACAAATAATGATGTATTAGGTGGAAACGAACAAGGGCTAAAACAAGCATACAATAAGGAGAGGAAGAAGGTCACAGTAGGCTTCTCTAATGAAGTGGCATTTAAACTAATAATCAAAAGATGACAGGGACCTAACTATGCAAATAAGTGTTCAAGGCAGAAAGAAAAATAGCAAGTGGAAAAGCTCTGAGAAAGGTAAGAGCTTGGAAGTGAAAAGAAAGTTTGATGTGACTAGAACACAAAGCTAAGGGGAGTGTGGCAATGAGATGGAAAGGGCTTTGAAGGCCCCTATAAGGAGCTCGAAGGGGAGTGGTGTGATCCCATTAAATGTAGCAGAAAGGAACATTTGTCCATGTCCCAGTCAGGGGACTCGTGCTAGTTCAGCTCAGCCTCCCACATACAGAAGCAGTGGTTTCCCTGACCACTCCACCAGGCATCCAAGGCACCATTTCTCTTTTCTAAGGTTTACGTGTATAGGTTGTATCACTGCAAAAAAAGATCTTGGGGTAGCTACTAAAATAAGCCAGAGGTTTGGGCTGAGGGGGTGACACCCCTGCTAAACAATAATAGGCAAGACTGGTGACAAAATTCTCACCAAGCATTGATATGGAAACAAATAGGGGGTGTGAAGTGCTGATTCTGGGAAGACTGGCAGGCTCTGGGCAATGAGTCATGCTTCCAAAAGGATCTTGGGTGCTCAAACACCCCTCACTATGGGT
Source organism: Pteropus vampyrus (assembly GCF_000151845.1). Taxonomy (NCBI): domain Eukaryota; kingdom Metazoa; phylum Chordata; class Mammalia; order Chiroptera; family Pteropodidae; genus Pteropus; species Pteropus vampyrus. The sequence goes on along the minus strand of NW_011888803.1, from coordinate 2,213,794 downwards.
CTTACTGCCTTTGCCATAATGAGAGACTAGGACTCATTAGAAGGCTTTGCTTCCTGTTGGTCTAAACACTCCATCTAGCCATAATGTACTTGCAGGAAAACAAGGCATAACCCTCCTCTGTTTAGGCCTCTAAAGACATATCTCTCTTCCTCCTCCTTCCCAACACACACACACACGTGTGCTTCATAGCCTTTTGTCTCCACCTGTGAAAGTTCTTCCTCTTGTCTCTGCTTCTTCCTAGTTCTTTTACAGGTCTCTGTGGGCCCTTTAGTAGAAGCTAAATCATCCAAAAACTGATGCCCCTTCCTTCAAAGACAAAAAAGAGCTTAATGTTAAACCCTCCCAGAGAAGAAAAAAAAAATGAGACACTGACATTTCCATTACAAAGAAAGCTGAACATTCATGTCTTTCCATAAACATTTCAGAGCACTTTCATTACAGTATAAAATATAAATTGGAGGATGGCAGGAGTGGAAGAAAGGAGAGCATTGCAGAGCCTGTAGCAGCAGCCCAGTGAGAAATGAGGTGTAGATTAAACACATGACAGGAAACTGGAAAGAAGTGGACATATCTGGGAGATATTTTGGAGATACTATGAAAAGGACTTGCTGCTAAATTAGATGTGGAAGGTGAAGCAGCAGTGAGGTGAATTATGACTCCATTTCTTGTCAAAGAAAATTGAGGAAAATAAGACTTTAAAGTCTAAAGTTTCTTCTAGACATATTGACACACAAAGAGGTGATGTCAAGGAAATAATTGGACATCTAAGTATAGAGCTCAGAAGAGAGGTAGCCACTGGAGATATGTATTTGAGAGTTGTAAATATAAAGATGTTTAAAGCCACAAGAGTGGATGAGTCACCTAAGAAAAGGGTAGAGTCAGGGAGAGGAACCCAGGTCTGAGGCCTGAGGAACTCCATGGAAGGAGGTTGGGTAGAGCAGAAAGAGCCAGGAATGGAAGGAGTGGAGAAGAGGGAAGGACACTGAAGGAAGTTGGCTACGACATTCCCATTGTCCCTCTCCCAAAGCTAAAGTATGTGATGGTTCTTCCACCATTCCTTAAATTTGCAGGATTTCATTTTCTCATTTTTCTCCAATACCATTGCAGAACATGGAATTTTCTTTTTGTTTTATGAAGCAGAAAGTCTTTGGTTTGTTTCATTTTTATATCTGTTTACTTTTCACTGGAAAGCTATTAAAATTAAAACCAATTTGTTTTTATAATAACCTATTACAACAAGGGAGTAAAAATTCTAACTTTTAGAAAAATCATTTTTTCAAGGTTAAATTCATTCATTGGACCTATAGTTTTTTAAACATAAACATTACTTCCCTCATATTTTTAGATGGCACACAAGATAATGAAGTATGAATCATGTTCTGTACTCTATCCCTACATGAAGGGACCTCTCGCTAAAAGAAAAATCTATTCAAGGAGAACTCAAATAACATTTTTAGAAGCATAGCTTTTCCATATTCAAAACCACAGCACCCACTGAAGTTACTCCCATTGAGAGGTCAATTTTATCATGCATGTCAATTCCATTCTACTAAAAGTAAAATGTTCTTTAGAAACCATTGTTTCAGAGGATCCCTACCTATGAAACTAGAAAAGGATAAAATACCTAATAAGGATAAGATAAGTAGCCAATATTTATTTGTATGAACAGTAAGCATCAAATGTTACATGTAAACTGAGGCAAAACTAGCCCATGGGTTAATTCATAGTGTGCTGATTGGGAAGTCTATTTCTCTAAGATGACAAATTCTTCTAGATACCAAGTTACAGTTAGAAAATAGCCAAGTTAATGAAATGAAAAGAAATCTTACTGTCACATACACCTTTTCCCCATACTACTTTATATACATTTTAGCACTTATCTAATTGTTTTAGAGATCGTTTACATCTCTATTTACCTTGATAGACCTTGAGTTCTTGAAGTCATAACTAGCATTCCACCCTAGAGCTGGACCAGGACCTTCAGAGACCTCAGAGTAAAGATCTGTAATTCACTTTCATCGTAATCACCTGGAGGATGAGTCAAAATGCAGATTCCTGGACCCCACCCCAAACACATGAAATTAGCAGGATATCTGTAAGGAGACCATGATATTTTAACATCTCTTATAGGACCTTTAAACTGCATCAAAAGGATAATGAATCCAAAAGGCATAACTACCTAAGAGCTATGGGCTGATATTTCTTCTACTTACTCACATTATTGTTTGGAAACTACAGCGACAAAATTGTTTGAACAAAGGGGAAAGTGTCAACCTGGCTAAACTTCCATCTTACAACAGAAATAACTTAACGATTATTTTATCCTAGAGTATTGTGGCAGTGCATATCTGTTTTTACTGAATCAAAGCAAATAATTTAGAGGTTATACTTTGTACAAAATATGCTGAGAAAAATATATACCAAAGATGTGTTAAAAACATAAAGGCCTGAACCATCACATGTCATTCCCATCATTTATTCAAACAAAACTAAAAAGTCCAATATTTAAAACCCCAAATTTTTATTTTTTCATAATAAAACATCCACCACTTTTTTCATGAAAACGTTTTTATTTTAAGGAGTCATATTTGAAATATATGAAATATTATAAAATTATTATAGCTTTATAAGTAATTTACTTTTGATCAACACATGAAAATTTATATATCGATAAGGAGAAATATAATAAATAACACATTTTCAACAATATCAAAATATAACTTATAATTTCATATACTAATAGTTACTAAAATTCAATCTCAAAAAAATTTAAAGTAAATGCTATGATTTTTTTATAGACAAGAAAAAAAATTTTTTTCCAGAAAAGTAGAATAATTTACCTGTAGGTAATCAATACTATTGCATGGCACAAACAGTTCAAAATATTAAATGTTTACTTAAAACTATCTTTCAGAAAAAAAATTTTAATTCCTCCTTTTTATTACTGCCTGGAAAAAAAAATATCTATGGCTGTACATAAGTCTTATAGAGATATAACATCTTCAATTTAAATAAGATGTCATATTCAATTCTCACCCTTCTAGGAGATAATAACCATGAGTCATTTCTTAGATCTAGGTTTTCAGGTAATAGATAGGGACAGGCTGTGCCATTTGTACCCTTCACAATCTTAGAAACCTTTTTAACCATGATATGTGTAAGGACTTGTAATTACTCTGATATCTCTTTCAACCTGTGTCAAGAAAATAATAAATGTGTATTTTATGCAGAGTACTAATACTTGGAACTAAGAGTGGAATAGCATCTATTTCTTTTTCACTCATAGCTTCTAACCTATTCCTTTCACCAGAATAATAGCAATGCTATTGGCATCCATATATTTTTAGATATAGCAGAGTGTGAAAGGGTCATTATATAACCAAACTTTTATATCTTTGGTGAATAAGTGTGCTCTATTTAGAACTACTATTTTGAAAACTCCATTTGCAGATGAAATTTATTCTGCTACTCTGCTAGGAAGTTATTATTAGAACTGAAAGATTATCATTATAACCAGGAAGGCTCTCTCTAAACTTGAGGAAGGTCTAGCAATAACATGGACCTAAATAAAATGTGCTTTCCTTGGAAAATGTCTATTGTTAAAGTTATGGGGGAAATATTACAAATAAAACATCATTTGGAAAACTGTCTTTATTTAATTATCTGTCACATTACAATACTGTATATAGCAGACCAAACAGAGATTAACTGATTACTGTTTTTATAATTGAATTCTTAGAGTTTCACATCATATAGTTACATAATTATATTTTTGAAGCATCACAGAAACCCAAAATGTGTCTATTTGTAACCATCAGAATGTGTCCACTTGATGAGGATCAAGCTACGTTCAAGGCGCCATTGAGCCTAAGGTTCAATCATCATCTACATGCCCTGCCGTGAAGAAAACAAAGTGTGCTCTTAGTGACCACTGAAAGATGCTGTTCTGCGTGGAAGGAAATCAAGAATAAAATAATCATCCTCCACGGGGGGCGGGGAGGGGAACTATAGTACAAGAGAAAGTGACAGAGGCCTTCTGAAAATGTTCAGTGGTGCCAATGAAATGGTATATATTTTTTAAAATGATTTGTCTCTTTGTAGCATTACAAGGGTAGCCCACACTTTGTGACAACTAAAAAGAGATCCTGGTCCTTTTGTGCACTGACTGTTACCAAAAGGCATGAAGTTCACAAATAGATATATTTTCAGGTAAGGGAACAAAATGACAAAGAAACTGACTTTGTTTTTATCAGTTTAGTAATGGAGGTGAGATAAAGACATATAAAGGAATAAAGCACCTGTGCCCAGCTGAAGCCCCTAATAACAACTGACCATTTAACGCTAACAGACAAGTATAGCTACAGCTGTACATGAAGATTGGTACCTGACACACGAAAATTCTAGAAAGATCATGGTGAGCACACTCACTTTGTGAATTTGAAATTTCATAAATCACAAGGAATCGGCGCCAAGTGTCAATCTTCATGCATGCCCAAAAATGAAGGAGAAGTTGACATCCATCAATAATAAACTGACTCATCATTTCAAATCTAACATCTAATGCCAAGAAATTTATTATTTTTTTTGTTTAAACTAATATGTTTCTATGGGCCTCCTAAGTCATCTAAAAGTGTTCCCGTCCCTAGAAATATTAGCTCCTTTTTTGTGTATCCTTCTAAGAGAGACAATATCAAGAATAGATATTTGGGGACCTCCCAAAAAAATCCTTGAAATGAGTAGCAACATACTATAGCCTGAGCTGGATCCTATTTCCAAATGATAGGCAAGAGCAAGAAAGAAGACAATCGGCATTGTATAAACTACTTCGCTATACATTAATCACTAAAATAGCTTCTGTGCAGGTTTCAGATTAATAAGACAAAGAATATCAGCTTCGTAGTATTAAACTTATGAGAAAGGTGAGTGAATGGTAGTAAAAGTAAAGGTACTCCAGAAAACAACAGTTATTCTAATAACAAACACAGTATGGAAAGGGAACTACTTCTGATTTCCTAGAATACATCTCTCATAGGTTATAATTTCTGATTACCATTGCAGCACACACCATTTTCCAGCACTCTAGAAGAATGCTTGGTCACCCCAGGCTCTGCCTTATTAAGTGATCTATGTTCAAACCATTCATTTCCATTTCTCTTATATCTGTACAATGTCAAACGAAGTGATAAGACAGTCATTTACCCTCAATTTCCTCAATAATGTATGGTTTTAGAGAAGATCTGTTAGAATTCTAAAATAATAGGCTAATATATTTTCTCAATTCTCTCTTCCTCCTTTATTTCCACTGGAGGGAAATCTATTTCTGATAGCATCTCCTCTAAAGTTTAGGGGGTTTAAAGGCATTGCTCTTTCACCTGAAAAGTATTCTCAAACATAGTTATTTTCTTAGTAAATCTCTTTCAAAGAAAAGTTCTATAAAGACAATAAAAACCTTCCCTGGAGTGCTTATAAAGAGTAACATAAAAGTATGTACAGGTGGAAAAAGAAAAATGTTTTAAGAACTGCTGTAACAAAATCAAATATAAGTGGTTTCTACCCTATCTGTCTTTTTCACCTTTCTTCCACACATGCAAACAAAGGCACAGCACAATAGATTTCAACAACAGGTTTTAAAAGGCAAAGAAGCAATCATAAATAGGCAAGATATAAAAGTCAATCAATCCTTGTTTTACAAAGAGAGAAAGTAGACCATAGATGTCAACAGGCTGTAGAAATCTTCCTCCCCTTAGTGGAGTAAAAAAATTAAAATGATACTTCTAGACTTATAGTAGGCATAATTCACATTTCATTTCCTGAACGTATCCTGTTCAAGCTACTTAACAAAATGAAGGTGCTATGAAGCAAATCATACACCAATCCTAATTTTCACTGAATCAGAAATTTGCAGAAGAACTGCAAAGTTATTACAATCAACTATTTATATGTAGAAAATAAAAGATGGGTATTAGTGGGGAGCAAAATCATCTATCTATAAATACTCCCTAAAACTTATTTTTAAAAAAGCTTTTGAATGAATATTAAAAGTGATATTTTAGGTAATATATCTTAAGCATACTAGATATACAACTGCATTAAAAAGTACCTAGAAATCAAAATTATATTTCAAAGAATGTATTCTATACACATAAACAAAACTAGAGTCCACAACAGTGTCTAAAAGCAGGTCTTACAGATTTTTTTTAAAAAGGAACAAAATGGTTCATTTTTCCAGTGATGGAACATCCACATCATAATCTTCCTCCTTTGGCATCACCGATGGCTCCCCAAACATCAAAGACAAATTCATCTGGGAACGCAAAGTCTCCGAGAGTTTGGTCAAGTGCCACAGCAAATTCATCTGGATTACCTTTGTCTCTTCCAGCTTCAAACATTGTGGTAGCTATAAAAAATGATTTTTAAAAATTAATGATACATGAGACAGCATCAGAGAATTAAGAAAAATAGCACCAGGAAAATTACTTAGGAAAAGTAACATGCATAGAAATCACATATTTCTAGTACAAAATAAAACAATAAGATACTCTCCATCAC
>NW_011888803.1:2205015-2207195 GCF_000151845.1 Pteropus vampyrus | reverse complement strand
AGATTTTTTTTAAAAAGGAACAAAATGGTTCATTTTTCCAGTGATGGAACATCCACATCATAATCTTCCTCCTTTGGCATCACCGATGGCTCCCCAAACATCAAAGACAAATTCATCTGGGAACGCAAAGTCTCCGAGAGTTTGGTCAAGTGCCACAGCAAATTCATCTGGATTACCTTTGTCTCTTCCAGCTTCAAACATTGTGGTAGCTATAAAAAATGATTTTTAAAAATTAATGATACATGAGACAGCATCAGAGAATTAAGAAAAATAGCACCAGGAAAATTACTTAGGAAAAGTAACATGCATAGAAATCACATATTTCTAGTACAAAATAAAACAATAAGATACTCTCCATCACATATTAAGGTAGCAAAGATATTTTTAAACAATCTGTCCACTGCACCCAGGTTTGTAGCTGCCACCCTGCCCTCTCCTCCACTGTGGAGCCCATCGATCGGGAACCTCTAGCATTCCTGTGAGTGGAGCAAGAGTTCCTGAAAGAAAACCTGTGGCTAGCCCTGTCAGGAAACTCAGGTTACATCCTACCTTCACTTCCCCATAGTCACTAGCTCTCCCTCTGCTCTCTCTGCCCTCTATACCAGCCTCCACCCTCAACGATGATGGCAGCAAGTCCTCCCTTCCCAAAGAAAAACCAAAACAAAACACGATAACAGCTTGCAATGGGGCAATCAAGTCAGAGAGAAGAGGAGGAAGAGATCTTTCTACTCCTGGAATCGAGGTAACATTTTCTGAGCCCCTTTCCAGTTTGGGACAGAAAATGAAGGTGGTGCCCTTGTTCTGTTTTTCTAGAAATTGCCTGGGGAACCAGCATTTCCAGGTGTACACATTCCCATGGGACCTGCCCCAGTTGGCTGGGAGCCCATGAGGCTCAGCTGGTGTTTTTCTCAGCCCCCTATAATACCAGCGACTAGAAAGAGATGGTGCAGATATGATGTGGGATTTTGGTGAAGAACTTGCAGGTAAAAGGTAAACACCACAGCCCAGCTTCTCTTTTCCTCTCACGTTAAGGTTGAACAAATCAAAGGTTGAATAATTTCTCTGAATGAGTCAAGAGATCTGGTCTTTTAGCTAAAATCCACTAGGGCTCTTAAGAGCATTTATGAATTGTTCCTCATCTCAAACAGTTTAGCATCAACACACGCAGTCTATGGGAAAGGAAGGAGATTCCATAAAAGGGCACCACAATCAGAGCAGATGTGAGATGTAGATGGGGTAACCTGGCACAGGAAGCAAAGCCCTAGTAAGGTGAGGAAGGCTTCTACATGGCTGGACAGCCTGGGGAAGGGTGCAGAGTCCAGGCATGGTAAGGATGGCATGGCATGGTGACAGCAGCCACACTGATGAGAGATTGGTTACATACATGAGGAGAGATCACATAAATGTGTGTGTAAAGAATAACGGGAACCAGGTTTTGACAGGTTTGTCACTATCAGAGAAGGATAAATAGGGAAAGGTGAGAAAACTAGAATGAACCCTGTGGACTTAGAATAATAGAGATCAGTGGAGATATAAATGTATATATTTCAATAGAGAGATTACAAATATAGAGGTAAATACCTGAACACACATTCCTCAATCCTATGGGGGCCTGAAAGCAGTGACAACCTCATAGTAATGAACACACAAAGCACCCAGATCTTGGTTCTTACACATCATCCTGCACTAAAAAGTCTCAGAGTTCCTCAGAGAAATGGCTGAAACAGGCAAAGTACAATATGAACCAAGAACATCTTCTGCCAGAAAGTAAAGAAGTGTCAAAAAATGATTGGAATGTGTGAAAAAGGCAGAGAAGTCAAGAGTGAAAAGCTCCCACTAACCAAATCAGGGACAATTTGAGGCATCGAAATAAGTAGTATGGTAATAGATTATAATCTCATTGAACAAAACAGGAAACCATAAATCCAAAATGAAATGATTGAATAATTGGTAGATGGAAGGGAGAGAAAGAGAGAAGTTCCGAAGGAAGGTTGATTCATGAGGGAGAAACAGGATATTTACATAGTTTCAAAATATCTCCCTACCAAATTCTTATTAATTACAAGGAGAATAACTTTACAGTAGGGCTTAGCAAATACCACCTTAAACAAGTCATCAATATGAACAATGCCAGTAATAAAACAAATCAAAGTCCTGTGCCTCCTGATAAGATGTAATGA
>NW_011888803.1:2200428-2203015 GCF_000151845.1 Pteropus vampyrus | reverse complement strand
ATGGGACTGCAGATATTTCTTTGAAATAGTGTCTTTGCTTCCTTCAGATATAAGGAAATCTATACTTTAAAAAAAAAACTTAAAAATAGAAAAGAATTTAGCATAAAAATGGACCTAACAGTATTTTTTGTTAAAAAAAAAAAAGCCTAAGATACAGATCATTAAGTGACCTCTAGTATGAAGTATTTAATAAAATATTTTAAATTAATTTAAGCAATGTTTACAAATAACTTTGTAATAACTTGGGGAAAATCTTTGTTTTAATATTTACTAAAAAAGCAACATATAAATTTTGCATTACAAGTACAGCTATGTTTTTACAAAAATCTCTGCATAGGAATAAAAAATGGGGAAGTATGTGATAAAGCAATTACTGTAAAATAGAGTAATAGTAGAATCTAGGTCATAGGTATAGAAGTAATCACTAAAAAGTCATTCAACCATACTGTATATTTGAAAATTACCATGATAAAAATTAGGGAGAGGAACCTCTGCACAGAGAATGGAAGAAAACTTGAAACGTAGCAGATACATTCAAATTAAAGAGAGAGTTTACTGTTGTTGCTGTTGTTTTTTAAAGTTAGGGCCTGTTTGACACAGTAAAACTATGGCTGACTTGTAAAATTTAACCTGTATGCTCACAGGCACTAGCTATATTTTGGAAATTATTTCCTAAGCCATTAAGAAACACTTTAATATACAGAATGCTTCATCTCTTTTAGCAGTCACATAGTATGATAGTCAAAAAAGAGGAAAGCTGCTCTCATAGTGCACTTTCACACAATGAGATATGAAACCAGGTGCTCAGGAAACAGTACTCTGTTGCTATTTCTCATAAACCTGGAGGTTGTCTGTGCCCCTCCCTCCTCTCCTTACATTGTCTTGCCTTGGAGATCTTAGCCACAATCCCAGCAAAACCATGACCTTGCTACAGAGAATTCCCGAACCTTTGCTTCCATCCCTGACTTCTATCATGAGTTCCAAATGCTCGTTTCTGAGTAAGCAGTAGACAAGAACTTCTAGGTGTTCTGTTAGCACATTAACCAACATGTCCAGAAATCAAACATCTTCCCTTCTGAAGTAATTGCTACTCTTTCTCCTGTTTCCACCATCATCGTCAGTGGTATGATCATTCTCGCTGCTACCTTTCACTTCTTGCCTGTGTACCAAATATTGCCTCACCACTTCCACCTCTGCAATTTCTGTAATCTGCTCCTCTGCATTTCATTCCCACTGTCACCATGCTATGTCCTTAATCTCCAAGTATAGTCAGCAAACCATCCATCATAGACACATTAGATTTCTCTTCCTAAAGCACAGCTCTGATCCTATCAGGTAATAGACTACAGAACCAAGAATTCCTTTTCTACTTCTGAGATTGTCTGTCATTCCCATATAGAAAATATTCCTTGGGTCACCAATATTTATCTTTAAAGACTCTAAACCTTAGTCTGGCATTCTGACCCAAAGCACTCCTGGCTCTCAAGTGGCTGTACTCCTCTATATTTATGCTATGCCCTCATAAGTCTGACCACTCAGAAATGAACCTTTCTTCCTTCCTGCCTTTGCCCCAGATAACCTCCTCCTAATTAATCACTACCTCTATCGTCAAAAACTTTTCTCTCCTTCAAGGCTCCTTCCCCCAGGAAACTCTGTGTCCACAACAGGAAGTGATATCTGCATTCCTTAAAGCCTGTGCCAATGTTCTTTCTAACTGAATGCTTGAACTGCCGGGAATCCTGGCAAAATGCAGAATCTGGTTCAGCAGTTCTGTGGCCAGGCCTGAGATTCTGCATTTCCAACAACTCCCAGGTAATGAGAGTCCCTGGACCACAGCTGAGTAATATGGTCTTACGATACATATTTAACTTTGCTCTGTGTTGTCTGTATTGTCATTATTTTCACCCACATGTTTTCTGTCTCATTAGAGAATAAACTCTCCCTGGATCTCACTGGATCAGTCTTTTATGCCCATAGGAACTAGTCCAGTGTCTCACTCATACTAAATGCTGGTATACGGGTAGGCAAAGGGGACTCTCTGTTACAATGAAATAATTTTTGCACTGGCACAATTAGCATGTACTGGGGAAAGTGAAGCATAGAACTCTGGTGCTATAGCCAGGATGTGAAAAAAGAGTCATCAAAACTTAAAGATAGGACCTAAGTTCAGAATTTTGCTAAGTCTACCATTTTAAATACTTCTCATAGGCCCTACAGGTAGCATGTATTGAGACAATTATCTAAATTTATGCTGACATATGGGTGAGATATAATCTAGTTGATGAAGAGGTAAGATACACACAGAACAAAGACACAAGAAAATCTATGGACCATTCTAAAGTGGCAACTGACAGTGCAGATAATTAGCTGATTCTTTTAAATGCTGGGGGAAACGACGACAGGGATTGGATGTTCACTGATGGACACTGACTCCTCTCTCTCTCTCTCTCTCTCACACACACACATGTGTGTGCACGCACACGCACATACACACACACATACATACCCTTGTAAGAAACAACTTGGCACAGGTTTTCTGGTACCTCAGGAAGCTCAGTAGCAGTGTCTTGTGCACCGAGCCCAGAAA
>NW_011888803.1:2198041-2200378 GCF_000151845.1 Pteropus vampyrus | reverse complement strand
TAGGACCTAAGTTCAGAATTTTGCTAAGTCTACCATTTTAAATACTTCTCATAGGCCCTACAGGTAGCATGTATTGAGACAATTATCTAAATTTATGCTGACATATGGGTGAGATATAATCTAGTTGATGAAGAGGTAAGATACACACAGAACAAAGACACAAGAAAATCTATGGACCATTCTAAAGTGGCAACTGACAGTGCAGATAATTAGCTGATTCTTTTAAATGCTGGGGGAAACGACGACAGGGATTGGATGTTCACTGATGGACACTGACTCCTCTCTCTCTCTCTCTCTCTCACACACACACATGTGTGTGCACGCACACGCACATACACACACACATACATACCCTTGTAAGAAACAACTTGGCACAGGTTTTCTGGTACCTCAGGAAGCTCAGTAGCAGTGTCTTGTGCACCGAGCCCAGAAACACCATGTGTGGACATGGCCTGCTCTCACTTGCAACTTCTGATTTGAGTTCCTTAGTCACAAAATAAGGAAAAACGATGGTTTATGATACCCATACTATAACTTCACAATCCAAACTGTATAATCTCACTCATGCATTTATGCTGGCACAGCAGAAAAATGAAGAAAAACTCCCACACGAAATATAGTCCCAGAGTTGGTAAGACCTCCAGTTACCTGTTCTACCTTCACTACCATTATTAGTAACAATTAGTAATGATCATTGCTAAGTATGATAATAGCTATATCTATTATTTATGATGTGGGAACTTTATACATATTATTTATTTGAGTGCCTTGCGACTCTGAGGTTGTTTTTACTGTATCCCTTTTATAGATATGGAAATTAAGGCTCACAGTTTAATAATTTGCCCGTGCTAAAGCTTCACAGTAATGAAATTAGAACTCATACTCCTCATGAACTATTTGGTCAACAAATATTCAGCAAGTACTTACTATGGGAGAAATGCTATGATAGAAGCTGGGATTAAAAACTGGGTAAAACATAGTATCTACCTTCAAGGAACACCTGATCTTATGGAAGCAATAAAAATACCAATTAGGCAGCTTCATAACTGTGTTGCATTATAGTAATAAAGTGTTCCGTAAATCTTTCAAAAACCAGTAATTTAATACATAAATTTTAACAGAAATTAAGAATGTCCACTAATACATAAAGTATAAACATAGATTTTTAAACATCCTTATAGGAGAAATAAACTGTATAATTTTATTCTTTTTGATAAAAAGTTGTATCTCTGATTTAAGAGAAAAGCAAAAGAAAGTAGGAAAATGTATCACATTAACATAATGACAGCCACTAAAATGCTTCTCATCTGTTAACTATAATAGATCTGCAATATACTGCAATAATATTTAACATCTGAATACAAATGGGCAAAAAATACTCCAAGAGTAGCATTGTTATACCACATATAACAGCTAAGTGCTGACCTCTTGTGGCCATTTTAAGAATATCCTTATACCATTACCACTACTGAGCAGCAACTCTTAAATTATTTAAGATACTATTTTGGTGATATTGATCAATCTATATTTTCCACTAAGCTCTTAAATACTTAAATAGAACTTTAGACATACAGGATTACTGCAGTTGAAAAATCTCGAAGTCCTAGAATTGAATCTCAGCTTTTGTTAGCTGACTTTGGGCAAGTTACCAAACTTGTCTGAATCTGTTTTAATATCTATAAAATGGCATGCAGCAGGATTTAGATAAAGATTAGTCATTCCATTGTTAACTTAACAATTAAATCTATAACTATATCTCTTGCTATGGAAGTTCTTCAGCCCTTACTTTCCCAAATACTTTTTATAAATATCAGATCATTTCAAGCAACTCATAAAAGTCAAACATCGAAAACACAGCCAATATAGAATTTTTTTAATGTCAATCAATTTCCAAAACTTCATTGGCTTCCTCTGAGAAAGATAACTTTCTATAATGTTTATCATTTTGAATTCACTAAAAAAAGAAAATAATTCTAGAAAAAACATGTTATTATCTCTACTAAAACACCATTATTGTATACTTTTAGAAGAGCTATAAAAAACTTTTATAGAAAAAAATGACTTAGAAACCACCCTTCAAATTTTCTTTCTACACATTTTGGATCTCTTAATAAATTAGAAATCCTAAAATTTTGATGCTGTTATAATGATTGCCGAACTCCTAAATTGGTATCAGAAAATATTGTAGTTCTATATACAGTTTACATACTTCTTAAAATTCTTTAGAAACTTAAAATAATATAAGTTTTCATGAAGTCAAGCCCATATAGATCTTAACTCAAAATCTAGAACCTATTTTTTTCCTGGTGGATAACATTCCAAGGCAACCAATTGGTA
>NW_011888803.1:2195379-2197991 GCF_000151845.1 Pteropus vampyrus | reverse complement strand
AGCAACTCTTAAATTATTTAAGATACTATTTTGGTGATATTGATCAATCTATATTTTCCACTAAGCTCTTAAATACTTAAATAGAACTTTAGACATACAGGATTACTGCAGTTGAAAAATCTCGAAGTCCTAGAATTGAATCTCAGCTTTTGTTAGCTGACTTTGGGCAAGTTACCAAACTTGTCTGAATCTGTTTTAATATCTATAAAATGGCATGCAGCAGGATTTAGATAAAGATTAGTCATTCCATTGTTAACTTAACAATTAAATCTATAACTATATCTCTTGCTATCGAAGTTCTTCAGCCCTTACTTTCCCAAATACTTTTTATAAATATCAGGTCCTTTCAAGCAACTCATAAAAGTCAAACATCGAAAACACAGCCAATATAGAATTTTTTTTAATGTCAATCAATTTCCAAAACTTCATTGGCTTCCTCTGAGAAAGATAACTTTCTATAATGTTTATCATTTTGAATTCACTAAAAAAAGAAAATAATTCTAGAAAAAACATGTTATTATCTCTACTAAAACACCATTATTGTATACTTTTAGAAGAGCTATAAAAAACTTTTATAGAAAAAAATGACTTAGAAACCACCCTTCAAATTTTCTTTCTACACATTTTGGATCTCTTAATAAATTAGAAATCCTAAAATTTTGATGCTGTTATAATGATTGCCGAACTCCTAAATTGGTATCAGAAAATATTGTAGTTCTATATACAGTTTACATACTTCTTAAAATTCTTTAGAAACTTAAAATAATATAAGTTTTCATGAAGTCAAGCCCATATAGATCTTAACTCAAAATCTAGAACCTATTTTTTTCCTGGTGGATAACATTCCAAGGCAACCAATTGGTATTGGGTCATTTGAAAAGTCACAGTTTGCAACTTAACTTTACAACCAAACAGAGCACTTTCATCTTCAGGGTTATTGCTATCTAAACTCATTTGCATTATTTTACATTTTCAAATGGTAAAATGAATCCCAATGCTTTTTTTGAGGTTACTGTTTTGGTTTTAGTCATTTTATTATATCACTTAAAAAAATTTTGAATACAAACTTATATTAACAACTCCAGAATAACATGTCATTGTAATTTTCATTAAGAATTAACATTTCTGAAAGCTAAGAAACACAAGAATACAAACAAATAAATATATTCATTTGTTTTTGAATCAGTGTCATATTTGTGATTTATAATTCATGCTAATCGGATCTGAATGACAGAAATTCCTTATTTAACAACGGTTGCATTCTTCAAATAATTACTTTCTTTAAACTTTACCTCCCTGGGTGACTGATCATATTGCTAATCATGTATAATCATAATGACTTTTCAAGTCTTTGGAGGAATTTGCTACAGATAATTAATTACAAAGGGATTACTAGTTAATTTACAAGGAATTTTCCAGGAATGTTTAGTGTTCTAAATTTGTCAGAGTGAAAGAAAATTGATTCTTAAAGAACTGTTTCTTAATTCATTTATAATTACTTATACCATTGTCCAATGCTCTTCCCTGTATACGTGTGTATTTTTAATAACAAGAGTAAAACTAATTTACTTAACTATTCCCAATTTATACTTAAATGACTACAAGGCCTATACCTAAAATTAAGTTTTGAAGTTGAGTTTTCATCTTTGGAAAGTGTGGTTCTCCTAAATTTGAGCTTATCAAGATCCAGCAATTTATGTGCTACTTCCTGAATCTCATATTAACATAGTTATTCAACTGTATCCATATAATTTTTCCAACACATGCTACCTAATCTGAGTTTAAGAGCACTGCCAATTCTAAAACCCCTTCACCCTTCTTTGTATATGCATTTGTATAACTGTTGCAGGCTCACATCATTTATGCAAATCTCTGTATTTTTCCAAATGCAAAAGGCTTGGGAGAAAAGTTTTAAGACACTGGCTTTCTATAGGATCATCTCAGCTTTAACTTCTTATCTGTGTGGAGCTATTACATGCAAATATCATATTTATCTTCAAGGAGCTAGAAACAAGTACCGCTTTGTTTTCAATTACAGATATCATTTGTAAATCCAACATAGAAATTGTATTTTAAAAGTTCAGATAGGCAAGAAAAAATAAGAAAAAATTCTCTAAGGAAAAAGGAAGATGAGTGAAAATAGAAAAGGAAGAATGAGCTTCAAATATTCTACCTGAGGGTGAGTAAAATACTTTGCCTGGTAACAGATAAACAAAGTTGTCCAAGTCTTTGACTTTAAGAAATTTATTAAGTACTTGATACAACACACACCTATGCACACACATACAGGTAGGACGCATACAGGTAGGAATTCCCACTAGTAAATGCACATTTACTCTTTTCCCATCCAGCAGCTGCCTGCCTTTCTTAAGAGAATATTTTTCTTCTTCATGAATTACTATCAACTACAGACATATGACCCAGACCTATGTGTTTGACACCAAGTTGTAGAGGGTGAAGCCTTGGCAGTCATTTTGACTCCATGAGGGAAGGCCTGAAGCTACCGAGAGTTACCATAGAGGCCTGAAATAAAACCAGAATGCAGAGAAGAGAAATTTCCTCCTGACGACAGCATGAGAACTCCAGATCTAGCCATTCTTGAAATCAGGATC
>NW_011888803.1:2191348-2195329 GCF_000151845.1 Pteropus vampyrus | reverse complement strand
AGGCAAGAAAAAATAAGAAAAAATTCTCTAAGGAAAAAGGAAGATGAGTGAAAATAGAAAAGGAAGAATGAGCTTCAAATATTCTACCTGAGGGTGAGTAAAATACTTTGCCTGGTAACAGATAAACAAAGTTGTCCAAGTCTTTGACTTTAAGAAATTTATTAAGTACTTGATACAACACACACCTATGCACACACATACAGGTAGGACGCATACAGGTAGGAATTCCCACTAGTAAATGCACATTTACTCTTTTCCCATCCAGCAGCTGCCTGCCTTTCTTAAGAGAATATTTTTCTTCTTCATGAATTACTATCAACTACAGACATATGACCCAGACCTATGTGTTTGACACCAAGTTGTAGAGGGTGAAGCCTTGGCAGTCATTTTGACTCCATGAGGGAAGGCCTGAAGCTACCGAGAGTTACCATAGAGGCCTGAAATAAAACCAGAATGCAGAGAAGAGAAATTTCCTCCTGACGACAGCATGAGAACTCCAGATCTAGCCATTCTTGAAATCAGGATCTACCTCTGGATTTTTAGTTATAAGAACCAATACATTTCCCCCTTTTTTTCTTAAGTAAGTTGGAGTTCGGTTTGTTTCATTTGTTGTTTTGTTATTTGTAACTGATAGTCTTAATCGATAAATCAAGACTGACATCCTAATGGTGACACAAGAAATACACAGAAATTCACTGCTCAGCTGCCCTTATTAGTCATACATCAGATGTGTCTTTTATCTTCATATTTCTGATTTACTTTCACAGCACTTCATTAACCATATTAAATGTGCGTAACTTTAATATTATAACATACAATTTAATCAATGTACACCTAATATATTAAATAATACCTTTTATATGTATCATTTACAAAATTCTTTTCATATTTTTTAAATCCATAAAACAAGCCTATGAAGAAAATATTATAGTTTATAGATTAAAGTTCAAAAAAGTTGACTTGACTCTAAGTTTTCACAGTTAGTAAGTGGTAAGGGTCTGGTCTTCTTTTCATTATTCTTTATTATCTTTATTTTCATTACTTTTTTCATCGCTATACAAATACTTTTTTTATCTTGAAAAGTACCATTGACTATAAATGCCAGAAAGACATAAATTAGCATTAAGTGCCATCAAATTAAAAAATATAAGACTTTATAAAATAGTATAATCTTACCTAAATCAATATCTCGAATTCCCATGTACAACTCAAGAAGATCATCGACCTTTTCAATTGCCTTGGCTTTGGTTTCAGAGGGCTTTATCAAAGAAAAGAGAAATAGATATTATACTTTTATATGCAGTCTCTTGAATGTCAAAGCACACAGAGGGGAAAGTCTGATGTGGAGCCAATTCATGGTTGTAAACTTTAGCTAATTCGAACAGAAATATATCTGTAGAATGTGCTCTGTAACTCGGTAAAAATCTATACAGTAAATATTTATTTTTAGTGTCAGTGTTAAGTGTTACAGATTCAAAGAAAAGCCAGAACACAGTTTCCGAGTAGCTAACAATCTAGAAGGGGATACAGATGTGAAAATAGCTATGTGATAATAACAAGGACAATATTTAATAAATATTTAAAGTACAGAGGCATCGTGGGGGTTTAAATTTAAATCGCTGAGTTAGGGAAGACTCCAGAAAGAAGGTGACAAGAATTGTATTTTCAAAGATGAACTGGTGTCAGATGAGCAGGAAAGGGCACTGCAAGTAAGAGGCAATAAATACGCAAAGTCTATATGAGGTCGCAGAGTCTGATAAATGATAGCAGGTTATAGGAACTACAAAAAAGTCCCATATGATGAGAAACATAGTGCCAGACATGACTAGATCTTAGAGTCCTGGGTGCCAAGAAAAGGGCTTTGGTCTTTGTCATGCAAGCCAGGGTTTCCAGACCTTTTAAAGGGTCACCCTAACAGTAAAACATTTCTGATCACGTACTCTTATTAGTTATTTTTATTTAATGTTTTTATTTGTAGTTTTCATAAATTATTCACATGTATTACCATTTTCATCAATTGTACACATGAAATACACAAAAATAAAATTTTCCTAAGGATAAAATCATGATGAAACATTTTTTGTCTTACATATTAATGGTAACAAAATATTTTTTCTTCCCAAAAGTGTTATTAAAAGTTCCACTGAGAGTATTGGATAATATTAGAGGACTATTGTTAATTTTCTTTAGTGTAATAATATATGGGTTGCAATACGTAGGGTATCTTTATTTTTAGAAACACCATTGAAGTATTTAGAAGTAAAAATCATGATATATCTATAACATACTTTCAAATGATTCAGCAAAAATATATATGGATAAAAGTAATATAGAAAAATGCCAACAACTGCTGAGTCTAAGAGGTAGGTGTACATTGCACTGTTTTTCAACTTTTCTGTATGTTTGAAATTTTTCACAATAAAATCCTGAGGAAAAAATCTAAAAATAAAAAGTTTCAGTGAATTGTAATATATACAAATATCAGATCATTATGTTGTACACCTGTAACTAATATAATGTTAAATATTAATTATAGCTCAATTTTTAAAAAAAGTTTTAGTAAAAAAACTTTGGATATATATTTTCATTCTTTTAAAATCGTGATTTTATATTTGGTAAAATCTAATATAATGTTAAATATTAATTATAGCTCAATTTTTTAAAAAAGTTTTAGTAAAAAAACTTTGGATATATATTTTCATTCTTTTAAAATCGTGATTTTATATTTGGTAAAATCTTATTCAATGCTCAGTTTGTTTTATTACTTGATTTAAATAGATTCATAACTGAAAAAGAAATTGCCCAAAGATGTTAAATAATTGTAAATGCAAATGTTAAATTCATAAATGATTACATTGTAAGAAATTCATAACACTTTTTGTTGTTTTAACTTTACTTGTTTTTCATATTTTCAATACTATCATAAATGTATATTGCTCCGTATTCTCAAAACTTATTAAAAATATACATTTTATTGCAAAATTTATTTTTATTTCCTTGCGGATATTGTTACAACTGTCTCATATTTTTATTTCAAGTAAGTCTTTAAAAACAATAACAGACATAATACATATTCACTCATGCCTTCTTTATAGTGTCTTTTGAATAATCTGTGTAAAGCAAAAAGCTATGCAAAGTAACTAGGTGTTTACTTTTGCCCATCTAGCCATTTTGTAGGATATTGTAACAAGTATCAGTCCTTCTTATACAAAGTGGCCACCACTATTTTACTATTCTAAATCGCTCTTGATCTCATCACCTCTCTTCCTTTCACATTCTGATTGCTTGGGTTCAGCCCTCATCTTTTCTTTTCTTTCCATTGAGACATAGTTTATATATAACATTATAATTGTTTCAGGTATACAACATAATGATTTCATATATGTATGTATTAGAAAATCATCACTGCAATAAATCTAGTTAATATCCATCACCACACAGAGTTGCAATTTTTTTTCCTGTGATGAGAACTTTTAAGATCTATAGTCTTATCAATTTTCAAATATACAATATATTATTAACTTTTTTTGTACCTTTTGACCACCCGTACCCATTTTGCTCATTTCCCCACCCCCACCTCTAGCAACCATCAATCTGTTCTATGTATCTATGAGTTTGGGTTTGTTTTGATTTTTCTTTAGATTCCACATATAAGTGAGATTATACAGTGTCCTTCTGTGTGTGACTTATTTCACTTAGCACAATGTCAAGTTTCATCCATGCTGTCACAAATAGCAGAATTTCCATTTTTTTATGACTGAATAATATTCTTTCATCTTTTGTTATTTGCAGAGGTTTCCTAATTTGTCTCTCTGCCTACAATCTTCACGCCCTCAAATTCATCCTGCTCAACAAGCCATCCCCCAGAACCAAGGGATTTTTCTAAAACACAAAACTGATGGTGCTACTTCTTTCACAGTTCTTAAATTAACCACAGGCCCTTCACATCCTGTATCTCCAGCCTCATCACCTCCCCCACCA